>NC_060142.1:78049923-78394269 GCF_021461385.2 Schistocerca piceifrons | reverse complement strand
GCGAAGTTAGCATAAGGTGTTATAATGATGTCCTTGACTTCAGTAGCAAATTGAATGCTTTATATTGCATACATATTCTGAAACGTGTACGCTTCTTTCTCTTGCTTCGTGCACACTGCCAGTTACCCGCATCTTTTTGAGCAATTTTATTTGGGCTCTTGCTATGTGTGTCGTAAAATTCATATTTGTAAAGCGAATTCTTTCCTTTTCAGTATTTAAATATTGTATCGCGTGCAGTTAGTCTTTTAAATTGTTCTGAAACATTTCCAGCGGGCTAGTATTTATGGAGTCAGCCCACAGCAAACACAATTGGCGCGTTGCTGTGAGACTGGAATTTGCATTGTATACATTTTTACATTTGAGGTCATCAGCGCATTTGTGGCATAGCCCCAACCAAGCTATTATGACAGAATGGCACAGGAAAGTTCGTCGAGTTAAGAATGATGTTCTGTGTGTTTTATGTTGCTGTGCATAAGAATAAATGCAAAGTCAAAAAATTTTCAAATTACCTTTTACAACATTGATTTCGTCAAACTTAATATCTTGTTCGTTGAAATACTTATTTTACATTTATGGAGGCATGATCATTAGGTTAACTTCGGAAACACATTGTTTTGTTATTGGGACCTTGAATTAGATCCGCTGTTCACGAAGAGAGAAAGTAGTTGAACTAGGGCAGTATAGCGGACTGCGCCACGAGACCTGTTTATCGATAGAAACATTTGGCTTTCAAATCTGTGTGTGATTTTCGAGAGGTGTGAAAGGAACATAACATATTTAGTGCGTTGAACGCGTCGGGTTTTGCACCAATCAAACAGTATTTACGGGAAGTGTAACTCTTCTGCTTCCATCTCAACAAATCTGCCGCGAAGAGTCATCGTTAGCTAGTGGCAGCGTGTGCAGAACATGTGGGTAAAAACGTACAGACATTGCTTTCGACGATTCAAAGACAGTGAATAGCGCATTTAAAGACAGATGCCTGCAGTATGCTCTGAAACTTGTGCCATTCTGCTGCACGACAATGCCAGACCACAAGGTGCAAACCGACTAAAGGAAACCCTGAAAGGACTTAGGTCTTACCTCCACCCGCCATGTTCACAAGACGTGCCTCTTACGAATACCATTTGTTTCGGCCCGTGCAGCACGGACTCTCTGAGCAAAGCGTCACATCTTTCAGGGATCTCGGAAACTTGGTCCGTGAGAGGACAACCTCAAAAGGATCTGACTTTTTTTTTATCGCTGAATCCATTTGCTAACCGAAAAGTGGGAAAACGTTGTAGCTGTCGAAGGAAGCTACTTCATGTAAATTATCTTATACCATTCGACTGAAATACACTGGTTATCTGTCCAACACCGAGATTACGTTCTTCTCTAAACATGGCGCTGAAATCATTTTTCATTATCGTTGTGAAGTTCCTTTTTTTTTTCTCGCAGTAGTAATAAGATACCTAATCGGAAGAAACATAATTGTTAGGACGAAATATCTTGGTTTTGTTTAAGACAGCTAAGCCCAAACAAGACAGGTACGAATGTCCACGGACTGGGAACTTAGACAGATGTCTTCTAGTACGATTGCTGGATGAGCAGCTACAAGTTGACACAATGAGGCTAGTTCGATTTCTCGGTTTTGAGCACCAACCTTGATCAGAGCACATATGCTGTTCAGATATTTCCCCTAATACCAGCAAAAACCCGATTCCTTAAAGTATTGAACTCCTACAACTGCCAGAATAGACACCACCCAAATATATACATTTCTAAAATACTGTGTTTTGTGGTTGATTGTACTGTACAATTTGTACAACAAGATCAACAACTGGTAGTCCCGACCTTTTACCAAACACATCTTTCACTGTAAAGGTGGAAAATTTGGTGAGCTGTATTCTTATTTATCTGTTGTATTTTTTTGATAGCCAGAATTTACGATTAACACCTATTCATAGGTTTAATATTGTTCATAATACATGTAGCAAAGATGAATTTGATATTTTATCAGAAAGTATACACCTTTACGTAACTGTATAATGACCAGCTTTATATGTGGTAGGTATGTAAGCTATGAATCTTAGCTAATTTTTTAGTTTATTGCGTCTTTAGTACACAGTGAAACACTTGTATGCAATACACAGGGAAACGGTGTAGACCCATGGATGCTGAGAAATTCAGACCTATGGCAATTTATCAAGTTGCAGAAAGTGCTGATCAAAGATTTCTTAAGGCAGTGATACCAACAAATGTAACTTCTGGTTTAAGAAAACATGGAATTTATCCACTTAATGACAACATCTTGGATGTATCGGATTTCCCTACGTCTGTGGTTTCCAACCTATATCTACATTCTGATGGGATGATTAATTCAGTAGAACCGTTGGATTCAGATAGATTGGATTCAGATAGATGTGTGACCGCTTCCAGACACTTTGGAAGATAATATGCAGAGTATTGAGGCAGCCAGCTGCAGTTTATACATTGACAACCCGTAGCACCACCAAATCATATATCTCACTGAAGAAGTTTCATGCATATCGAAAAGCCCCTCCTAGATAAGCAACTGACACTCAAAAGTGAGATGCATCGTATTGATTTCAACAGCTGAGAAAGTAGCTGTTGAAGAAAAAAATTAAGAAAAAGAATAAAGTTAGAAAAAATAAGTATGAAGAGAGTCAATAAACAGAAAACGAAGCAACGTGGAAGTAAAAGGCCTTCTAGTGAAAGTGACAAACAAAGGGACAAAGATGTGGAGCTGTCCAATGAATCAGATGGGAGTACATCACTACATCTTTTCAGTTTGAACGTGGATGTTGTTATTGGCTACTGAATCTTCGTAAAACTTCCAATTAATGTATTTTTTGTAGGTAAAGCTTAAGCCAGGAAATCGTGAGTACAAGGTGTCTCATACTCCAGGGGGAAAAATATATACCATCATCGTTGCCTGTGGCTGCTAAGAGACTATTAGATTGTATTGTATGTCCAACCAATTTTTGTAGAACTGATTTCACTGGACAAAACCTATCGTATAATAATGTTTGTACATGCTATTCAAGTGTTAATGTGTAAAACATCGTAACTGTTTCACTGTGTACTACACACAGTATACAGTGAAAAATACGCAGTGTGTTTTTAAAACTGTACGAGGGGGGACTCAAAAATAACCGGAATTTCTTTCTAGAAAGCATATACTTTATTGTTTTCAAATACAACCTTAATCTCCTTCGAAGTACTCTCCATCAGCATTAATACACTTGTCCAAACGTTCATTGCAGTGTTTGAAGAACCTTTTAAATTCGTCCTCTTTGATACCTGTTAGCACTTTCATGACATTGCATTTTACACTCCTGGAAATTGAAATAAGAACACCGTGAATTCATTGTCCCAGGAAGGGGAAACTTTATTGACACATTCCTGGGGTCAGATACATCACATGATCACACTGACAGAACCACAGGCACATAGACACAGGCAACAGAGCATGCACAATGTCGGCACTAGTACAGTGTATATCCACCTTTCGCAGCAATGCAGGCTGCTATTCTCCCATGGAGACGATCGTAGAGATGCTGGATGTAGTCCTGTGGAACGGCTTGCCATGCCATTTCCACCTGGTGCCTCAGTTGGACCAGCGTTCGTGCTGGACGTGCAGACCGCGTGAGACGACGCTTCATCCAGTCCCAAACATGCTCAATGGGGGACAGATCCGGAGATCTTGCTGGCCAGGGTAGTTGACTTACACCTTCTAGAGCACGTTGGGTGGCACGGGATACATGCGGACGTGCATTGTCCTGTTGGAACAGCAAGTTCCCTTGCCGGTCTAGGAATGGTAGAACGATGGGTTCGATGACGGTTTGGATGTACCGTGCACTATTCAGTGTCCCCTCGACGATCACCAGTGGTGTACGGCCAGTGTAGGAGATCGCTCCCCACACCATGATGCCGGGTGTTGGCCCTGTGTGCCTCGGTCGTATGCAGTCCTGATTGTGGCGCTCACCTGCACGGCGCCAAACACGCATACGACCATCATTGGCACCAAGGCAGAAGCGACTCTCATCGCTGAAGACGACACGTCTCCATTCGTCCCTCCATTCACGCCTGTCGCGACACCACTGGAGGCGGGCTGCACGATGTTGGGGCGTGAGCGGAAGACGGCCTAACGGTGTGCGGGACCGTAGCCCAGCTTCATGGAGACGGTTGCGAATGGTCCTCGCCGATACCCCAGGAGCAACAGTGTCCCTAATTTGCTGGGAAGTGGCGGTGCGGTCCCCTACGGCACTGCGTAGGATCCTACGGTCTTGGCGTGCATCCGTGCGTCGCTGCGGTCCGGTCCCAGGTCGACGGGCACGTGCACCTTCCGCCGACCACTGGCGACAACATCGATGTACTGTGGAGACCTCACGCCCCACGTGTTGAGCAATTCGGCGGTACGTCCACCCGGCCTCCCGCATGCCCACTATACGCCCTCGCTCAAAGTCCGTCAACTGCACATACGGTTCACGTCCACGCTGTCGCAGCATGCTACCAGTGTTAAAGACTGCGATGGAGCTCCGTATGCCACGACAAACTGGCTGACACTGACGGCGGCGGTGCACAAATGCTGCGCAGCTAGCGCCATTCGACGGCCAACACCGCGGTTCCTGGTGTGTCCGCTGTGCCGTGCGTGTGATCATTGCTTGTACAGCCCTCTCGCAGTGTCCGGAGCAAGTATGGTGGGTCTGACACACCGGTGTCAATGTGTTCTTTTTTCCATTTCCAGGAGTGTACGTCTTCCACATCCGCAAAACGTTTCCCTCTCAAGTCTCTTTTCATCCTCAGGAATAGGAAGAAGTTCGAGGGTGCTAAATCGGGCGAATAGGGCGCGTGGGTCAAGGTAGTCGTCTTCGTTGAGGCCAAAAACTGGCGAACGCTGAGAGCCGTGTGCGCGGGAGCGTTGTCGTGATGCAGGAGCCACAGGCCAGAATCCCACAATGCCGGAAGTTTTCGCGACAAACGTCTGTGAAGCCGTTTCATAACCTCCAAATAGAATTGTTGATTTACAGTCTGGTTTTCAGGGACAAATTCAGAGTGTACGATCCCTTTGATCTCAAAAAACAGATCAACATCGTTTTCACATTCGATTTCACTTGTCGAGCTTTTTTTGGTAGAGGTGAGTCAGGTGACTTCCATTGTGATGACTGTTGTTTACTTTCTGGATCGTACCCATAGCACCATGACTCATCACTTGTAATGATTTTGTTGAAAAAATGTGGATCATATTTGAACGTGTCCTTCATTTCGAGACAGGCTTGAACGTGACGATCCCTCTGATCTCTGGCAAGAAGCTTCCGCACGAATTTTGCTGCCACTCTTCCCATCCCCAAATCGATGGTCAAGATGCGCTGAATTGAGCTCCAGGACAACCCGGGCAAGTTCTCGAGTTGGTCGATTGTCCTGTGTCGATTTTCACTGATGAGATCACGGATTTTGTCGATTTTGTTTTCGCTTCAAGCAGTTAAAGGTCGACCGGAATGAGGCTGATCTTCAACCACCATTTTTTCCTTTTTAAACCGAGAAAACCATTCGTACACTTGCGTTTTACGAAGAGAATGGTCTTTGTAGGCTGTCTGAATCATCGCAACAGTTTCTGCTGCGTTCTTGCCGAGCAAGAAACAAAACTTCACTGCCGCACATTGTTCGTCGGAACTAGCCACTTCCTCGTGTCACATCTGCACTGTACGCACACTCAAAGAACTGCCAAAGAAACCACACTTCTCACTGCTGGGTGACACCGCGTGGCAGAATGAGTCATCAGAGCTCCTACTACAACCCTCTGGTGGCCGAAGATGCTACTACAAGTACACGATGTGCAGCATTACGATTCCGGTTACTTTTGGGTCCCCCCTCATATGTTCGTTTGTTTATTATTTGCCAAATTCCAAAATGTTGGCAACGAATTGTTCTTTTAAGTAAATACCAAGAATTTGTTCTACAACATCATCAAAAATGTAATTTTTGTTTCATTGTGTACTATTCTTCCCTATTGTACGGCATGTTTCAGGAGTAGTAGTACGTATTTCAGATGGTGGTAATACAGATTAACTCGAATAAACCATTCGATGGAACATGTTCCCATTTTGTTTAGATTATAGTGATACAGCATGATGTGTTTCATGGGTTGCTACTCCAGTTGCTACAGGTTTATACAGTAATTTTTGTTTTGTATGTCAAGCCATGAAGTTGTGCTTTACATAATGGAGATTTTTCTTCGGTCAAGGACTGGATCTTTGTACAGCTTTAATCATTTTATCCAGGGGCGTAGATAGTTTTTTTTTCTTTGGGGGGGTTCATTTCTGTTCGAGTACAAGATGGGTATTCAGATCATTGTCCCAAAATATCAGCAGTTGAAGTGTCATAAACTGTTTCTACGTTTATAATTGGAAGACAAGTTGCGCCTACTGCAAATACTGACACAAGCGAATGGGAATGAAAGCGCTGTAGTAGAACAGTTGTGATGCTTATTAGAGGTGGGTGTTTGTGAACGAAAGGGGTCGAAAGGAACGGTTCACCAAAGCGAACAGAAGGACCGAGGAACGACTTCTAAGAACGGTCGTTCACCATTCACTTTGATCACAGTGGGTCTTATTCCGGGAATGGTCCTCGTTTCTGGAACGGTCGCGACCTGTGCTCTTTCCCGGCATAATCGATCTGTGTCCCAGGAACGGCAGCTACCCGTCTTCGTTCCAGGAATGGTCGGTCCTCGTTTCAGTGAAGGTCGCGGCTGGTCTCGTTGCCTCAACCGTCTCGTTATTTTTTCGGTAGCCACTCTTTCTCCTTTCCATTTCAACTTTTTTATCATTTTGTAATTTCTATAAAAATTAAGTTGCATGTGATATATACTTTTTTTAGGCAGCAAACAAAGCAATTTACTTCTACGTCCGTCATTTTGATCAGCTCTAGAACATACAGTTATCACAAAGGTAGTTTTGTTTTTTATTTGTAGATTTTCTGGTTTCGCCTACCTGATTTAACTAGTTTTTAAGATAAATTTTAGTAATTCTTGTTGTTGTAGTGTTCGAAAGTTCACATAAAACTTTCGATTTTCGCATTACTTCCAAAAATAAAGCATGATACTTCGGACGGTTCTTACTTTTCCACGTTTGGTTAGTTCCTTGTTTCTTTGCACAATAAAATGAATTGTTCCTGATTTCGGTTCCATAAGAAAAGGGGATGAGGTGCCCCTCCATTCAAAACTGTAGAATGGCATAAAATTGTACTTAGTTTTTATCTAAAAAGTATTGTTCAGAAGTAGCTTTTTAGCGAAAAACATACTTTCAACTTAATTATTAATACTGTATTGCTGCATTAACTTTCATAATACAAAGCTATGAGGCTACTATTTTCGTACTAAGCATGTGAGGCAAATATGACTAGAAAATCAAATTTCCTTATAAACACACATATTCTTCAATGAAGTGTTTTTTTTTTTTTTTTTTTTACCTGGAGCCTTATGAATATATTCAGGCAAAACCTGAATTACATTTAGTTTCCGTCTTAGCCTTTTGTAAATTATTTATTACAGTGCTGCATGAGCCTGATGCCTGTCTCAATCAGATAACGTTTAGTTTAGTTTAGTCACTAGGTGCAGAGCGTTGACGTCTTCATTTGCATGCCACTATGAAGAACCTGTCTTAAGGAACTTGTCACTCAAATCAAATTCTTTAAATCATTATCATCTTCTTCTTTTCAAGGATTACGGTGCTGTCCATTCCGAACTCACAAACAAAATAATTTTTTAAAAATACTCTTATTTTGTTACAAACGAGCAGCACAATCCCGTTAGCCACAGTTTTTAGGATCTGATCGAGTACTGCTTGAATCCCTTTGTATCTTCTCGAATTTCTGTGTCGCTGGTTCTGCTTCACAATTTAGTGTAGCAGAATCTACACTGAATCGTGAAGCCGAACCAACAGACACAGGGGGTTCTGCTACATAGAATGGTGAAGCAGAACCACCAGGTATAGGGATTAAAGAATATAGAAAGGGACTCAAGCAGAAATCGATCTAATCCCAAAAATTGCGGCTAATGGGACTGAACTGCTTGTTCCTCGTAGAATAAGAGCATAATTGTTTAAACATACTCTTATTTCATTAGAAACGAGCAGTATAGTCCCATTAGCCACATTTTTTTGGGATTTGATCGATTCCTATTTGAATTGAATATCTTTGTATCTTCTTGAATCCTTTGTGTTGGTTCTGATTCGCGAGTCGGTGTAGTAATTGTTTTAATTTTTGATTCAGAAGATTAAGGCGACAGAACAAGGAACAGAAACCGTAAGTGATATTTCAGTTTTTGTGAAACCACTCATGGGGCATATATATGAAGTTTTGAAAGACTTCTGAAATCCAAGTGCGGAGCTTCGGCTTCTAAAGCAGCACAGGGTCATGTTTGGACGTACAGAGCGTCAAGGAAAATACGAACAGAACAATCTACAGTCTATTCTAGCGGTCAGAAGTCAACTTCATCAAGAAACATAAGGTTTTTCAATACATAAATGGTTTTCGCCATCCACCTTGCGCAATGGACCCCTTTGGCGCACGGAAAAATGTTCCATGAGATGGTTCCTCTAGAAGACAATCCTCAGTTAATTCAAAAACTGTCAATATAATCGTCTCATATGTCTTATGCCTGGAAGATAAATACAAGAGAACTTTTTCCAGAATGTTTTCGGACAAAAGACACGCACCTCTAAAAGGGGTCGTATTTTATGGCGTTGCGACTGAAACTAATGACTTAGCAGAAAAGCCATTCATTGTGGGTTTCATGAACAACTTTTCCTACCCTTTTCCGTTGTTTAGACAAAAAAATGCATAAAATTATCAACACTGGATTTTTCTTTTCTTTTATTTTCTAATACAATTGTGTGCAAAATTTATCTTTTAAGTACATTAATACGTAATTTACTGATTTGTTGATTTCCACATTCGTTTCACTCTCATCCGTTAGCGATTGCCTGTGCTCGTTGAGGAGTTCTCTTTCTCAAATAACTGATGACTGATCCCATGCGTGTACCTTGTGGGTGGCGTTCTTTACAACAGCTGACTGATCAAAAACTGCTTACCTTTTTCAATTTTAAAGATCTGCAAACCAATGACTCGTGAGATGTTGTCAAGATTTGGAAAAAAGAATGTCTTGTCTATTTTCCCCTGTTAAGTTTCGACGATCTCCCAGAATATCTGCGTAAGTTGTCACTGTTGCTAATAGAAATCATCTAATTTTAGTAAGCAGTTTTTGGCTCCTGTGTCGGAAGTCGTTAATTTTCCGTATAAATGTTCACTTGCCACTCAGTACGACACTTCGATGTGTAGTTAATTTACATAACCACAAACTGTAAAAGAAAGTTATGAATGTTGGTTTGACAGATTATAGTTTACTTACAGTTTTTTCAAGCTAGTAATGTCCACACGAACGTATACAGTTTTCTGTAAGCGAACTGAAAATGAAGACTTATACTTGCTACAACTACGAATTTCTGTCGAAAGCGAATGACGCTTGGGTTTGTCCGCACTGTCGCGAACAGGTTCCCTAATTCGTACTTCCGTTCAGCTTGTTCTGCGCTCTCTCTGCCTGGCTTCGGGCATATGGTCTGTCACATCACCTGACTAGCGTGATGCGTTCTGAGAATACATGAAGCGTGAATTAATCAAATGGTTCAAATGGCTCTGAGCACTATGCGACTTAACTTCTGAGGTCATCAGTCGCCTAGAACTTAGAACTACTTAAACCTAACTAACCTAAGGACATCACACACATCCATGCCCGAGGAAGGATTCGAACCTGCGACCGTAGCGGTCGCTCGGTTCCAAACTGTAGCGCCTAGAACCGCACGGCCACTCCGGCCGGCGTGAATTAATCAGTGCATCTATTATGCAGAAGTAATTCTTGGGTGTATTTGACATTTTTCCCTGAAATTTATCTAAAATACGTATAGCATGCAATTACATAAAAAGGAACGGTAAATGAGTATAACTGAACGTTTCCCAAAAAGGAACGATCACCAGTGAACTTGTTCCAAAAAATTAACGAGTTTGCCCATTTATACTGCCTACTGATGGTAATGTAAATTGCTCCGTAAATCGCGAGTATGTAGCGCCTGTAAACTGCATGTTATGAAACAGTCCACATCAAATGCTTTCTTAGTATATTGATTAATATTTCAAATCGCTCAGCATTGCTTAAATTACTTCTGTCAATAAACGAAGAAATGTAATTTTTGACAGATGTAGTTGGAAATGGAGAAACGTTAACTTAATTGTACCTGTCTTCTGAACTAACTACTTCCTGAATTACTAACGTATCTTCATCACTTTCTTTGAGGTCTTCATTAGGTCATTCCAGTTTTGCTACTTTTCTTTGAAAAAATGATTTAACTGATACTGGCAGAGGTCTTTTTTGAGCTGTTGGCTCCATGACAGTTCCTAAAAAAAAAGAGGCAATAAACATGTCAAGTGTTCTATGTTGTGACACTGCTGGCCTAAAATAACGATAAACACTGTGTGTTGAAGTAAAAGAATGAAAGTAGTCTAAGTAAGGCGATCTTCTAGAAGGGGTATGTGTTTTCAAATACGAAATCTGAAAGGTGAGAAATTATGTAAAATGAAATGTTTAAATGTTCCACAGACCGACTTTGGTACTGCCCCAGAAGATTCGAAAACAGCACAACACCGCAAGTTTTTATTCATTACAACAATAGAAATATTAACTTTGAAGGTAATTAGTATGGCAGTCTGTAGATTATTTTTTTCGTTGATTACTTAACTCCGTCGGGTAAACTGAAGAGCGTGATTGGAGTGTGGCGAGCTATATTTGTATGAGTTACACATCTAATTTGAAGATTTTTGGGTTTAAATGAAAAAGTGTGATTGCCGTACGACTGTTCACACATAACTTGCTGTTTTTCTTATTTTAACTCGAAAGTCATCCCTATTTAAGCAAAAGTAGTGGAACATCTAACATAATAGACCCTTCACTTTATCACACCCATGAGGCGGCGATGTAAACAATTGATTATATAAGAATATGCAGCCTACAGTTGCAGGTTAACTTTATCGTTTACCTAGGTTTCAACGTTACTAATAACGTCATCCTCAGAACCTGCAAAAAGTTACTATTATAATGCGTTAGTAAATTATATTGGGTATGGTCATCCTATGGGATGCAACGTGTAGTACTTACATAAAATATTATTTAAATGTTTGCCTGAAACGGGTGCCGTCCTCTGTGAGGCAGACCGCGAAGCCCTCGCGGTCCGCAGTCTCTAGTCACACGACGAGGCCCATACAACGGGCTTAAAGTGAACCTGCTACAGTTTGTTTAATAGAAGCGACAAAACCTTATGGTTATGCATCAAGTTTTATAAAGTTGACTTAGGACATGACCCGTTTTAGGCAAACATTGAAATAATATTTTATGTGAGTACTACATGTTGCATCCTGTACGATGACCATACCTAATATAATTTACAAGCGCATTATAATAGTAACTTGTTGCAGGTTCTGAAGAAGACGTTATTACTAACGTTGAAACCTAGGGAAACGATAAAGCTAACCTGCAACTGTAGGCTGTATATTCTTATATAAACAATATCAGTTGCTGTCGCTGCATAGAAGTGTTAAAAATTACTAAACAATTGAACCGCATCATACCTAAAAGTTTGCGTCAAGTAACTTTGCAGTTTCTTACTTGGTACGTTAAGGACCACTCCATTCGTGTAACTTTACCGTGCAATATAGGTTATCTAGCATCTCTTGAGGCCATTCCTCGTAGTACTGCTCAGAACTCTTCAACAGAATTCGTGAGTTTTCGTGAAGCTTGCCACCATCCTTGGCAATTTACACGGCCTGACACTAAATGACGCTGCACTAGCCTTTACACAGTGAACTACTTGACCTTGACCTGTGGCATTAATTTAATTTAATTTCATATTCATAGCTACAACGCGCCAGATGTGAACATGAACGTAGCTGTAACGAGCTTTCACGAAACTTTGTTACTTTCTTGCGTCATTTCCATCACAGCAATTTCGTTGGTTGATTTGGGGGAAGGGACTAAACAGTGAGGTCATCGGTCCCATATGATTAGGGAAGTATGGGAAGGAAGTCGGCCGTGCCCATTCAGAGGATCCATGCCGGCATTTTCCTGAGGCGATTTAAGGTAATCACCATGGGCGTACCCAGCGAGTGAAGGGGGTGGGGGCAGCTGCCCCCCCCCCCCCCCCCAGAAGATAAAAAAATGGCTCTGAGCACTATGGGACTCAACTGCTGAGGTCATTAGTCCCCTAGAACTTAGAACTACTTAAACCTAACTAACCTAAGGACATCACACACATCCATGCCCGAGGCAGGATTCGAACCTGCGACCGTAGCGGTCTTGCGGCTCCAGACTGCAGCGCCTTTAACCGCACGGCCACTTCGGCCGGCCCTAGAAGATATTCGCAGTTTTTTACTAGTTTACTGTTTTATTTAATAAAAAATGTTGCATGTTTTCTCGGATTGTACAAGTGCATTCTTGTATTTAAAATGTCTATTAAAAGCAGTTTTTCGCTGGTTTAATGTTTTATTTAGTAAGGAGTGCTGTATGTTGTCTCGAGTCCTTGTTTCCTGAGACTAGTATGACCAGCCCCCCCCCCTCCCCCCAGTTCAGATCCTGGGTACACTCTTGGTAATCATGGGAAACCTAAGCAGAATGACCGGACGTGGGTTTGAATCGTCGTCCTCTCGAAAGCGAGTCCAGTGTGCTAACCACTGCACCACATCGCTTGGTCACAGCAAGTGGTCAGATCGTGAAGTGAGCTGCAAATGTTGTAGACACTGCAGGAGACTCCCTCCCCCAAACGGACCCGCCATACTGAATTAGATTATTCAACATTTTCTTTCACAAAGGTGTTTTTTGCTATTTTTTGGACGAACGTAATTTCAAAATACTCTCTAAAGAGCGTGATGAGGCATGATTTGGGAGTGTAGCATAGCAGGGCAAGGATCAGAAGACCTTTGAAACTGTTACCTAAATGAAATATGAGTCAGAATCAAAATAATATATTTAGGTGTGCCAAATTATAAGATGGCTTCTTTGTCGCCTCCACCTTCCCCCCTACAGCAGGACCTGTGGAAATGGTATTTACACACTTGTAATTAAGTGAGTAATGAAACGTTTTTCGTTCGTTTACAAACATTACTCTCTAATTGAAGCACATATAAAATCATATTTCCTCTCTGAAAGTGTTTTTCCCCAATGGGCCTGTCTTCTGAAGCATTATCCTAATTTTAAAGCATTTACAAGGTTACTAGAAACAGACTATTTCTGGGCGGATGTAATGGAGTTTGGTCCCAAAAATCGAGTTTTCAAAAATATTATTTTCTTGATCTACACAGTTTAATCTATGCTGTGTGTGAATTTTATCGTGATAGCAGCTTTAGAAATGCCTTTAAATTGTTTAACTGATTATCTTTGCACTAGCAGCCAGCCACCTTCCCCTTTTCCGACATTTGGGAAACTGCTCGTTCCAGCAGAATTTTTGTCAGTGTGAAGGCTATTTTCTTTCGATATCTTTGGCTGACATCTATATCTCTGGCTGACATGTATATCTTTGCTAGAGAACTTTTTTACATGCTGTTTATTTATGTTTTGACAATACTAGGTGGAAGGTTAAATTCACAAACCTTTATGTGGAAGTCAAGATTTATGTGTAATGGGTGGTGGAAAAACTGTGTTTAGGAAATGGAGGTCTCATGGACATTGGTTTACTTACAAAAAAGAGGAAGCAGCTCGAAATGAAGAACATAAGCTCTCAGCTTCAGCATCAAAACTTGGGACAGGAGAATTGTACAGGTACATGAATGATGTTGATATGCACTGCCCTGGATTCAGACTTATTGACTTAGCTATTCTCTACCAGGCTATAAAGTTTTCATGTTCACAAGTTAGCTGTAAAAATACGGACTGCATGATAGTTGTTCAAGAAAGAAGAGTAGGAACAGCTTATGATTTTAAATTAATTTGTAACTCGTGTGGCTATGAATTTTCACTTTCCTCCTCCAGAAAAACTGACACTGGTACCTAGGAAACCAATTTTAGGTTAGCATATGCTCTGAGATGCCTTGGACAAGGCAGGAAAGGAGGTAATTTATTGTATGGTTTTCTGAACATGCCTCCAACTTGCGGAAGGTTTGAAAAAATAAATAAAGAAATGTCTGATGTTGTATGCGATACTGCCAAACTTTCTATGAAGAAAGCAGTGGGACAACTGGTTTTAGTAAACCAAAAAGAAATAGATCGTGGGGTAGATGTTCATGACACTGAATCTCCTACAAATGTTACTGACCTGTGTCTGTCTGCAGATGGGATCTGGATGAAAAGGGATCACACATCTCTGTATGGAGTTACATCTGTTATTAGTGTTGACTCACGTAAAGTTACAGAAGTAGAAATTATGTCTAAATATTTACACCAGTGTGCAACAAGGAAAATGTCCAACAATGAAGACAGTGAGAGACTGTGGCAAGAAAAGCATGCAGTAGCATGCTCTAAAAATTATAGTGGCTCAAATGGGGACATGGAGGTTGCTGCAGATCTGAGGACCAGTATGGTGTTAGATATACTAAATAGCTCTCCATTAAAAGCTGTAACAGATAAATGTTTGTATAATACAACAATAGAAAAGTTGGAACGTGCTGGCCACATCCAAAAGAGGCTTGGTGGTAGCGTCATTGCTTGCTGAAAGAGAAGAAAGGTGAAGTACTTGAGGATGGAAAATCACTTGGCGGAAAAGGCAGACTTACTCTGAAAGAAACTGATTCTCTTCAGTTATTTTGTGGGAGACTATCAGGAAAAGCACATAATTTAGAGGCAATGAGGAGTGCTATGTGGGCAATTTTTTTCCACAAACGAGCCACTGACCAAGTACCAATGCACAATCTGTGTCTGAAAGACAATAGAAATGAGACATATTCACATAAGCACTCATTACCAGAACCTGTTGTGAATGTAATTAAGCTCACATTCAGGTTTCTTGCAAACTCTAATTTATTGAGGAAGTGTTTTCACAGAAAGACACAAAATGCAAATGAAAGCCTCAATAATTCAATTTGGATTCGATGCTCAAAAAGGACATTCTATGGACTTGAAGTAGTCAAAATAGGTGTCTATGATGCAGTTTTATGTTACAATAATGGAAATAATGACAGAATTGAAGTTCTGAACAGAGTTGGTACATATCCTGGTATGGTTACAAAAGAAGCATTTTACACCATCGATGAGAGCAAGGTCAATAAAACTAACAGATCAGTGTCTTACCTAAAAATTCAGGCCAGGCAGATTTGGAGAGGAGAGAAGACAAAACCTGGAGGATGAAGAGTATCAGTATGGAGGATTTTAAAACTGTGGTAAGCTTATTATATGTAGAAGTATGAGAAGACAATCTTTGAAGCTCATTACATATGGTTTCCTGTTTTTACAGTATTACGAGATGCATTCAAGTTCTAAGGCCTCCGATTTTTTTTTCTCCCGACTGGAAAGAGATAGAAACATGTGCATTGTTTTAAAATGAGGCCGCATTCATTGTCAATACGTCCCAGAGATGGCAGCACCGTACAGCAGATGGAATTTTACCGCCAGCGGCGAGAATGAGAACTGTTTCAAATACTTAAAATGGCGACGTTTTCCTTACTTGAACAGCATGCAATCATTCGTTTTCTGAGTTTGCATGGTGTGAAACCAATTGAAATTCATCGACAGTTGAAGGAGACATGTGGTGATGGAGTTATGGATGTGTCGAAAGTGTGTTTGTGGGTGCGACAGTTTAATGAAGGCAGAACATCGTGTGACAACAAACCGAAACAACCTCGGGCTCGCACAAGCCGGTCTGACGACGTGATCGAGAAAGTGGAGAGAATTGTTTTCGGGGATCGCCGAATGACTGTTGAAAAGATCGCCTCCTGAGTTGGCATTTCTGTGGGTTCTGTGCACACAATCCTGCATGAGGACCTAAAAATGCGAAAAGTGTCATCCAGGTGGGTGCCACGAATGCTGACGGACGACCACATGGCTGTCCGTGTGGCATGTTGCCAAGCAATGTTGACACGCAACGACAGCACGAATGGGACTTTCTTTTCGTCGGTTGTGACAGTGGATGAGACGTGGATGCCATTTTTCAATCCAGAAACAAAGCGCCAGTCAGCTCAATGGAAGCACACAGATTCACCACCACCAAAAAATTACGGGTAACCGCCAGTGCTGAAAAAATGATGGTGTCCATGTTCTGGGACAGCGAGGGCGTAATCCTTACCCTTCGCGTTCCAAAGGGCACTATGGTAACAGGTGCATCCTACGAAAATGTTTTGCAGAACGAATTCCTTCCTGCACTGCAACAAAAACGTCCGGGAAGGGCTGCGCGTGTGCTGTTTCACCAAGACAACGCACCCGCACATCGAGCTAACGTTACGCAACAGTTTCTTTGTGATAACAACTTTGAAGTGATTCCTCATGCTCCCTACTCACCTGACCTGGCTCCTAGTGACTTTTGGCTTTTTCCAACAATGAAAGACACTCTCCGTGGCCGCACATTCACCAGCCGTTCTGCTATTGCCTCAGCGATTTTCCAGTGGTCAAAACAGACTCCTAAAGAAGCCTTCGCCGCTGCCATGGAATCATGACGTCAGCGTTGTGAATAATGTGTACGTCTGCAGGGCGATTACGTCGAGAAGTAACGCCAGTTTCATCGATTTCGGGTGAGTAGTTAATTAGAAAAAAAATCGGAGGCCTTAGAACTTGAATGCACCTCGTAGAAGCCTTTTCTCAAAAAGTATATTTGCTAATGTTATGAAATTTTCAGATCCTGTTCGCAACGTGTTTCTGTCTCCCTGGAACTAAAAGATACGAGATCCTGCAATTACATTATGATTTTTAGGTGACTGTACGTAGAAAAAAAAGCTAATTTTGGACGTGCAAAATTAAAAACTCTGTTAATGATGCAGTTTGTACCATAAATTAATAACTGTAGTTCAGTGTTCTTATAACCTTCTCAGGACACTAAAATAAAATTTTGAGATTAATCGCATAATTAGAATTTGAGTTATGGCTCTTTATAAAAAAAGAAAATAAAAAAATTAAAAATTCAAATTTCTGGCAAAGTATTAATCCTGCATATTTTATTATATTTTTCCGTTAAACCACAGTTCTTTTCCTTTATACATCCAAAATTTTAGATTTGTACATTAATAAATACTGCCGCAATGATTTTTTTAATAATTTTTTACATTTTCCGTTACATCCCCCCTTAAGTGGTAAGTCCCATCCTTTAATATTGAACGGATGGTACAAAACTTACATTTATTGTCTCATAAGGTTAACTTGTCAACCACCCTATGACACAGACTCCAGGTGTTGTTAGACAATTAGAAGTACGTCCAAATTATGTTTTAGGTGTACTCGTGGCACTTACAGAAATTTTTCCAAGGGTGGTGGGAGGGAGGGGAGACTTTAAATTTCCGACTTCCTAATGAAATGACCAGTTTAGAAACATGTCATGAAGAACTAAACTGAATAGATGGCACAAATAATTGACGGTTATTCACTGAATACATGAATAAACAACTCCGCATTCTAGGGAGATCACCAGAGTTCGCAGCAGTCGTAAACATAAGACAATCGACACGAAAGATATCGACATTTACCAATAACAAGCAGAGAGCCGAAGCTCAGTGTAATATCGCAGCTTCTCGCTGCTGCCCAACTTTGCACTCTTAACAATCATTTTAAGTGTTCAACAGGCAAACTTTAATTCTGGAGGGCGGGGGTGGTGTTGGAGAGGGGGGGGGCAGCTGTTAGCTCCCTTATTCTTCTCCATCCCGCGCCCCCGTATTTATACCCCTGATTTTATCTCATCTTCATCAACGTGCACGTCGCTGCAGTGGTGTCAAACACCCTCAGACGGGGACTCATGGCAAATAACGCCACACCATAGTTTCATTGTATTTTTCAACTGTGATTGTGATTTATTGGCCAAATCTATTGTGTCCTTTAAGGATGTCCACATACACTCCCGGAAAAAAATTGTGCATGTGGAAAGACGACGTCGATTTTGATCCAATGATAGTGAACCCACTTGGGAGACAACAGATGTACTGATAAACTGTTCATCGTCGTCCACCAACAGATAGTGCAGAGACGTACCTACCAGAGCGTCATTTGCATCTACCCTTTAATAGGGGATGCTCACAGCCGGAAGGTTCAGTGTGGTGCAAACGTGTGAAACATGCAGGCAGCCATGCCACAGATGCATACTCATTCTTGCTGTAGTCAACTGACCAAGTTTGAAATGGGTCAAATTGTGGCCTTCCGAGTGGTGGGATGGTCGTTTCGAAGAATTGCCATACAAGCTGGACGTGCTCTGTCAATTGGCAATGATACTGGTATAGTGGTCATGTGAACGTTCTCACACCCATACACGAGGTCCTGGAATTCCACGCAGTACAAACGCCCGCCAGGCTCGTCGTATTGTAAGGGTGGCAGTGGCAAATCATACAACTACCAGAGAACAATTAAGAGGGCTTGTGAACCCAGACATGTCAACACGAACTGTTGCGAACCAGTTATTAGTACAGGGACTATGGGCACGCACACCTCTAGCGTATCTTCCACTCACCCCACAGCATCGACGTGCACAGCTCGAATGGTGCTGTCAGAGGATAACTTGGAATATGGAATGGCGCTGTAGTCTTCAGCAATGAAGTTGAGTCTACCTGCACGCAAGCGATGGTCGTTTGCCTGTATGACGTAGACCTGGTGAGTGCTGTGCTGTAGAGTGCATTCGTCCACGACACACTCGCCTCCCATCAGGTTTTTGAGCTGTGCTGTGATATATTACAACTGTCGTTCACATTTGGAGTTTCTGGAAGGGACGCTAACCAGCACTCAGCACGCGCAGAATGTTCTTTGATCCGTTCTATTGCTGTTGCTGCGACAGAAAGATGATGTGATGTTCCAGTTGGAGTACGCTCGCCCACACACCTCCCGTGAAACTCAACGTGCTCTGCAAGGCGTGCAGAAACCTCGTGGCCAGTATGATCTTCCAACTTGTCTCCAATCGAGCAAATGTGGGATACAATGGAACAAGAAATGACTCCTCGGAGTCGTCAGCCAACAACTCTTACAGAACTACACGAGCAGGTCGAGCAGGCGTGGCACAAGGACAGTATTCTCCATCTGCATAATCGATTGTCTACCAGAGTCAGCGCCATTGCTACCCGTGGAGGCTACACCATTGCTATTAGTGTCATCGCATGGATTGATAACTGTTACCTCAGAGCCACTGGTGCTATTAATCTGTAAATGTAATCATTTCATACGCACTGTTGCAACAATAAATCTCGAGTCAATTGGTAAACTCTAAAAAGGTGCACTGTTTTTTCCCTTCAGTGTATTTACAAATACTGAGTAATCCGGCGCTACAGTCACAGGTTAGAATCATGCCTCAGGCATGGATGTGTGTGATGTCCTTAGGTTAGTTAGGTTTAAGTAGTTCTAAGTTCTAGGGGACTGATTACCTCAGCAGTTAAGTCCCATAGTGCTCAGAGCCATTTGAACCATTTTTTGAGTAATCCGGTATCTTAATTGTATATGGGTATTGTGATGGAAACGCTGCTACTGCTTGTAGAGAGTTGTTGTTGTTGTTGTTGTGGTCTTCAGTCCTGAGACTGGTTTGATGCAGCTCTCCATGTTACTCTATCCTGTGCAAGCTTCTTCATCTCCCAGTACCTACTGCAACCTACATCCTTTTGAATCTGCTTAGTGTATTCATCTCTTAGTCTCCATCTATGATTTTTACCCTCCACACTGCCTCCAATACTAAACTGGACATCCCTTGATGCCTCAGAACATGTCCTACCAACCGATCCCTTCTTCTAGTCAAATTGTGCCACAAACTTCTCTTCTCCCCAATCCTGTTCAATACCTCCTCATTAATTATGTGATCTACCCATCTAATCTTCAGCATTCTTCTGTAGCACCACATTTCAAAAGCTTCTATTCTCTCCTCTTGTCTAAACTATTTATCGTCCATGTTTCACTTCCATACTTGACTACACTCCATACAAATACTTTCAGAAATGACTTCCTGACTCTTAAATCTATACTCAATTTTAACAAATTTCTATTCTTCAGAAACGCGTTCCTTGGTATTGCCAGTCTACATTTTATATCATCTCTACTTCGACCATCATGAGTTATTTTGCTCCCCAAAGAGCAAAACTCCTTTACTACTTTAAGTGTCTCATTTCCTAATCTAATTCCCTCAGCATCACCCAACTTCATTCGACTACATTCCAGTATCCTCGTTTTGCTTTTGTTGGTGTTCATCTTATATCCTTCTTTCAAGACACTATTCATTCCGTTCAACTGCTCTTCTAAGTCCTTTGCTGTCTCTGACAGAATCATAATGTCATCGGCAAACCTCAAAGATTTTAATTTCTTCTCTATGGATTTTAATACCTACTCCGAATTTTTCTTTTGTTTCCTTCACTGCTTGCTCAATATACAGATTGAATAACATCGGGGAAAGGCTACAACCACTGCTTCCCTTTCATGTCCCTCGACTGTTATAACTGCCATCTGGTTTCTGTACAAATTGTAAATAGCCTTTCGCTCCCTGTATTTTACCCCTGCCACCTTCAGAATAGATAGTATAGCTCA
Organism: Schistocerca piceifrons; assembly: GCF_021461385.2. NCBI lineage: Eukaryota > Metazoa > Arthropoda > Insecta > Orthoptera > Acrididae > Schistocerca > Schistocerca piceifrons. The sequence continues at coordinate 78,373,556 of NC_060142.1, read as the reverse complement.
CTCTATCTTAACCACAGACAACCAGATCCAAGAGTGTTTACTCATGCTTCCACTGAACTGTGTGAGGCCAGTGCAGTGCCCAGCAATCATACTTCATCTGAACGCACTAATTAAGAGTGTCAATGAAGCAGAAGGCATTACTCAGTTGACAGAATGTAGTCTTTCAACAAGCACACACAGGATTTCTGCATGTATCGGTGTACCACCACACATTAATATGGCGCACATTACATATGCACGGTTTCTACCACTATCATTTACGAAGGAGTCAACGTCTTCGAGAAGGAGCTGAAAGTAGAGTATTGGCATTTTGTTTTTAAAGCATCGAATAATCCCAGTGATATTGTTTACTGACAAAGCCACTTTCATTCTTGACGGTATCAGTAACACTTGTAACTCACATGACTCTGTGTACATTTTCAGAAACGCTTTTCTGTAAATGTGTAGTGATATGATAGACAATCGGTTGACTGTACGTGTTGTGTTATCGCATCTTCTTACTGGGCCCTGTTTCTTGAAAACGAGCTTCCAGTATAATTGGTTGTTCTTGATACAAGAATGGGAATGTACTCAGCATGATGGGGGCCCCTGCACATGCTAACGGTCAGGTGACACAGTATCATCTAGTGCTAGCATTCTCCGAAGATGGATCAGAAGAAATGGCCTTGTTTGTTGGCCAAAAGTATCCCCAGCGAAGTCTAAAAAAAAAAAAAAAAAACGTAAACACCAGAGAAGCATTGATCATTGAACTATGAATAACGCTGCTCTAATAAAATAACGCCAAGGCGACCTCATAAGTAGTACACGTTGTCATGCCAAGAGAATTCGAAAAAGCATTGAAGTCGGAGGTGAAAACTATGAAAACTAAGTTAATCGTTTGCCTATTGTAAACACTTTCTGAAAGTATTTGTTTGGGTTACATTTTACAAGATGCGTCTCTGCAACCAATGAAAATTGGACATCAGTTATATGGAATACTTTATTCGAAGTTGTCTACTCTCCCAACTCCTAAAATATTTACTATTCCTCCTGAATTAGCCGGTATAGTGAATTTTCAGTGTACAATCCACCTTAGACACTCAGGTTTAAGCAATAAATAAATAAGTAAATAGCGATAACAATATTTCCTTGCAGCGATTTGTTGGTACAATTCAGTTTTGTTAATGCCTCAGACCACATCTCTAGAAGGCACATAAATGCCTAATCAGTTTTTTCTGAGAAGGATCATAGCAACTGTAGCCGTTTTAGTAGATCAATGGGCGGAGGAGAGAAAGTCTTCTTCTCGTAGGCAGATAATAGGAACCCAAGGGTTAGAAGAACTCATTTACCTCTCTGGGTTTAATCCTTGAACCTTGTTTCTTTTTCGATCACTTGCACCCCCAGTGTCGCTGTGCGTGGCGGGGGCCTGTCTCGTCACACTCTCTGTACGGTTCTAAATATTATACAGGGCGTCCCACATACAACCGTTGCGCCTCATGCTCAAGATTCAAGTAATACTGAGCTAACTAAAAAAGAACAGGCAGGGTAGTAACGTTAAAAATCATGCAGTTAGCTGTTTATAAGAGACACTGGGAGTGGTGGCCATGGGCGTCCAGGCATCTCTGTGTGATGACGTTACCAGTAACACGCTGTAATTCTGCAGGCGTGATGTTATTAATTTCTCTAGTGATGTCCCGTGTATGAGCGTTTATTCTGCGAAGACTGTCTGCATACACTGCATGCTTTTTAATGTGCCCATAAACAGAAATCACACGATATTAAGTCTCGGTATCTTGAGAGCCAGAGGCCTGTACTTGCAAGTCTTGTCTTCAAGGAACGTGTGGTGATGTGGGCCATACTTTGATTGGTTGTGTGAGCAGTTGCTCCATCTTATTGGAATAATGTATACAGATTTTCTGGATTTATTAATTATGCTTAGAAAGAGTGAAAGCTCTCTAGATATCTGGCACTGATTGAGGAGTAATTAAAAAATATGAGGTCACTAATACGATGATGAAGAAATAGATGAAATGTATGACGAGATAAAAGAAATTATTCAGGTAGCGAAGGGAGACGAAAATTTAATAGTCATGGGTGCCTGGAATTCGTCAGTAGGAAAAAGGAGAGAAGGAAACGTAGTAGGTGAATATGGATTGGGGGGAAGAAATGAAAGAGGAAGCCGCCTTGTAGAATTTTGCACAGAGCATAACTTAATCATAGCTAACACTTGGTTCAAGAATCATAAAAGAAGGTTGTATACCTGGAAGAATCCTGGAGATACTAGTAGGTATCAGATAGATTATATAATGGTAAGACAGAGATTTAGGAACCAGGTTTTAAATTGTAAGACATTTCCAGGGGCAGATGTGGATTCTGACCACAATCTATTGGTTATGAACTGCAGATTGAAACTGAAGAAACTGCAAAAAGGTGGGAATCTAAGGAGATGGGACCTGGATAAACTGAAAGAACCAGAGGTTGTACAGAGTTTCAGGGAGAGCATAAGGGAACAATTGACAGGAATGGGGGAAACAAATACAGTAGAAGAAGAATGGGTAGCTCTGAGAGATGAAGTAGTGAAGGCAGCAGACGATCAAGTAGGTAAAAAGGCGAGGGCTAATAGAAATCCTTGGGTAACAGAAGAAATATTGAATTTAATTGATGACAGGAGAAAATATAAAAATGCAGTAAATGAAGCAGGCAAAAAGGAATACAAACGTCTCAAAAATGAGATCGACAGGAAGTGCAAAATGGCTAAGCAGGGATGGCTAGAGGACAAATGTAAGGATGTAGAGGCTTGTCTCACTAGGGGTAAGATAGATACTGCCTACAGGAAAATTAAAGAGACCTTTGGAGAGAAGAGAACCACTTGTATGAATATCAAGAGCTCAGATGGCAACCCAGTTCTAAGCAAAGAAGGGAAGGCAGAAAGGTGGAAGGAGTATATAGAGGGTTTATACAAGGGCGATGTACTTGAGGACAATATTATGGAAATGGAAGAGGATGTAGATGAAGACGAAATGGGAGATAAGATACTGTGTGAAGAGTTTGACAGAGCACTGAAAGACCTGAGTCGAAACAAGGCCCCGGGTGTAGACAACATTCCATTAGAACTACTGACGGCCTTGGGAGAGCCAGTCATGACAAAACTCTACCATCTGGTGAGCAAGATGTATGAGACAGGTGAAATACCCTCAGACTTCAAGAAGAATATAATAATTCCAATCCCAAAGAAAGCAGGTGTTGACAGATGTGAAAATTACCGAACTATCAGTTTAATAAGTCACAGCTGCAAAATACTAACGCGAATTCTTTACAGACGAATGGAAAAACTGGTAGAAACGGACCTCGGGGAAGATCAGTTTGGATTCCGTAGAAATATTGGAACACGTGAGGCAATACTGACCCTACGACTTATCATAGAAGCTAGATTAAGGAAAGGCGAACCTACGTTTCTAGCATTTGTAGACGCAGAGAAAGCTTTTGACAATGTTGACTGGAATACTCTCTTTCAAATTCTGAAGGTGGCAGGTATAAAATACAGGGAGCGAAAGGCTATTTACAATTTGTACAGAAATCAGATGGCAGTTATAAGAGTCGAGGGGCATGAAAGGGAAGCAGTGGTTGGGAAAGGAGTGAGACAGGGTTGTAGCCTCTCCCCGATGTTATTCAATCTGTATATTGAGCAAGCAGTAAAGGAAACAAAAGAAAAATTTGGAGTAGGTATTAAAATCCATGGAGAAGAAATAAAAACTTTGAGGTTCGCCGATGACATTGTAATTCTGTCAGAGACAGCAAAGGACTTGAAAGAGCAGTTGAACGGAATGGACAGTGTCTTGAAAGGAGGATATAAGATGAACATCAACAAAAGCAAAACGAGGATAATGGAATGTAGTCAAAATAAATCGGGTGATGCTGAAAGAATTAGATTAGGAAATGAGACACTTAAAGTAGTAAAGGAGTTTTGCTATTTAGGGAGTAAAATAACTGATGATGGTCGAAGTAGAGAGGATATAAAATGTAGACTGGCAATGGCAAGGAAATCGTTTCTGAAGAAGAGAAATTTGTTAACATCGAATATAGATTTAAGTGTCAGGAAGTCGTTTCTGAAAGTATTTGTATGGAGTGTAGCCATGTATGGAAGTGAAACATGGACGATAACTAGTTTGGACAAGAAGAGAATAGAAGCTTTCGAAATGTGGTGCTACAGAAGAATGCTGAAGATAAGGTGGGTAGATCACGTAACTAATGAGGAGGTATTGAATAGGATTGGGGAGAAGAGAAGTTTGTGGCACAGTTTGACTAGAAGAAGGGATCGGTTGGTAGGACATGTTTTGAGGCATCAAGGGCTCACAAATTTAGCATTGGAAGGCAGCATGGAGGGTAAAAATCGTAGAGGGAGACCAAGAGATGAATACACTAAGCAGAGAGATGAAGAAGCTTGCACAGGATAGAGTAGCATGGAGAGCTGCATCAAACCAGTCTCAGGACTGAAGACCACAACAACAACAACAATACGCATGCCAGGCAACACACACCAAACACCTATCTTCTATGAGTGGAGAGGGTCTTCATGCAAATTATGTGGGTTGTCCTGCGACCAATATCTGCAATGCTGGGAGTTCACATAACCTGACAAATTAAGCCAGGTCTCGTCTCCACGAAGCAAAGCAAGGGGTCTGAGCAACCGTTAGCAACTGATGTTAACAGCCAGTTAGACTAATGAACTCGTTTTCCCTGATTTCAACTCAAATTTCAACTCTTCCTTCACAATCACACGATAGGCGTGTAATTTCATATCCTTTAATGCATGATGACACCATTTACGAGCCCCGTCGGAGGTTCGAGTCCGCCCTCGGGCTTGGGTGTGTGCGTTGTCCTCAGCGTAAGTTATAGTTAGATTAAGTAGTGTGTAAGCCTAGAGACCGATGACCTCAGCAGTTTGGTCCCATAGGAACTTACCACCACCACACGATTGACGAGATGCACCAACCTGCTGCGATAACCTCCTTAACGACTTGAGGGGAGTCCTCACAATGTCCATGTGAATTCTTTCTGTAGTTACAGGTGTCCTCACTGTCTGTCACTTATTCCTCTGCACATTTTGAACGTATACTACAGCCCTCCATTTGTTACACAGATCTTGAATAGTGCTGGTTGTGGGGAGTTTCCAACCAGGATACCTCTCTTGAAACACTTCTTTACATTCCCTGATGGAGCCCGTCTTTATGTAACACTCCGAAATGTCAATTAGCTGTTCTAATGCAAACTGTCCCATTTCTGTAAGAGCTCAGCGTTACGAGCTTCTCAGAACAACTGACGCATGATCACACAGCTGCGCTCAACTGTCCAGTAAAAGACAGTGTAGCCAACTTACGGGGCAGTGTTACCACATCGTAAGCAATTCTACTAGAGATGATTAGCAACTCCGTGAGGTGTACCGCTTTTATGTGGGACACTGTATCAACAACATTACATTTTCTTCAGACCAATTTGTCACACACGCTACTCATATCAACAACGAAAGTATTTCGGAAACAATACAACAGACGAATTCTTACAGTGTTCCTAGCGAGAAGTTAATACAGATGAGTAGAAAAATGTTCGAATACAACATTAATAGTGTGCTTCTTGGCACAGTCACGTCGATTGTATATCCAGGCGAAACGTTGCAAAGCATTATCAAATGGCATGATCATGTAAGAATAGTGGTAGGGAAGGCGAATAGTCGACTGTGGTTTATAGGAAGAATTTTGGGAAAGTGTGGCTCATCTGTAAAGGAGACCGCTTATAGTAGGACACTAGTGCGACTCGTTGCTGAGTATTGTTCGAATGTTTGGGGTCCGCACCGCTTCGGATTAACGGAAGACATCGAAGCAATTCAAAGGGGAGCCGCTAGATTTTTTACCAGTAGGTTCTAACAACACGTAAGTATTACGGAGATGCTTCGTGGACTCAAATGGGAATCCCTGGAGGGAAGGCGAAGTTCTTTTCGAGTAAAACTTTTCAGAAAATTTAGAGAACCGGCATTTGAGGCTCACTGCAGAACGAGTCTATTGCCGCCAACGTACATATCGCTTAAGGACCACGAATATAAGACGGAAGCATGTAGGCAGTAGTTTTTCCCTCGCTCTATCTGCGAGAGGAACAGGAAAGTAAATGACTAGTAGTGCTACAGGATACCCTCTGTTACGGCGGCTTGCGGGTATGTATGTAGATGCAGACGTAGATGTAGAGGACGCGAATTCACTTTGACGGTTCACTAAAAGGCCGACAACAAGCGGAACACGAGCGAGCACCAACGAATGCAAGCCGAACGCGACAGAATGAATATTTCTCACGCTTGCCTACCATTTTTAGCAGAGAGAATTCCCGTTCGCATGTTTTCGCTCCGGAGTAAACCATGCTTAGCACAAACGTGTAATTAGGCACTTAGGACTGTAACTGAGAATTTTAGGTAATTTGGTCTCCCCACCTCATTCGTCTTTCTTCTGTGTTTTTTGCTTTTCTTCCTCGTTGTAAAATCGGATTTTGGATTTCACTTATAACAAGAATTAATAACAATTAAATCGCGTAGTACTCACATTGAAGCAATGCGTTTTGATTCGTCTACATTTGTGCAGGTTGCATGTCAATTTCGCTGCTTCTTTTTCTTGCAGCTTAACACGTGGCTCAGTGGGCCCTGTTCCAGAGTTTGCAGCCACAGAAAATATTTTTGTGGTTACCAGAAATGAAGCACTGGTCCTCTACGTTACCAGTCCCGATCGGTAATCACTAACCGACTAGCCTTGCACACAAACTCGCGTTTGGAGAAAACTGGTAATGGAATAGGCTTGTCATTTTGTAGGGATCGCCCCTACTTTCCTATAAATGTCCCATATGCTTACATGCGTCTGATTGGGCATCCTCAAGTCCCTAGCTTTTTGGTTTACTTTTACAATTTTATTTTTCTTCATATCATATGGCATAACTTTTAATTTCATGTTCGTACGTTTATCATCTTATTCTTGTTAGCCAATGCCAATACGTTAAAATAACGAGATAAAGCAACAAAACAATTGGTTTAAAAGTCAACTGTGTTGCTCGCCCCACCCTCCTTTTTCATAATACCTAGTGTTGACGAGGTCCTTGTATTTATGAAGTGATTGAGTGAAGGAGTATTGAAATGTTTCGAACATAACGTTGTCCTGTAAGAGCAAAACATTATTAATATTACGAGGTTTTTAGGATTCTCCGAAGTGTGATTCATATTTAAAACGCTCGGTAGATTTAAGTGGAAATACAAATAGCCTTGTTGATGAGTTTAGTGATGACAGTTATGAGAATCAGAATGAAACCCGAAAGGAAAAAGTGAAAAAAGTGTGCTAATTTCGTAATGAATGATTAGAAGGTAAACGGTTCAAAAGTTGGTCAGCTGAAGGTGTTGATAAAGTGATGACGAAGTGTAGAGTGTGTCCCAATTGAAAAGGTGCACTGCGGGTATTCGTGCCGGTATGTGAAACAGGAGGTATATCTGTAAGTTCCAACCCCAGTCCCATTGATTTCTATCATTGTATAAGATAAACACTGTTAACTTCTAAATATTTAAAGTTTCAAGTGTGGTGCTTGTAGTTTAGTTTTGGTCTGAGAATAAAAACTGACGAACATTAGTCACAATTGCACATTTAATATATTAAGTGCTACATTTTGTTTGAAGTGTACCCACTTTTGACATGCCAAAGTTGGCAGTGTCACGACTTTTGACTTGCCAACGTTGGCAAATCTATTATGGACTGAAACTGAGTTGGCGATTATGCAAAGAACAAACTCATTCGACGTTCAGATATAGGCGGTGTTAAAACCAGAGATGACAACGTGTATGTTCCAATTCGGAATTAGAAACGACAAGGAGACATTGTCATCACAGATTTCCCGACATCCATCAAAGAGGGATTCGAAAGATTATGATGGGCAATATACAAAACAAACTCAAAAATTATTTTGATATTATCTGTTGTGAAGAAGAAAAAAAAAAGATGACAGTGTCTGGGTTTATATTCCAGCTCCTGCAAATAAATAGATAAAAAATAAAGAAAGTTCATTACTTTACGACTTTCGAAAATTGTTTTTTGTCTAATTTTCAATTTTTATACAAATTGCAACTAAGCAGTTGTAACTAAAATTAAATTTTACGTACAACAGTAAAGAACAGTCGATTACAACAATGCAATCGGAAAGTGATCTTAATTAAGTCTTTCATTTATTACGCTCAAGTGCATGTGTCTGCTTTGTAAAACACTTAGTTCGATGTAACAGAGGGCACGAGCGCCTTATCGGTGGTCAGCGTAAACAACTTTACGAACAAATGGGAAAATAATGACTACTCACGCGCGCAGCAGAACAGAGCCAGCGGCAGCAGTGTGGGCAACATTTTGTTCATGACGCTACTGCCGCACTTTTCGCAGCTCACAGGGGCGGGCGGCTATCTAATCCACGAACGCGCCCACCGACAGCTGAAACCGCCACAGCTGCAGACAAAGCACATGCTACTAAAGTGTTATTCGACATGTATACTTCCCCAGTCGCTGGATACTCTGTTCCATTCCATTCACATATTGCGAGGGCCAAGAGAGTACGAATGGTCAAAACTGAGGGGAGTGGTTCTGTTAGCTTCGTGAAATGAAGAAAAGTGGAAGAAACGCAGCACGAAGCACGCTTTCCTACAAAATAAACCGGAAAACAACTGAAAAACTATCTTTGTATTAATACTACTACTTTATAATACTAGGATTCTTAAGTTTTTACAGACGACCCTTAGATCGCGCTTTTGGGATGTGGCATTACTATACTCTGACATTCTGTTCAAGATTACGCTGGGGTTGACAGCTACAACGAAAGTATGGGGGTGAGACATGGGAAGCACGGCACACGAGACTAGTAGCCGCAGCAGCCATCTGCAGTTGGTTAACCTGTTCGCCTACCTCTAAACACTAGCGCTTGCACTACGGTTCCGTCAGCTTGCTGCCATGTCGGTCTGTTCGTTACGCGCTGAGATTTTGTTTGTTTCACCTTTCCACAGTTGCAGAGATAATATTTTATCTGTTATTAACGTGGAGGTGGTAATTACTATTTTGTTGTTGTTGTGTGAACTATATTATTACTACACCTAAAACTATCACAAAGTCCTGGTCCGACGGCTTCTGGGGAAAAAATTTCTTTTTCAGTAGTTAATGCAACCTCAAAGTTTTTATTTCTTCTCCATGGATTTTAATTCCTACTCCGAATTTTTCTTTTGTTTCCTTTACTGTTTGCTCAGTTTACCGATGTTATTCAATCTGTATATTGAGCAAACAGTAAAGGAAACAAAAGAAAAATTAGGAGTAGGAATTAAAATCAATGGAGAAGAAATGAAAATTTTGAGGTTCGGTGATGACATTGTAATTCTGTCAGAGGCAGCAAAGGACCTGGAAGAGCAGCTGAACGGAATGGACAGCGTCTTGAAAGGAGGATATAAGATGAACATCAACAAAAGCAATACGAGGATAATGGAATGTAGTCGAATTAAATCGGACGATGCTGATGAATTAGATTAGGAAATGAGACGCTTAAAGTAGTAAATGAGTTTTGTTATTTGGGGAGCAAAATAACTGATTACGGTCGAAGTGGAGAGGATATACAATGTAGACTGGTAATGTCAAGGAAAGCGTGTCTGAAGAAGAGAAATTTGTTAACATGGAGTATAGATTTAAGTGTCAGGAAGTCCGTTCTGAAAGTATTTGTATGAAGTGTAGCCATATATGGAAGTGAAACATGGACGATAAATAGTTTAGACAAGACGAGAATAGAAGCTTTCGAAATGTGGTGCTACAGAAGAATGCTGAAGATTAGATGGGTAGATCACATAACTAATGAGGAGGCACTGAATAGAATTGGAGAGAAGAGAAATTTGTGGCACAACTTGACTGGAAGAAGGGATCGGTTGGTAGGGCATATTCTGAGGCATCAAGGGATCACCAATTTAGCATTGGAGGGCAGCGTGGAGAGTAAAAATCGTAGAGGGAGACCAAGAGATGAATACACTAAACAGATTCAGAAGGATGTAAGTTGCAGTAAGTACTTGGAGATGAAGAAGCCTACACAGGATAGAGTAGCATGGAAGGCTGCATCAAACCAGTCTCTGGACTGAAGACGACAACAACAACAACAGTTAATGCAATTGGTTCAAATAGTTCAAATGGCTCTGAGCATTATGGGACTTAACATCTATGGTCATCAGTCCCCTAGAACTTAGAACTAATTAAACCTAACTAACCTAAGGACAGCACACAACACCCAGCCATCACGAGGCAGAGAAAATCCCTGACCCCGCCGGGAATCGAACCCCGGGCGTGGGAACCGAGAACGCTACAGCACGACCACGAGATGCGGGCAGTTAATGCAATTACTGAACGAATTTTAAAAAGTTAAAATGCTGCGATTATCTTCTCATTAAAAGCTATAATCTCATGTAAAAGGCATAACATAATAAGTCATGTATTAAACTTGCGAACTGTGTGGCCTACATGTGTTGAGGCAGCTAATCCACAGCATAAAAATCACCCAGACTATGTTCATACAGTATTTCAGAATAAAGAATGTGAGCACTAAGGTACTTCCAAAAACTTAACATATAGTTTCAAACCTTTTCGGAACTTTTTCGTGCTGACACCCCTGCAAATCAAAATAATGAAAGGAAAGACGTTTATCGCTTATTACATTTTTGTTGTTCATATAACACAGCTCCAGCATCAGCCACGTCATCTTAATTTATTACTTCTTTACTAATATCTCTACTTACAAAATATTTTGCAGAGAATAGCCGCATATACACTCAAAGTATGCGCAAAATTGTACTACAGGTAGTTCAGGAGATGTGACATCACAAACATTGAGATGCGGGAAACAATAGCTTTCGGCTGAAATTCGATACCTAAGAGTCGACGGTGGGGGATACTACTGTTCCGAAGCAAGTTCGTCAAATATTATTCTGTTGGAGAAGTTAGACGTCACTGTCTTGGAGAAGAGATTGACGTACGAGGTCAGTGAGGTAAAATGATTTGCGGTTTGCGCACTTACGGCGACAACGGCTTTTCTTGATGAAGGGCCTTACAGACGTACCGACTTATCGGCCGACCGACCTTCTTGGTACTCGTATATCCACACTACCAGGCAGCGGACACCCAGCAATCACAGCGCCCCATTGCCCCACCGTTGTGTAGCTCGACATGCCGCTAGGAACAACAAAAGTACAAAAACTGGTATTTGCGTAGGCTTTTTTAGAACTGATAAGAACAGAAAACGGTAAGAGAAAACTGTGGCCTGACAAGCTACTTCGTCAATGGAATAAATTCGTCCACGATTTATAACTGGAAGAACTAGGACACAACGATTTCAAAAATTATTTTAAGAATGGACGAAAAATTATTTCCTGAGCTACTAAAGACCTTCAAACTGCAACTAACGAAAACAATAATGCGATAAGAAAATCTGTAAGCTGCGAGGAGAGACTCTTAGCTATATTAAGATTTATAGCTACTGCCAGAACTTTGAAGACCTCTAATTCAAGCCGCGCTCAGTGGCCGAGTCGTTAGAGGCGCCATGTAACGAATCGTGCGGCCCCTCCTGCCAGAGATTCTAGTAATCCCTCTGGCATGGGTGTGTGTGTGTGTGTGTGTTGTCCTTAGCGTAAGTTAGGTTAAGTTAGTTTAAGTAGTGTATGAGTCTAGGGACCGATGAACTCAGCAGTTCGGTCCCTTAGGAATTCACACACACACACCTCTGATTCAGTGCAGCTATATCTCCACAGTTACAGGCTAAGCTGACTCTTGTAACATGCGATATCATTTACAGGTTCATGAGCAAATACATTACAGGAAAGCAAAGAGTTAAAAGCTGTCCTCGGTGCTGCGCACACCTGTTTTCGCACTACGCATGCGCATGGCTGTTAGAGACTTTTGCTCGAACAGACCAGGCGGTTCCAAACGCAGTCGCCAGGTGGCAATCGTTCGTTGACTGGTGCGTCACAAAGTTAAAACTGTTTTAACTTTTAGTAGCGTGACAAAACACAGTTTCCCTCGAGTGACGCGACGGATATCTGGGTGTTTCCACACGCAACTTCCGTGACGAGCTGCACGCCGTAATGCGGCATATTGTAGAGCAATTGTACACTGCTGGCAACGAGAGTGCTGGACTATCTTCCCAGAAATGAAATGCCACTTACGGATCTGCTTGTTCAGAGGCGTCTTCTTGCTGAATCGACTACGGAATGCACGTTACACTTGAACAATGGGTTGACTTCATGTAATTTCAAACATACAAAATGATTTCTCTTTGGTGTAATCACCATGTTCCGCCAAACAAATAACAATGCAGCTGAAATCGTACTGTAGTGTTAACGAATATCTTATAATTTAAACACTAAAGAGTGATTCAAAGAGAAAGAACAGATTTCAGTTTTTTGTTCCAGACAAATCGTAAAAGATAGAAACACATTGCGCACGTCACTTGATAGAGGAAGGTTCGAAGTTTTGACGCAGCTGCATTGTCGTTTGTAGCAACACGTCGATTACACCACTAGAGAAATCATTTTGTATGTTGGAATTTGCGCGAAGTCAACCCATTGTTCAAGAGTAACGTGCATTCTGTCGTCGATTCAGCAAGAAGACGCCTCTGCACAAGCTGATCCGTGAGTGGAATACAAAATTCTTGGAAGTTGGTCGCATATGCGAAGGGAAGAGCACTGGTCGGCCACGCACATCTGATGAAAATGTCTAGCATATCCAAGATGCGTTCATCCGGAGCCCTCTGAAATCCACAAGACTTACAGGCCAGGGACTTCGGCTTCCTCAAATAAATGTAACTGCATCCTGGGTTCAGGAGCTTGGGAAAGCGGCTGTTCGATGAAATGTAATGATACTGTACCAACAGCCATTATTTTCCTTTAATTTACGTCTATGGTCACAATCTTTTTTGTTTAACAGATTACCGGTTTCGGTCTTTAATGACCATCATCAGATCTGTAGCAAAAAGGGAAAAATATAAATACACTCGCACACTGTATACAGCTTAAGAACGATACATAGAGCATATTGAAAAGTGGTACTGACAAAATTTACATTTGTGCGCTTTAAATATGAAGAGGCATACCTGTTTCATAAAAACAAAGTCCTAATGTACTGCAGCCATAGTGGTATCGTCAAATGTTAAATGCGAAATCAGCACCAGCATCGTCAAATACATATAAATCACATCACATGCACGAGTCATGTTGTCAGTAAAACTACTGTTTAAACCAAGCTGTCGTACAGTAGCCACAAGATGTTTGTGTTGTAAGTTGACCAGATGTCGTTAATGTTGGCATACACTAGTTTTCAATAATTAATTTAACTCTTCGTCTTTTTAACAATATTACTTTTGTCGTGTTCCTCTTTTTATTGCTTTTTATTACTGTAACACCTTTTATACTTTATAAGCTTATTACAGACTTTAACTATTGTATCCCCCTTTTATTTTCGCTGTTTCGATTAATTATTGAAAACTAGTGTATGCCGACATTAGCGACATCTGGTCAACTTACAACACAAACATCTTGTGGCTACTGTACGGCAGCTTGTTTTAAACAGTAGTTTTACTGACAACATGACTCGTGCATGTGATGTGATTTATATGTATTTGACGATGCTGGTGCTGATTTCGCATTTAACATTTGACGATACCACTATGGCTGCAGTACATTAGGACTTTGTTTTTATGAAACAGGTATGCCTCTTCATATTTAAAGCGCACAAATGTAAATTTTGTCAGTACCACTTTTCAATATGCTCTATGTATTGTTCTTAAGCTGTACACAGTTTGCGAGTGTATTTATATTTTTCCCATTTTTGCTGCAGATCTGATGATGGTCATTAAAGACCAAAACCGGTAATCTGTTAAACAAAAAAGATTGTGACATAGACGTAAATTAAAGGAAACTTATTACATATATGGGTCACTGTGTTTTTTCGCGACGATGTCGCAGCTTGTGAAGCCATTATTTTGATATTGTTTTGTGAGGCAACCAGTTTAGAAGTTCCAGTCAAGTGATCTTGAGGCCTGTCGCATGAATGGCACCAAGTATCATTCGTGTACGCATAAGACAAGGGTTCAATATTCGAGTCTGGTTTTGTAGATATCCGAACTTCATGAGCACGAGTATGTGCGAAGGGAGTAAATGCTCATAAAGTTCGGATATATACGAAACCAGATACAAATATTTGTGCCTTTCTGTGGTACATGCACATGTGCTACTTGGTGTCATTCACACAACATGTCTGAAGATCACTTGATTGGAACTTCGAAACTGGTTGCCTAGTAAACCAACATCAAAATAGCGGCTGTTGGTACAGTGCTATTACATTTCCTCAAATAACGGTGTGTCGTGTTCTGACTCGATGCCTGTATAAGAAGCCTTGTAAGTTGCAGTTACTACAGCAATCGCGTTTCGGCGACAATAACAAATGGTTCAAATGGCTCTGAGCACTATGGGACTTAACTGCTGAGGTCATCAGTCCCCTAGAACTTAGAACTACTTAAACCTAACTAACCTAAGGACATCACACACATCCATGCCCGAGGCAGGATTCAAACCTGCGACCGTAGCGGTTGCGCGGTTCCAGACTGTAGCGCCTAGAACCGCTAGGCCACCCCGGCCGGCAACTATAACAGAAGGTAACAATTTTCCATTTCAGTTCTCCAGGATATGGCACAGGACACTTTTTCCGAACGACCCATCTCTTCGGACGAATCGAAGTTTCATCTGTGTAAAGTAAACCGCCTTAATGTAAGAATTTGGGGATCAAAATATCCTGGCGTCATCGTCGCACATGAAAAAGACGCACCGAAACTGAATGTGTTTGCTGCCGTTTCTGTTCACAAAGTTTTGTTGCAAAAATGTCATACCTGGACATGCTGTAAGGCTGACTGGTTCTTCAACTTCACGAAGATTCTAATGATTTCATTTTTATGCACGACGGCACCCCGCCTCACTTTGACTTGAGATGCGGCATTATCTTAACAACACTGTCCCACAATGTTGGACTGGAGGAGGTGGACAACAAGATCTTGTTCATTGCTTTTGGCCTCTCAGGTAATCAGACTTCACACCTTGCGGTTATTTCTGTGTGGAATACTCTCT
Organism: Schistocerca piceifrons; assembly: GCF_021461385.2. Lineage (NCBI taxonomy): Eukaryota > Metazoa > Arthropoda > Insecta > Orthoptera > Acrididae > Schistocerca > Schistocerca piceifrons. Next base: position 78,358,387 of record NC_060142.1, on the reverse strand, counting down.
TTCAAATTCTGAAGGTGGCAGGGGTAAAATACAGGGGACGAAAGGCTATTTACAATTTGTACAGAAACCAGATGGCAGTTATAAGAGTCGAGGGAGATGAAAGGGAAGCAGTGGTTGGGAAGGGAGTGAGACAGGGTTGTAGCCTCTCCCCGATGCTATTCAATCTGTATATTGAGCAAGCAGTAAAGGAAACAAAAGAAAAATTCGGAGTAGGTACTAAAATCCAAGGAGAAGAAAGAAAAACTTGAGGTTCGCCGATGACATTGTAATTCTGTCAGAGACAGCAAAGGACTTGGAAGAGCAGTTGAACGGAATGGCCAGTGTCTTGAAAGGAGGATATAAGATGAACATCAATCACATAACTAATGAGGAGATATTGAATAGGATTGGGGAGAAGAGGAGTTTGTGGGACAACTTGACTAGAAGAAGGGACCGGTTGGTAGGACATGTTCTGAGGCATCAAGGACTCACAAATTTAGTATTGGAGGGCAGCGTGGAGAGCAAAAATCGTAGAGGGAGACCAAGAGATGAATACACTAAACAGATTCAGAAGGATGTGGGTTGCAGTAGGTACTAGGAGATGAAGAAGCTTGCACAGGATTGAGTAGCATGATAGGTGCATCAAACCAGTCTCAGGACTGAAGACCACAACAAACAACACGTTAAAGTCTTTCTCCCACCCATGGCAGCTACTCTTCAAGATCTGACAAATCCAACTGTTGAAGCTGTCGATTCAATAAACAGGGACTTGTTGATTCGTGTACGCAATGAAATGGACCACCGTTACGATGTTTATCGAGTTGAGTTTATGATATAGTGTCTGTGCGAAGATAAAATTTTGAACCTTCCTCTATTCAGTGATATGCGCAGTCTGTTTCTATCTTTCGTAATTAATCTGTAACAAACAATTGAGATCTGAGATTTTCAATTACACTGCACATTTCAGTGCACTTGTACGTTTGAACTGCAAATGAGCTTTTCTTTCTCCATGACAACGCAAGACCTCACACAAGTCGGTGCACCTTATCCACCCCACAGCCTGGATCTCGCACCCTCCAACTTCAATTTGTTTGGCTCGATGGAGGATGCGCTTTGTGGGAAGCAGTACGTGGAAGACGGGGAGGTTGCTTATGCGGCAAGGCGTTGTCTCTGACTTCCACCATGTGGGCTTACAGGCCCTCCCAGTAAGGTGGGGTAAGGCCGTCACACTGAGCGGAATTTGGGCGAAAAATAGGGTTTTTGTAGCCAAAAGAGTGGGAAACAATATGGTGTATTAAAATCCTGAATAAAACCAACCTGCCTTCAGAAAGAAAACGTGTTACATTACTTATTGAATGCGCCCCATACAGTGAACTACGCTGATAAAATAAATGTAATCAGATCATTTCATGGTGATAGAGAGTCATCGGATAATAATAATAATAATAATAATTTTATTGTCTTTAAGCCATTACAGCAATAGACAAAGCCATACACACAATGCGATACAGTACATGCTATAAAAAAACAGAATTGTTATTAACGTTACAGTTTAATATCACAGGTCATGAAATCTTTTATACTGTAGAATGGGTTTACAACTAACCAGTCATAAAGTGTTTGTTTGTATTGTTGCTCTGGTAAATTTTGTATAGCTTGTGGAAGTTTGTTAAATAATTTGTGGCCCATAAGCTCATAACTGTTAACTGATTTTGACAGTCTGTGGTAGGGCGTATAGATACACCTGTTTGTCTTAGTGCTGTAACAATGTATATTTGCCATGCGTTTTACTTTAGGTAAGTTCTTTTTAGCGTAGATTAAAACATAATAAATATATAGGTTTATTACTGTCATGATTTTTTGTTGAGTAAACAAAGGTTTACAATGAGCCTTGTATGGTGAGCCTGTAATTATTCTAATAGCTTTCTTTTGCAGCAATAGTATATCATGGACACAAGTGGAGTTCCCCATTAAATAATACCATAGGATATGATGCTATGGAAAAATGAGTAGTAAGATACTCTAACATAATTTTTAGGTACACAGTGCATTAATCGCCTTAACAAATAGATTACCCTAGACAATTGACCACTAATATACTTAATATGTTGATTCCAAGAAAGTTTATCATCCCAAAATACCCCCAAAAATTTAACACAACTAGGATCATCTGATGGAAACTTGCCTTCTAAACTAAATACCATCTGCTGGGTTTTGCTTTCATTAAGCAAGAACCCATTTGCTTTAAACCAGAGTGAAGCATGCTCAACTGTCTCTGTAACACATGTTTTAAGGCTATTAAGATCATTATTGCTGTTCAGAAACGTTGTATCATCAGTATAGAGTACTGTTCTGGATTTAATAAATGATGGCAGGTCATTTATCATTATTAGGAAAAGGAAAGGGCCCAGGACGGATCCCTGTGGAACACCTACCTTAACCTGTTCTATACTGGACATTTCTTTCCCAATACAGACAGCTTGCTTACGGTTTTGTAAATATGATCTTAATAGCTTAAGGCTGTTACCTTTAACGCCATAAAAGTCCATTTTTTCGAGTAGTAGTGTGTGTTCTACACAGTCAAAGGCGTTGCTTAGGTCACAAAAAGTCACTTGAGCAAAGCATTTATTTTCAAATACTTGATGGATATATTTAACAACATTGTCTATAGCATCAATAGTTGACAGGTTTTTCCTAAAGCCATACTGTGATCCACTTATTAATCCTATGTTATCAAAGTAAACAGATAATTGTTGGTAAATTATGCATTCTAGAACTTTTGAAAAAACTGGGACTATGGATATTGGCCTGTAACTTGAGACAGAATTTTTATCTCCTTTTTTATGTACTGGAACTACCCTAGACAGTTGCTGTGTACATAGTTCTGCATAGTCAGCGCGTACACAACTCTCCCAATAGAGTGCACCCCACTAAGCACAACAGCGCAGGTGCAGCGCTCGTCCGCCTCCGCACTACGAGATGGCGCTGTCTTAGAGACGGACCAAATTCTGCTTCCGCCAATCCGTGTATTAATATGTAACGCAGCCAATGAGATTGCTGCTAATGTAGAACCTTTTCTCCTCATGGATCGCACTTGTGCAGTGATACCTGAACGCGTGAGATATTATAACGAGTGTACAGACCTCCGATTAGTCAGTCTGCATTTGTCTGCACAGACTGTACAAGTCTGCATTAGTCTGAACCAGTCTATAGTCAAGTTTCAGTCTGTGCCTAATAAGATTACCATATTCCTATATACAGCGATGAAGATAAATGTATAGACACTTTTGTCAAGTATCAGAGATATGTGAGAATAAGATTAACGTACCAGGACCAAAGGAACTTCAGACTGTCAATTGTAAACAGCATCCAGAATCAAGTTACGTAATGTCTACCGTTTTTGTTATTTTAATAAATGTGTGTGAAAATTAATCAAGTTCTGTTTAAAGTTGGTCACCGTCAATCTGCTACTGTAAGCGTGCAAGTGGCATTTCTATCATCTGACCTAACGGCAGAATATAAACACGCCACGATAAGACCACGAGACATATTGCTGACACTCACCTACTTCGTTAGAGTGACAAGTCAAATAATCTGATGGTGTGTGTACCGAAGGTCTTACAGTACACACACCACAACAGTTTAAGCTTATTGGGGAAAAAACCCTTCAGTATACACTTGTTTATACAATATGCTATGGGGTAAACTATACAGTCTATTACTTTCTTCAGCATGTTACATGACAGGTCATATATGTCTACACTGTCTGATGATTTTAACTGCTTCACTATTCTTAACACAAAACCAGGTGAGATCTCAGAAAAATTGAAAATACTTGTGTTTGTTGATGACCTAGCAACATTTTTTGACAGTAACTGTGATGAGCTGATTTCAGGTTTCATTATAGCACTTCCTACTTCCACAACTGATTTAATAAAAAAGTCATAAAATTCCTGGGAAGAGATACTAATTTTGTCATTTCTTTTATCTTTGGCAACACTATTTATTAGTGTCCATGCTGCTTTGCACTTATTGGTGGATTTCTCAATACTTCTGAGATTGTGTGCTTGTTTGGCTTCCACAATTGCTTTTTTGTACTCATTCCTAGATCTAACCTAGGCCAATTTAGCATGCAGAAATCTGCCTCCAATCTACAATTAAAAAAAAAAAAAAAAAAAAAAAAAAAAAAAAAAAAAAAATTAATAATAATAATAATAATTGGAAATGATTTCCCTAAAAGTAAAAAATAAATTACACTGATGGAATAAAATCACAACACCAAGAAAGTATGTGCGACATATATGAAAGTTGGTAGGTGTGTTTCTACATCTGAAGGACGACGTCTATTCAAATGTCACACCAGTCGCATAAGAGCGATACTTTTAGCACCACTATGAGGATGCAAACCAGGTTTTCTGTAAGGGTCATGAACGTTAGTTAACTTTGAGACTGGACGTGGTTACTTGATGATAGTGAAGAATGCCTTTCAGGTGACAAAGACGTCTCCAAAATGAGATTTTCACTCTGCAGTGGAGTGTGCACTGATATGAAACTTCCTGGCAGATTGAAACTGTGTGTCGGACTGAGACTCAAACTCGGGACCTTTGCCTTTTGCGGGCAAGTGCTCTACCAACTGAGCTACCCAAGCTCGACTCACACCCTGTCCTCACAGCTTTACTTCTGCCAGTACCTCGTCTCCTTAACAGAAGCTCTCCTGCAAACCTTGCAGAACTAGCACTCCTGTAAGAAAGGATATTGCGGAGACATGGATTAGCCACAGCCTGGGGGATGCTTCCAGAATGAGATTTTCACTCTGCCAGGAAGTTTCATATCAGCGAACACTCTGCTGCAGAGTGAAAATTTCATTCTGGAAACACCCCTCAGGTTGTGGCTAAGCCATGTCTCTGCAATATCCTTTCTTTCAGGAGTGCTAGTTCTCCAAGGTTTGCAGGAGAGCTTCTGTTAAGTTTGGAAGGTAGGAGACGAAGTGCTGGCAGAAGTAAAGCTGTGAGGATGGGGTGTGAGTCGTGCTTGGGTAGCTCAGTTGGTAGAGTATTTGCCTGCCAAAGGCAAAGGTCCCGAGTTCGAGTCTCGGTCTGGCACACAGTTTTAATCTGTCAGGAAGTGACAAAGACATCATTGTCAACACCTCACTGAATTTGAATGAGGTCATGTAATAGGGCTACGGGAAGCTGGGTGTTCTTCCTGCTATATTGCGGAAAGACTTTGAAGAATGTAGCCATTGTACGCTATTACTGGCAACGGTGGTCACGGGAATGTATGGTCGCAAAAAGTTCGGGTTCTGGGCATGCCCTTGGCACTACTGAGAAGGATGGTCATTGTCTTCAGCATATGGTTCCAGCACATTGTACAGCATGTGCAGCAACAATCTGAGCAGCAGTTGGCACCACAGTGATTCAATAAACTGTTACAAATCGATTACTCCAAGGACAGCTACAAGCCTGATGCCCTGTAGCGTGCGTTCCACTGACCTCGAACCATGGCCATTTGCAACTTCAGTGGTATCAGGCGAGAGCTCATTGGAGGGCAGGGTGGAGGTCTGTTGCGTTTTCTGATGAAAGCTGGACCTACCTCGATACCCGTGATGACCGTGAGTTGGTAAGGAGGAGGTCAGTTGAGAGCCTGCAACCAAACCGTGTGTGTTCTATATATACTGGTCGAACACCTGGAGTTTTGGTGTGGGAGGCGATTTCTTATGACAGCAGGAGCACTCTCATTACCCAACACGCCCTGACTGCTATTTGTATGTCAATCTGGTGATTCGACTTGCTGTGCTGCCATTTGTGGACAGCATTCCAGGGTGTGTTTCCCAATAGGATAACGCTCACCCACATACTGCTGTTGTAACCCAATATTATTTGCAGAGAGTTGACATGTTACCTTGGCCTGCTCAACCACCAGATCTCCAATCGAGTACATATGGGACAAAACAATTTGGAATATTCTTGCAAGGGAGACAGGGCAACCAAGACTACAGGATAATGGCATTACCATAAAAGCGGATGGAAACTTGACAGACAACAAGCCGGAAGTCGAAAACACTTTCAATAATCATTTTTTAAATGTAGAGAAAATAGGATCTAAATGTTCATTAGAAGAAGCAAGGCAGTTAATGGAAGAGGCCCTACCCACACCATTTGATACAATTGAAATTCCACCCACCTCTCCTTCTGAAATTAGGAAGATAATAAATTCTCTCAAGAACAAAAGCTCACATGGAATTGATGGCATTTCCAGCAGAAAAATAAAAGCTTGTTCCCAAGAGATAAGTGGGATTCTTAGGCACATACGGAATAGCTCTCTGAACCAGGGTATTTTCCCAGATAGACTGAAGTATGCCAGTGTTAAACCATTGCATAAAAAAGGGGATATGTCTGATGTTAACAACTACCGCCCAATGTCTCTTCTGACTGCTTAATCCAAAATTCTTGAAAAAGTAACATATTGTAGAGTAGCTTCACACCTTTGTAAAAAGAAAGTTTTAATAAAATGTCAGTTTGGTTTCCAGAAAGGTGTCTCAATGGAAAATGCTATATATACTTTCGCTAATGAAATATTAAATGTTCTGAGTAACCAGAAGTCACCCGATGGGATATTTTGTGATCTCTCATAGGCTTTTGATCATGTAAATCATGGAATACTCAAGTACTGTGGTATGAATGGGACAGCGCTCAAATAGTTTAAATCACACCTAACTGGAAGAGTGCAGAAAGTTGAAATAAACAGTTCACATAAAATGCAAAAAAACTGGTGATTTCTCAAACTGGGGAACAATCAAGAATGGGGTGCCGCAAGGTTCGGCCTCGGGTCCTCTGCTGTTCTTAATATATATCAGTGACTTGCCATTCTATATTCATGAAGATGCAAAGCTGGTACTTTTTGCCGATGATAGAAGATAGATATCACACCCAACAGACAAGAATTAACTGGAGAAATTGTAAATGATGTTTTTCAGAAAATCATTAAGTGGTTCTCTGCAAATGGGCTCTCATTAAACTTTGACAAAACACAGTATACACAGTTCCACACAGTAAATGGAATGACACCATTAATAAATATCGACTTTGATCAGAAATCAGTAGCTAAGGTAGAATATTCAAAATTTCTAGGTGTATGCATTGATGAGGGGTTAACTATAAAAAACACATGGAAGATCTGCTGAAACGTATGAGTTCAGCTACTTATGCTATTAGGATCATTGCAAATTTTGGCGATATACATATCAGTAAATTAGCTTACCATGCCTATTTTCATTCTCTGCTTTCGTATGGCATCATATTCTGGGGTAACTCATCATTGAGTAAAGGAGTGTTCGTTGCACAAAAGTGTGTAATCAGGATAATTGCTGTAGCTCATCCAAGATCATCCTGCAGACACTTATTTAAAGAGCTAGAGATCTTCACTGAAGCCTCGCAATATATATATATATATTTTCACTTATGAAATTTGTTATTAACAATCCGAATGAATTCAAAAGTAATAGCAGTGTACATGGCTACAACACTAGGAGAAAGGATGAGCTTCACTACTCAAGGTTAAATCTAACTTTGGCTCAGAAGGGGGTAAATTATACTGCCACAAAAGTCTTTGGTCACTTACCTAATAGCATCAAAAGTTTGACAGATAGCCATATAGCATTTAAAAGGAAATTAAAAGAATTTCTTAATAGCAACTCCTACTACTGATTAGATGAATTTTTGGATATAGTAAGTGGGTAATTTCCCCAACCTCCACAAAAAAAAAAAAAAAAAAAAAAAAAAAAAAAAAAAAAAAAAAAAAAAAAAAAAAAAAGAAGAGTGAAGAGTGTCATGTAATATTTTGTGTAATGTAATATCTTGTATATTTATTAACCTGACATGTTCCACATCATTACGAAGTGTCGTATTCATGATCTATGGAACAAGTACTAATCTACTCTAACCAGACAACAACTCCAACGTTAACCACAAACAGCATTAACTGTCCCTCTATTGGCTGACTAAGAGCAACAGGTGTGTAACTCTACCCCACAAACCATTATCTGACACCTGTACAAAACAATGTTTTCATGTTTTTTCATGTTTGCATGCTTGCATTCAATATTCTGGCAGTTACACCAGTTATTAATGTACCAACATTTCACATTTACAATAGCTTATCTAGCATTTACTTTAACCTACGCTCTTGCAGTGTTAATCACTTAAATATGTTACCTAAGCAAAACATATTCCTGAAATTTCATTAGTCTACATTAATTACTGCATTTGATGCATCTTTGAATTATGTTCGAATCACGCACAGCAAGTGATGTACCAGTTGAGGATGCAAATGCTCTTTCCTGATATCTGAATGATCCTCTGTTCAGAAATTTTTGGGACAAAAAAGTTGTTGGAATTTTTTAAACCATTAGCCATAGATGATAGAAATATGTCAAATCAACACAACAGCAGACTCCACATTCTACATAATCCACCACACAAAACCTTCTACTGCTGTTTAAAACAAAGATTCTAAATTAAATGTTGAACTTCAGATTCTCAATCGGAATCTCATTTTCTGTACGTTAACAGGAGTATCATTAAAAAGCATATGAAATGTTCATCAAATATATTTTATGTCTCACTTCTAGACAAATATTTTTACAAAACATTTCATCACCATTTTCAGTTTGTTTATTTTCATGTTTTGTTCAGTAAGCATGATATTTTTGACAGCTCATTTGTTTTCCTACATTTTCTGTTCTCAAAACATCCTGAATTTAGCCACGAAGCCATTCTGACAGTTAAGTGTCATACCTATGCATCTGTATATGTGCAAAATTGCTTGGCCATGAAGATCTGAACTTTTTGACACTTCATTTCCAGCTGCTGCCCGTGAAAAATTTCAGTTTTCCTTCCAACTACTAATTAAGTTTTTTTTCATTATCTTGATGACTTTTAAGCAAATAAACTCTTTTTTGTAAAACTTGTTCTCATGCTGGTCAATTTGATGCCCCAGTTGTCCATTTTGCACTCTTCACTTGGTAATGAAATTTATAATTTACAGGGAGTCTTGTTTTTGCACCAAATGATATCTCACTTGTGTGGAAAAACTTCTTGAAATGACCCTGACCCAACCAACACAGAAACTTGACAGTAAATGATTTGTGGCACATAGTGTGGTTTGAAGAGTCGCAATTTTACCTCTTTGTCATACGCTGTAAGGTGCTGAGAATCTGACGGACCAATGAGGTGGCTGTGTGTGGTGGATGTTTTTCGTATTTTGGCTTGAGCCCACTCAATCAGATTACCGTGAATGAGAAATAGGATGCAGTTTTCAACGTTCTTGGTGCCACTCATTCTTTTAGATCTTCATGATGAGCATGCTGTGGACACTCCCATCTTCCAAGACGACAACAGCTCTGTATTCATAAGGTTGTATGCATAGACAGACATGTTGGAAGAGAGGCTTTTGGATTTATTTTACTAAATGTCACCAACTTCTATTTATATTCACCTAAAGATTTTTGACTTGTTGGCTTTATTGCGACACCATTAAAAATGTGTGGCTGGTAGCAAATAATTTCCGTGCTGTTGCCTAACAATGATAATTTCTTCCTTCAAGGCAAAGTCTATCATGAAATCATGATAAATGTTTTGCATAGAGATTTTGAGCATTGTTTCTGAACAACCAAAAATTATCAGGTTCTTTGTGCAACTGTTTTCAGATAGTAATTAATTATGGTACAGATAAATGCATCATCTGCAAGAAGTCTAACATTACTATTAAAACTTTGTTCCAGATAATTAATACACAATGTGTACAGCAAGCAGTTTGAGGCACAGCATATTAAAGAGCTTTCCAAAATGTGTCATTTGTAGTAGGGTTTTCTGTGCCAAAGCATTTGGAAATATGGCACAGGCAGCTCAACATGCTGCCATTTGAAGTAATGTGTACGTCAATCTGGGACAGCATTCCTAGATTTTCCTTTATAAGAGAACGTTTGAAATCTGAGTTCAGCATTTCTGTTTTTGCTTTGTTATCCTCATTTTCAGTTCCTTCATCATCCATGAGTGATGACTTACTCTGATAACGCTTTGCAGTTATATAAGATTTAAAATGGGAACATTACTTCTACATCTTTCTTCGTATTGGATTTAATGTTTCTTTACGAATCTGCAGTGTGGGAAAAATGAAAGTGGGTCAGAGAACAGAATTCCAGGGTACAAAGGAACACAGCATAAGAAAGGGAATATCTTATCAACCTGACTATAGCAGATGTTGAAAGTGACTATCTTTCATCTCTTGACAGTTTTTGACCCTGGCCAACAAACTGCTGATTGCGTATCAAAGCTGGACTGCTGGAATTGCTGCAATCTCATCTGAAATGTTATGCTGCAGTTCTTGAAGACTAAGAGGGTTGTTGCAATACACCTTACACTTTAGGCCTCCCCATACAAAGTAATTGCGCACTGCCAGGTCAGGTTACCTGGGTGACCAGCTAGTGTTGCGACCAGACTGACCTCTGCTAACAACTCTGTTAGGCGTGAAGACTGTGTAAATATGCTTCAAGGTTTGGCTGGCTGTATAGGCAGTTGCTCTATCCCATTGGAAGTAGCTGTAGGTCTTTTTCTCCTCCATTAATGCTGCAATGTTTGGCTTGTGAATGTTGGCAATATAACATGCCGAAGTCCGTGTCTGGTGAAAGAAGATGGGGCCAATAAAGAAGCATGCAGACACTGCACACCAAACCCCAGCCTTCTGATCATGTAGAGGTGTTTCGTGGAAGAATATGGCATGCAGACACTGCACACTATACCCCAACCTTCTGATCATGAAAATGTGTTTTGTGGAAGTTACATGGATTCTCCACTGCCCAGAACCCGTGATTCTGTGAGTTGACATAACCACTGATGTGAAACCAGGCTTCATCAGACATAAAGATCAGATCCACATCCAAGCCATTTGCTGTTATCCCAGTGAACAGTCACTCTCAAAACTGGAGGTGCTGAGGAGCATTGGCTGGTTTTAATGCCAGTAGCTCAGTAGCAAAGCAGGTACAGGTCCATGTGGAGTATTGTTCCACATGATTGACATCATATGCCAGTCTCCTGCGACAGCATCACATTAATTTGGTAGGACTCTGAAGCATTTTCTGGTTAAATGCAGCCGCATTTTCTAGTGTGCATGTACATTTCAGAATGTTTTTTGACTTGTTCAAAACAGATCCTGTCTGATGTCATTTTCGAACTAAGCGTTGTGTAGCACTCTTTGCAGGCACTTTGATGCCATTAAATTTCTCAGCAAACAACTGACCACACTGTTTCCGCGGCTTTGTTGTCACTTAACTATCTGCAATGAACGCTTGCTGCTCCACTAACTCTGACACAGCCCACAGTACGCTCCGAACCAGTGTGAATCATGTGGTGGGTGTACACATTGGTGTGCGTCACAACGTGTGGTTATATGCATACATTCAGATCCAACTGTATCCATTCATCCAGGCCACTTTTATTTTCCCCACCCTGTTATTTGCTGTGTGAATTTGTGACAAGTATTGTGCAAATGTTATTTTTTTCTTTATGTTCCACAAAGTATGGTGCTGATGAGGCAGACAGGTATGGTTGCACAGGCAAGGACATGATTGATTTCCTGCACTTCATCTAATATCTTATTCACTGCTGCATGATTGCAGATAAAGTACACTGACAAGAAAAAAATCTCAACAGTAAGAAGGATAGTGCAACATAAACAAAAGTTGCTGGGCACATTTCTACATCTGAAAGGTGATGGTTATCCAAATCTCATGTCAGTCGCACAAAAGTGGCACAAGTAGAGCCACTATGAGGATGCAAATCAGGTTTGCTTTAAATACACATTGTAATGGTCATGCACATTAGTTACCTTTGAGATTGGACATGATCAGTTGATCTTAATGAAGAATGCCTTTAAGGCAACAAAGACACCATTATCAATGCCTTACTGAGTTTGAACAAGGTTATGTAAGAGGATTATGAGGAGCTGGATGTTTCCTCTGTGATACTGCAGCCGGCCGGAGTGGCTGAGCGGTTCTAGGTGCTATAGTCAGGAACCGCACTACCGCTGTGGTCGCTGGTTCAAATTCTGCCTCAGGCATGGATGTGTGTGATGTCCTTAGGTTAGTTAGGTTTAAGTAGTTCTAAGTTATAGGGGACTAATGACCTCAGAAGTTGAGCCCATAGTGCTCAGAGCACCATTTTTGTGATACTGCAGAAGGGCTAGACAGGAATGTAGCCTCTATACAAGATTGCTGACACCAGTCACAGGAATGTAAGGACACAAGAAGACCAGACTCTGGACAGCCACATGACACTATCAAGAGGGAAGACCATAATGATCAGCACGTAGCTCTGGCACACAGTACACTATCTGCAGCAGCAATTTGAACAACAGTCGGCACCACAGTGACTCAACAAGCTGTTACAGATTGGTTACTCCAATGACAGCATTTACTACTTCAGTTGTGTGAAGTGAGAGGCCATTAGCAGGCATGGTAGAGGTCTATTGCGTTTTCTGATGAAAGCTGTTTCAGTCTCTGTGCCAGTAATGACCATGTGTTGGTTACACAGAAGCCAGTTGATGGTTGCAGCTAACCTGTCTGCTTGCTATACACACTGACCTACACCTGGAGTTATTGTGTGAGAGGCAATTTTGTATGACAGCAGGAGCACTCTCATGGTTATCCCATGAACCCTGACTGAAAATTTGTATGTCAATCTGGTGGTTCGAGTTGTGCTGCCATACATGAACAGCATTCCAGGAGCATTTTCTAACAGAATAACGCTCACCTTCATACCATTATTGCAACCCAACATGTTTGGCAGAGTATCAACATGTTGCCTTGGCCTACTCAATTTATTTTATTTTACTTTATTTATTTATTTATTTATTTAGCATCTGTGTCATTGTAAAAACGATATTGGACTTGTCACACATAGAAATTAACAATATAGAAATTACAAAATGAAATTGTCTACAACTGGATTTGTCATACACAGAAATTAAAATATAGAATGTACAAAATGAAATTGTCTATAATAAATGACAGCAAACTTACAGTTCCTTTCCACATAAATGGTTTATAGTAATTTGTTTCTCAATAATAATATATAACTAGTACTATAGATGGTAAAGTATAATAAAAGCTGAAACAAATGAAGATAGAAAATTTTGGAGGTTAGTTTGTAAAGTCATTTTCTTGGTCTTCAAGATATTCATTTATTGAGTAGCAACATTTATCAATTAAAAATTTTCTAAGTTCCAATTTAAAATTTGTATTGTCCTTCAAATCTTTAATGTACTGAGGCAGTGCATTATAGAGCTTAATGCCCATGTGGCTTACATGCTTCTGAGTTCGTGTTCGTCTTACTTGTTCTATGTGGAGTTCATTCTTGTTCCTTGTGTTATAGTTGTGAGAGTCTGCATTTGTGTGGAGATTGCTTAGATTAGCTTTGGTTAAGAGTACACATTTAAGTATATACACTCCTGGAAATGGAAAAAAGAACACATTGACACTGGTGTGTCAGACCCACCATACTTGCTCCGGACACTGCGAGAGGGCTGTACAAGCAATGATCACATGCACGGCACAGCGGACACACCAGGAACCGCGGTGTTGGCCGTCGAATGGCGCTAGCTGCGCAGCATTTGTGCACCGCCGCCGTCAGTGTCAGCCAGTTTGCCGTGGCATACGGAGCTCCATCGCAGTCTTTTACACTGGTAGCATGCCGCGACAGCGTGGACGTGAACCGTATGTGCAGTTGACGGACTTTGAGCGAGGGCGTATAGTGGGCATGCGGGAGGCCGGGTGGATGTACCGCCGAATTGCTCAACACGTGGGGCGTGAGGTCTCCACAGTACATCGATGTTGTCGCCAGTGGTCGGCGGAAGGTGCACGTGCCCGTCGACCTGGGACCGGACCGCAGCGACGCACGGATGCACGCCAAGACCGTAGGATCCTACGCAGTGCCGTAGGGGACCGCACCGCCACTTCCCAGCAAATTAGGGACACTGTTGCTCCTGGGGTATCGGCGAGGACCATTCGCAACCGTCTCCATGAAGCTGGGCTACGGTCCCGCACACCGTTAGGCCGTCTTCCGCTCACGCCCCAACATCGTGCAGCCCGCCTCCAGTGGTGTCGCGACAGGCGTGAATGGAGGGACGAATGGAGACGTGTCGTCTTCAGCGATGAGAGTCGCTTCTGCCTTGGTGCCAATGATGGTCGTATGCGTGTTTGGTGCCATGCAGGTAAGCGCCACAATCAGGACTGCATACGACCGAGGCACACAGGGCCAACACCCGGCATCATGGTGTGGGGAGCGATCTCCTACACTGGCCGTACACCACTGGTGATCGTCGAGGGGACACTGAATAGTGCACGGTACATCCAAACCGTCATCGAACCCATCGTTCTACCATTCCTAGACCGCCAAGGGAACTTGTTGTTCCAACAGGAACATGCATGTCCGCATGTATCCCGTGCCACCCAACGTGCTCTAGAAGGTGTAAGTCAACTACCCTGGCCAGCAAGATCTCCGGATCTGTCCCCCATTGAGCATGTTTGGGACTGGATGAAGCGTCGTCTCACGCGGTCTGCACGTCCAGCACGAACGCTGGCCCAACTGAGGCGCCAGGTGGAAATGGCATGGCAAGCCGTTCCACAGGACTACATCCAGCATCTCCACGATCGTCTCCATGGGAGAATAGCAGCCTGCATTGCTGCGAAAGGTGGGTATACGCTGTACTAGTGCCGACATTGTGCATGCTCTGTTGCCTGTGTCTATGTGCCTGTGGTTCTGTCAGTGTGATCATGTGATGTATCTGACCCCAGGGATGTGTCAATAAAGTTTCCCCTTCCTGGGACAATGAATTCACGGTGTTCTTATTTCAATTTCCAGGAGTGTAGACTGATGGCAGAGTAAGTATTCCTAACTTCTTTGAAAAGAGGTCTGCAGTGAGCTTGTGTCGGACTGTGGGTAATAATTCAAACAGCCCATTTTTGTAAAATAAAAATGTCTTTCAAATTAGATTTTGCGCTGGCCCATAACACATTCCAAATGAGACAACAGAAGGAAAGTATCTGAAGTATCCCACTCTGATGCCTTCTAGAGTGCAAACATTTGAAATAACTCTCAGTGCAAAGCAGGCTGAACTAAGTCTGTGTGTAAGAAATTTTACATGGTGTTTCCAATTCATAGCTTCATATATATGCATTCCTAACTCTTTTGCAAAATGCCCTCTCTCTATTAGTCTGTCATCTAGTTCTAGATTAAGGCCTTCATCCTGAAACATTATTCCAAACTGTATGTAATTTGTTTTCTTTGCATTCAGTGTAAGTTTATTTGCACTGAACCAAGTCTCAATACTTTTTAGGATTTTGTCAGTAGTTGACCGTAACAAGTTTTTAAAGTCGCTCACTATCAGACTTGTGTCATCTGCATATAGTACAATTTTGGCTGTATCATATTGTAACTGTAAATCATTGACATATATGAGAAAGTGTAGTGGCCCTAAGATGCTGCCCTGGGGTACTCCTAAAGGAACTTCTTTTGCTTCTGAAATTAACCTTAATTTTTGATTTGAATTTACAGTGGTGAGCTCTACAATCTGAGATCTGTTTTTGAGATATGACTCAAACTATATTTTAACTCTTGCTCTAATACCTATTGCTTCCAACTTATGAAGGAGGATTTCAAGGCAGACCGTATCGAAAGCTTTAGATACATCTAAATTGATTCCTACTACACATTTGTTTTTCTCCAAATTTTTAATTATCTCTTGGATGTAGTCTATGACTGCAGTTTCTGTGCTTCATTTTGCACAAAAAGCATGTTGATTACTATCCCAAAATTTATTATTGTCTAGGTAACTAGTGACTCTCAATTTCATCAGTTTCTCTAATATTTTAAGGGAAGCAGGAAGAAGTGATATGGGATGATAGTTTCCTATTTTATGTCTGTCTCCATTTTGAGATCTTCAGTTGCTCAGGGAATTCACCTTCACTAAAGGATAAATTTGCAATATGTGCTAAATGTTTTGCAATCTGCATTGCAGTACTTAGCATGATTGAAACTGGTTCTTCATCAACACCAGCTGCCATTTTTGGTTTTAAGCTTCTAATCACTCTAATTACTTCCTGTTCATTTGTTGAAGGAATATTCATGCTGCAGGAAACCCTTGGAGTATGTATTACCTTTTGTTTTGTGAAGTTTAAGTTTAGTGAATGTGGTTCATTTAAAAAATGGTTATTAGTATAGTTTGCCCTTTCCTTCTTTTCTATAGTGCAATTTTCACTGCTTTTGAGTATTATTTCTTCCTCTTCTCCAAAGGTAGTAGTTTAATTCCTCACAATGTCTCATATAGTTTGTGGTTTTTTGTCTGAGTTGTCATTATATAGCAACTTTGCCTTTGCTTTAGCCTTTTGGTATATTTTTCTGTATGTTTTCACATATTCTACAAACTGTGGATCTGAGCAAGTTTTAATTTTTTGGTTCAGTCTTTTCATAGTTACACTGGAAATCCTAATGCCTGTAGTTATCCAAGGTTTGTGGGCTTTTTGTTCTGAAGACTTGGACCTCACTAACTTCTTAGGGAAACACATTTCAAATTGTGACATGAATATAGAAGAAAAGGTATTATACGCATTATTTGCACTAAATTCTGATCTCACATCTGTCCAGCTTTCATTGGTTAGACAGTTAAAAAAACGTGTGCAGTTTTCTTTAGAAAAAATTCTTTTATAAGTGTGGCAAGATGTTTTTTTCACATGCATTGGGGGACCGGTAAGCACAAGAGCATTGTGATCAGATAAACCAAGGTCAGTGTTATTTACCTCCACTTCATTGGAATCTAAGTTTCAGAATATATTATCTATGAGGTTCTGTGATGTGTGTGTTATTCAGGTAGGACCTAGTACATGGGGTAACATGTTAAAACTCTGTAAAATATTCATAAATTTATCTTTAACTGTATTATTGCACATGAGATTTATGTTAAAATCCCCACAAAGAAGCACAGTAGCTTTTTCATTGTACCCAATGTTTAACATAATTTCTAGTTTTGAAAAAAAATTATCAACATCACCACATAGTGACCTGTACACAATCATTACTATCATTTTCCTTTGCTTGCCATACAACTCAATAGCAGCTGCTTCAAAATGCTTTTCTACACTTAACTTTTCAACATCACATCTCTTTTTGAATTTTATCCCTGTTTTTATATAAATACAGACACCACCACTTCTGGCATTTTCCTTATACTAAGAGCTAGCTAGTCTAAAAGGGTGTATAATGATGTTGTTTAATTCATATTCCCTACACCAATGCTCCAAAAGACACAAGCACTCAATCTTAAACTCATCTAAAGCAACTTCTAGATCTGTCTCCAATTGAGCATATATGGGACATAATAAGATGACAACTCCAATGTCATCCACAAACAGCATTAACCATCCCTGTATTGACTGACCAAGTGCCACAGGCATGGAATTCCCTCCCACAAACTGACATCAAGCACCTGTACAGCACAATACATGCACATTTGAATGCTTGCATTCAACATTCTGGTGGTTACCCCACCTACTAGGAACACAAAGCAGCCAAATCACCAGAAGGATTTTTTATTAACAAGAGGAAGCTTGCAACATGTAAGCTGAAGGCCACTGCATCAGTGTCCGAGTTACCTGCACTTACATCAAAAGACTAGGACTCAAATATCACATGAAAAACAGTGAACAAGGGAAATTGCAAGATAAACAGTCAATCATGGGTAAATCTGCTAATAAGTATACTAATGTGTTAAAACTCTTACACCACAATGTTCAATCTCAAATAACTTATTCCAGTTTGAATTAGTAAATCTTGAACTAAAAATCGATATTCCATGTGTAACTGAACACTGGTTAGACAAAGACCAGATTATGTCAACTGTGATTCTGGGTTACAAGCTTGCCAGTTATTATTGTAGAAGCAATAGTAAATGTGGTGGAGCAGCTATTTTTGTAAAAGATTATTTAAAATTTACTGCAGTAGAAAATGATCAAAGCTTGGCAAGAGACAAAGCCTTTGAGCTGTGTGTTGTTGATTTGACGGACGTTCATATTTTGGTTGTAATACTACATAGGTCTGGAGACGGAAATTTTAATTAAAAAATTTGTAAGGCTGCTAAATTTTACAAAGTGTGAGAGAAAGAAAGTGGTTATTTGTGGAGATGTAAATGTAGATTTTTTACAAGATTCAAATCATAGAAATGAAATGTTAAATATAGTCAATAGTTTTGGTTTTAAACACTCAGTCAATGCCCCAACTAGAATTACTGCCGATAGTAAAACCGCAGTTGGCCAAGTTTTTATAAGACTATGTGACCTAAATTATAGCACTAATGTTATAAATAAGGGTTACAGTGACCACGAAGCTCAGCTCCTGTCTCTTGAACTGAAATCAGATACTAAGTGTGGACCAAAAGCTAAAATAGTTGAACAAAGAGACTTCATTGATGACAACATTAGAGTGTTTAATTTTATGTTGTCAACGGAAACATAGGGCGATGTCTTTAGTAAAACTGAAGTAAATAGCCTGTTCGACAGTTTCCACAATGTATACCTTCACTACTTTCATATAGTGTTTACAATGAAAAAAAAGGAGGATTAAGATAGTAAAAAATAAATGTTGGGCAACGAAAGGCATTATAACTTCCATTAGAAATAAAAAAATTCTTCACTGTCTTATTAAGCACAGAAATACTACTCCAGAATTCAGAAATTATGTGAAAAAATACAATCAAATATTCAGCAAGGTAATAAAAGAAGCCAAAAAATGAAAAAAATGATGAGTACATCTCAAATGCAAACAAGAAAATGAAAGCTGTTTGGATGGTTATTAGAGCAGAAACTGGTACAGAACAGTCAACTTCACAAAATATCTCTCTTCAAATTTAAAATAACAGACTCTCAGGTCCAAAAGAGGTAGCTGAAAAGTTTAACATGTACTTTACTAATATAGCAAAGCAATTAATCGAAAACCAGTATGACGATGGACCTATATGCCTCCCAAATTATTTAAATGCTAGTGTTAAGTCTATGTTCCTTCAAGCAAACGCAGAAACAGAGGTGAAACAAATAATAAGGTCACTCAAAAACAAAAATTCATGTGGACTGGATGGTGTGCCAGACTATGTCTTTAAAAAGTCATCTGATAATGTATTAAAACCTCTAGTATATATATTAAACAACTCCTTATTAATTGGAATCTTTTCCAATAGCCTAAAACAGCTGAAGTAACTCCACTGTTCAAAAAAGGGGACTTTGAAAATGTAAATAATTATCATCCAGTATCCCAACGCAGTGTTTCCTCCAAAATATTTGAGAAAATTTTCTACAATAGACTACTAAGCTATATTACAAAAAAATCATTACTCTCAGCAAATCAACATGGATTCAGTAAATCAAAGTCTACAACAACAGCAATGTATGAGTACATAGAAGCTGTGCTTAAAGCACTGGATGACAGAAAAGATGTTATTGGTATCTTTGTGGACCTTCCAAAAGCTTTCGACATAATTGACCATGACTTCCTCATTCACAAATTAGATCAAAAAGGTGTCCGAGGAATCCCAAATCAGTGGATAAGATCTTACCTATAAAACAGGCAGCAAGTGGTGGTTTTAAGGCATGATGACATTTCAGTACAAGGAAATATTATCACAACAACACATGTCTCCAGTAAATCAACAATAAAGTACAGAGTGCCACAAGGTTCTGTCCTAGGACCTCTACTGTTCCTCCTTTATATTGATGATATAAATGACTTTATTAAATTGGGAAAACTAATCTTATTTGCTGATGACACCAGCATGTTAATAACAGCTGCTGACAAAATCTCATTGGAAGTAGCAATAGATACTGTAATGTCCCAAATTACTAGCTAGTTTCAAAAAAATATAATTATAATAAATAAATAAATAAATAACTGTCTTTATGAATTTCCACTCTTCTCCACATGTGCAAAACTTTGTTACAGTACCATACCTTGAAAATACATTACTGAACTCGATTACTGACACTAAGGTTGTAGGCCTATGGGTACAAGATAATTTAAAATGGGGCTGTCATATAAAAGAACTTGAGAAAAAACTTTCAAAAGCTTGTTATGCTCTGCATGTATTAAATAAAAGTGCAAGCAAGTCAACAGCTATTCAGGCATATTATGCATACTTCCATGCACTACTTTGATATGGGCTAATCTTCTGGGGAAATTCAGCTGCCAGCATGAAGATCTTTAGGATGCAGAAAAGAGCAATCAGGGCTATCTGCAACCAAAGAAAACTGGAAACATGTAGACCACATTTCATCCAGATGAAAATAATGAGCCTACTGAGGCTTTACATATATGAGTGTATCTTGTTCGCAAATGAGTATCTTTTAAACCAAATTGGACATCTTCAACAAAATAAGCATATACACAGTCACAACACAAGAAACACAAATAATATACACATGTCACAGTGTAGAACAGCACTGTACCAATAAAGTGTATCACAGATAACAGTTCAGCAATATAACAACATACCCAGTTATTTAAAATAGTAGCAACATAAAACTTTTTTTAAACATAATCTTAAGTCACTTCTAGTGGAAAAATGTTTCTACTCTGTAAAAGAATTTTTAAATTGCAAAAAATAGCCTTGTAAACAATGATTATGTAATAATGGTTAAATTCAAATTGTCACTAGTCACTTGTAATCTATGATTGTTATCTGTAATTAATTTTGTCATGCTCTCTCTCTCTCTCTCTCTCTCTCTCTCTCTCTGTGTGTGTGTGTTTGTGTGTGTGTGTGTCCTATATTCAATGTACTGTTTAAGTGTGTGTGTGTGTGTGTGTGTGTGTGTGTGTGTGTGTGTGTGTGTGTGTGTGAGTGTGTGTGTGTGTGTGTGTGTCCTATATTCAATGTACTGTTTAAGTGTGTGTGTGTGTGTGTGTGTGTGTGTGTGTGTGTGTGTGTGTGTGTATGTGTGTCCTATATTCAATGTACTGTTTAAGTATGTAATGAATCAAATGGACCAATAAGTGAATGAATGAATTAATTAATTAATTAAAGTATCAGAATTTCACATTTGCAATGCCTTATCTCGTGCTTACATTAACCTGTGATCTTGCAATGTTAATCAGTTAAATATGTTACCTACACAAATGTATTCCCAAAATTTCATTACTCTACATTAATTATGGTGCAGACTTGTTTTCTGGCCATGCAGTACTGATAACTACATTATTGTCAATTAGATTAGATTAGAATAGATTAGATTAGATTGGATTAGATTTGTACACTCTTCCCAGGTCCATTTCTGTAAAGGCTGTAGTGTAACAAATCACTTGGGCGAAGTAACGTGTTGCACAAGCAAAGTAATCAACTGTGAGTGATGATCACCACCATAGAAGTTTTATGTAAACAATCAGTTTAGTATAGTATGCTGTTTGGAAGCTTGTTTCGTTTCCACGTATGGAATACGAAGGAAGACATATGGAGTGTATCTGCAAGCTGGGATGACGATAGCACTCTTACTATACTTTGTGGTACCTGCTGTTTGAACAGCTTATTCCATGTTATCAGCTCCTGCCTTGGAGAAATGATATGTACCATGGTAGAACAACTGCCATGACAATCGCAATGATGTCATGACAACAGTGGAAGTGTTTTTGGCTGTCATTCTGTTAGTTGTCATTTTATAGAGAATAAACTTCAGTTATTAACAACATAAACTGCATTGAGCACATGTACTGATACTGTTTGCCAATAAGTATTGTAGGAGATATTCGACTTTTGTAACAAATCAGTCAATACATTGATATTAATGAAGAAGTGTTCTACATCATTTATTGGAAAATTAAGATCTCTGAGAGGCCTTTTCAGCTTCCAGCACAGAATAAGTTGCAAAAGGAGACAAATTCTGCATTAACAAAGACATACATGATTACTATAACTTGAATTTCGAACTCAGCGGGTCAGAACCATTAATTAACAGTGACTGTAAATTTGCTCAAGGATATAACACATCACATAACATATCAAATAGCACCTCAAGGCTTGTTGCATTTCTTTAAGGAATGTTTTAAGATGCACTACTGTCACACAAAGCATCAGTATGTTAAACAATGAGATGATGGATAACTGATTCTGTTGACACTTTCCAGAAAGAAGTGTACATCAGTGTCACAGTATGTGCAAGGCTCTTAGACTAAGAAACATATATGGAAGGTAACATCAATGAACAATTATAATTAGTGTATGCTAACAGTGTCCTCCGAACACACAAATGGAAAAGTGGACTGTAGTTCAAGTTCAGCATTACATATGACTTTGTATGTTCTAAGATAGGCAGATGAGTGCAGAGTGATTTACCTACATGGATTGTTTTGAGTCATTTACTCAGACTTTGTGTTATTTCTGCATGGGCATCCACAATGCGAGTTGAGGAATGCAAGAGTGGGAACTTGCCCCCTCCTGAAATCTGGGGTACTTTTTATTTTTTTCAAAATTCTCATTCATGTCCAAAAATAATTGTCTAAACTGCAGCATTAGTAGTACCCAGTGTAATAGAGTAACATTGTGGCTTTAGCAAGTGCTACATAACATACAGATGTATGTTGAAGATATACATTTAAAATATGGGCTGTACAGTAAGACGTTCCATTTTTTAAAGTAGAAGATACAGTAATTTTCTATGGGCAAAATGTTCCTAACAGCAAATTTAATGTATGGTAGCTCAAGCAACTCTTTTATTGGGTTTGAAGACATGGGATCAACACATATAGTTATGATTGCCATTGTTGCATTGATCAAAATGAGGGGCACTGGATCAATGTCCATGAATGTCACTGTAGAATGCCAAAGTTGGGCAAGGCCCAACAGGAATTGTATAAGTCACCCCAGGACCTGAGGATATGCCAGGGAGGGGAAAGCTGGTGGGTAGTCACCAAGGTGGTGGAGGTGAAGATGAATTTAATAGCACTGCAGAAATCTGTGGTTTGAGGCCACAGTATACCTAATGGGCACATTGTGGAAGGAGACAGCCCCTTGAATCCAGGTCAGGTGGTATCCTAATTCATTGGCCCCCACTAGATGTGCCCACTCAGAAGGGAGAGGCCTCAGTGTCAACATGCACTGGCAGTGGGCGCAACACACTTGAGTGGGTGCAATGAGGGCAGCCATGAAGCCACTCTGCCGGGCAGTGGCTTTCAGCCAGATGGCTCTGTAAGTTGCTAGAAAGCCACAGACGATTTTAGCTGGACTGCTACACCTCATTTCATATGGGATGTTAGGTGGACTGTTGCACATCATTTCCTTATGAGTCATGGCCATGACATAAGCTTCTGTTTGTTTGAGTCCATGAACTGCAATAGTATCCCAAATATGTCAAGGATGGTTGCATGAAGAAACACTGAGCTTGTTGCATTTTTATTTCTTTAGCTGTCAGCCTCTGGAACAGGAGATTGAAAAAATTTTGTTGTGGAAGTGGTCATCTAGAGTTTCACCTGTAATAAAAATCTCGCCATGATATGCAGCAAGCTTGGAATAGCTAGTAGTAATTGATCCATATAACACTGGAAATGGCAGGGGCATAAGAGTTTTTGAAAGGTAACCAATTATAATGGCAAAAGCCAGATGACATATTGAGCATTAGGTAGGTTTGTGTTGCTGTGTCCAAAGGAATTTGAAAATATGTACCTGCAATGTCAGTTTTACTGAATAAGATACTGTGACCAAATTTTGCAAAGAGTTCATCCAGGGTCAGTAGGGGATAAGTTTCCACTTTGGTTTGTGCATTTATATTTACTTTAAAAGCACCACAGATTCACAAATTGCTGTTGGGTTTGTGAACTGGCATGGCATATCGGCTGTAGGAAATAGTTGTTAACACATCTTCTTGAATGAGTTTGTCCTGTTCTGTTCTGAGAGCATCCTGTAGAGCCAGGGCCATTAGATGAGCTTTGGAAACTGTTGCTGTCAGAATGGTGTGAACTTCAAAATCAGTTTCCTTCCACAAAGCAAGTGAAAATGTTTCAATACATCTATCACAGAAAGTCTTTATGTTGGTCCTAGGCCCTTTGGATTGCATAACATGTACTGTTTCATGAACCGTAAAACAAAAAGCATGGAAGGAGTCAACCCCAAAAATGTTATACACTTTTGGGTCACCTATCACAGGGAAATCTACTGTATGAGTCACTTGGTTTTATGTGAGTACAAGTTTTCCTAGCAAGGCCAGAAATTTAGTCTTGACTACCTGCAAGAGAGGCAAACCTAAACTCACACACATACACTCCTGGAAATTGAAATAAGAACACCGTGAATTCATTGTCCCAGGAAGGGGAAACTTTATTGACACATTCCTGGGGTCAGATACATCACATGATCACACTGACAGAGCCACAGGCACATAGACACAGGCAACAGAGCATGCACAATGTCGGCACTAGTACAGTGTATAGCCACCTTTCGCAGCAATGCAGGCTGCTATTCTCCCATGGAGACGATCATAGAGATGCTGGATGTAGTCCTGTGGAACGGCTTGCCATGCCATTTCCACCTGGCGCCTCAGTTGGACCAGCGTTCGTGCTGGACGTGCAGACCGCTGAGACGACGCTTCATCCAGTCCCAAACATGCTCAATGGGGGACAGATCCGGAGATCTTGCTGGCCAGGGTAGTTGACTTACACCTTCTAGAGCACGTTGGGTGGCACGGGATACATGCGGACGTGCATTGTCCTGTTGGAACAGCAAGTTCCCTTGCCGGTCTAGGAGTGGTAGAACGATGGGTTCGATGACGGTTTGGATGTACCGTGCACTATTCAGTGTCCCCTCGACGATCACCAGTGGTGTACGGCCAGTGTAGGAGATCGCTCCCCACACCATGATGCCGGGTGTTGGCCCTGTGTGCCTCGGTCGCATGCAGTCCTGATTGTGGCGCTCACCTGCACGGCGCCAAACACGCATACGACCATCATTGGCACCAAGGCAGAAGCGACTCTCATCGCTGAAGACGACACGTCTCCATTCGTCCCTCCATTCACGCCTGTCGCGACACCACTGGAGGCGGGCTGCACGATGTTGGGGCATGAGCGGAAGACGGCCTAACGGTGTGCGGGACCGTAGCCCAGCTTCATGGAGACGGTTGCGAATGGTCCTCGCCGATACCCCAGGAGCAACAGTGCCCCTAATTTGCTGGGAAGTGGCGGTGTGGTCCCCTACGGCACTGCGTAGGATCCTACGGTCTTGGCGTGCATCCGTGCATCGCTGCGGTCCGGTCCCAGGTCGACGGGCACGTGCACCTTCCGCCGACCACTGGCGACAACATCGATGCACTGTGGAGACCTCACGCCCCACGTGTTGAGCAATTCGGCGGTACGTCCACCCGGCCTCCCGCATGCCCACTATACGCCCTCGCTCAAAGTCCGTCAACTGCACATACGGTTCACGTCCACGCTGTCGCAGCATGCTACCAGTGTAAAAGACTGCGATGGAGCTCCGTATGCCACGGCAAACTGGCTGACACTGACGGCGGCGGTGCACAAATGCTGCGCAGCTAGCGCCATTCGACGGCCAACACCGTGGTTCCTGGTGTGTCCGCTGTGCCGTGCGTGTGATCATTGCTTGTACAGCCCTCTCGCAGTGTCCGGAGCAAGTATGGTGGGTCTGACACACCGGTGTCAATGTGTTCTTTTTTCCATTTCCAGGATTGTATGTTGGTTTACCAAGGCCACAGAAGCACAACTGTCAAGGAACAACTTCGATGGATATTTGACTATGAATGCATATATGTACATTTGATACATTGCATTCTGAGAAGCACACACTTCTGTAAATTTATCACTCACTTGGTACACTTCCACAGATTGGGACATATTTGCACTGGAGCTACCACAACAATCCTCTTACATGTGTCCCCTTTTGCTATATCTGTGACACGTTGTTGTGCCAAAGGGGACACATTCTGCATGCATGGCAAAAGATGTTTACAGTCAGTTCATGGCTATGCCACTGATATGTTTCAATGCTTCTCTATATTGATTGCAAAGTCGCCTGGGCAGTGGAACAGGTGAAGTCCACATCAGAGGTAGTACAACATCTCACATGGCCAGTGCCAGAAAGCTGACTGCTGTGATGTCTTCTTCCACCATAAACAAACTGTGTGCTGTTTGGGCACTTTCATAGGCTTTTGTTATTGGCATTATTCCAACAGAGAAAGATCTGATTCCATGAATGTTTGCTAACTCACTTTAGGTTGGGGATAAGACACACAATACCATCCCGGCTTAGAGAGTCAGTATAGTTCTGCCTACACCAACATTTAAAATTGCAATTTCTATTTAACCCACATATGTCTGAAACCCACTCTGCATAAAACTGATTGAGGTCCTTGTCAGTTTTCCACCACTAAGATTCTAACCTGGCTGTCGTAACATGTTTCGTGATCGAAAATTACTCTTGCAATAAAGAAAATATTCTAGACAAATCAAGTTCTGTTGAATTCATGAACAGCTCTAGTTTCCATATTAGATGATCAGCTCATGATATCCTGATGAGAACAGGGCCATTTGTCTTTCTGTGCCAGAAATATGGCAAACCATAAAATATAACTGCAGTCATCAATGGTAAGTTGCAAGGTTACTAACCTGGTAGTGTCATTGCAAGTCCTCAGTGGCACAGAAGAACTGAAGTTTCATATTTTGAAATTGTTTTAGCAACCTACAAATAGTTTTCTAAAAGTTCATTACAGATAACTTTTCCTTCTTCATATTTTCACACATCACTGACTAATCAAGGAAGTCCATACAAACTGAATTACATAGTTCTGCACTGCAATGTGAATCAGTTGATAGTTAGGTGCAGACCTTGTCACTGATACACTGATGACTGTTTTCTGGTTACTTGTACTTATAGAGATATTAGCTGAGCAATAGTTAGTTGTGGAATGTTGTGGGAAGTGTGATTGGACTGAATGTAGCTCGCAGACTTACTTATACAGACAGTAATTACATGAACTGACATTGAGATGTTAACTTTGTGGTAACTAAAACCCAACTTTTTACACTAAGAGTGGATGCTAACACTAGATGTTAAGTGATCTAATTCTAGCCATTGACTGCGACCCACTAGCTGGGGGTAGGTGAATAATTAATGAACTCAATAATTGCATTTTACTTTATAATAATACAGGGTCCAAATTTAGTAGTGGCATCAACTTATTTAACCCAACAATTATTTTGTTCGTCTCTATGCTAGATATTCATAAAAGTATTAAAGTTTCAAGGTACTTTTTGACTGATACACTGTACACCTATGCAGTGGATTACTGTGTTTCATGTAGAATCCTCGTGTTTGTTCAATTTCTTAATTAGTGCTTTATTTGAATAACCAAAGTCACTGTCTGATTAAGGCAAATTAGGTCAACAAAATCATAACATCAAATTTGGGAATTAAGTAAGCTTAAGGGCTCAAATAACAACAGAATTTTTGAGTGGGTCAACACTTTAGTTATGAATAATTTCTGAAATGATGATTTTTAAGTGAAAGTAAACTGATTACTGGAAAGAGTGAAATTAGGGCTATCCAAGGGGCTAGGTCTTTTGTGAATAAACATTTATTAGCTCCCAACATTTTCATGCTCATGTGGCATGGGAACTATACCATTTACAAATTTCTCTTGAAGGAAAATTTTTTATGAAAGACTAACTAAGCCAATGCGATTAGCAGCACTCAATCAATCTGACTATGAATTTTAGCAAAGTATAGCTTAGATAGGAAATTTGACATTTTCAGTAACAAGGTATATCTGTTACCAGTCTAATAATTAAAAGAAAAAATTTAATTATCTGAAGGAGTAGAACAGTAGTCCTGGATGCTCCTTGGAAAATGGAAAATGTATTCCAAAGCAATTCTATTTTAAAGTACTACCAGTAAGAGCTAGAGTCTGAAAGACAAAACTATAACCCAACTCAATATGTCGACTGGTGCACACTTCACTATCTCAGGTCAGACCTGTGCCAGCCTATATGCAGGAATTTGGAATGGTCTCAAAATGGAGTGATTTTATGTATATAGACTGAAGCAGTAAGTGAAAATCTGTACCAAGACTGGGATTTGAACCCAGGTTCCTACTTATTAGCCAGGTCCATTAGCCACTAAGCCACCATGGCACAGCAGTTCATACAACTGCATAGATTACCCTGGCATGCCTCCCTCTTCAATCCAAATTCTCACTGCCGCCCAGTCTACTTTAAATCCCCCCTTACACACAAACAGAATTGTCGAGGCTCTCCATGTTCTGTAATAGCACCTCAGCATCTTATGTAAATGTGGAATCCAACCTGAAACTCAGGTGCAGGTACTTATACAAATGAAACAATACAATTTCAGAGACTTTACTGGTCTCATACAGATATGATTTTTTTACATATAGACTGAAGCAATGAGTGAAAATCTTTACCAACTCCGGGAATCAAACCCAGATCTTCTGCTTACTAGGCAGGTGCTAACCACTTGGGGCAGCAGTGAGAATTGGGATCGAGGAGGGAGGTGTGACAGGGTAATCTGTGCAGTTGTGTGAACTTCTCTACAAAGATGGCTTAGTGGCTAATGCACCTGCCTGGTAATCAGGAGACCCAAATTCGGTTCCCAGCCTTAGTACATATTTTGTCATCTCATCATACAGTACTGCTGATGACAAGCACTGACTGGGTAGTGATGCCATGGCAGCTGACAATAAGGTTGCATCAACTAAAAAGTTGCCACAGTGATATTTTATGGCACCACTGCAGTGCTGAAACCCACCACCTCCCAGCACATAACAACTCTTTCATCCATTTACTGATCACACATATGTAGCTCACAGTAGAACATAGGACCTTCAAAGACTGCAACTAATGTTGTAGGTCAACAATATAATGTCAAGTAGATACACAGAGTTCTGGGAGTGAATACAAGAATAGGAGACAGGCAGGGCATAAAAAGCATTTAATAGGATGATTGCTTTATGTGAAGGGTGTCGGCAACTGGTCAGTAAAATACTTTTGCTGTGTTGCTACCAAGCCCAACATTTACATCCAGTATGTGTTTGTCTCCATCATGGGCAAGATACATTCTCTGCACACTGTGGTAGACTGAGAGTGTGGAGAAGCAAAATCATCCTAACTGAGAGCAAATGACAAAATACTTCATTGAGCAAAAGTGTTATATTTGACTTGGTCACTAAAACAAATCAATGTGGGTGGCCAAACACCAGAAAAACCTGCTACATTAAAATACAATTCTATGAGACTGGGTTATTTTCCATGAGCCAAGATGGAGAAGTGCAATATCAGAGAGGTCATTTAAATATTAAAACACTCAAAAAATATGAACAGAGAAGCTGACCATGTGCTTTTTCCAACCTGGCTGCCAATCATCTGAGTCCAACAGATGACACTGACAATTTGAGATGTGAATGTTACTGGTGAGAAGCTGCTGCTGCACTTCTCATGTCCTGCATGAGGAAAACAGTACTCACAGTAATCTACAAACCATTCACTGATGACTTTCAATCAGTGCACACAATGAATGAGGCAAAAGGTGGCATCAGATCCCCACACTTTACAACAAAGGAAAGCTCCACAAATAACGACATGTCTCTTGTCCAGCACTTGTATTAATTTAGTGAAAAAGGTTTTGACATCACCATTAGGTGGCCTTTATAGGCACAGAATAAACAGTTTTTTAAATGTATTTTTTTTCTTTTTAACTCTATTACTGAGAGATCAAAATGTTTTGCTTCACTTAAGGAAATCATCATTTCTATCTATGAATTGGAGTCCTCTTTTTACATAAATACAGAAGCCTTCACCCCTCTTTAATGTTCTGCTATGGTGCCAGTAATTGATGAAAAGATAAAACTGTATTCACTTTCAGTTCCTTTACACCAGTGTTCAGTAATGCCAACAACCAAGCTGCGTATGGCTTCCAGTTCAATTTCTAATCATTGCACTTTGTTTCTTATTAATGGAACATTCTGGTGAAATACTGTTAAATAATTAATGCTACTTACCTTTGGCACTTCTTCTCCCTCCATTCTGTAAAAACAATCCTTTAGATGTCCTCCTTTTACTCACACTGCAACATGCTAGTTGTTCTACAGTTGCTGCTACTGCAGCTGTTGATTCTTGCCTTGCATATGGTAATCATGCTCCTCCCATCACCATTCTTCTCCTTTTGTCGATTTCACTGCATCTGAGATCTTCTGTTGCTAGTGATTTGACAGTCCTTTCTGTTTCTGCCATTGTTGTAGCTGTTGATTCTGACACTGAGTCCTCTTTTGCCAATGTTATTAAAGCTGCTTCATTTGAAAATGGTTTTGTGACATTTACATGTATGAGGGCAGGCTTGTCTTTGATAGTCAGCTGCTGGTTACATTCTTGAGTGGAGCCTCTTCTGTCTGAGTGTTCTGTTGTCTCCAGAGGAACTGCATCATATATTTCACTGTTTATGTAAATAGTTTTCATTAATTCATAATACGAATGTTTGATAATGTATGTAACACATCTTGCGTTGTTTTTTAAAGCTTTTATTATTATACTCATCCTAAAGTATATTTTCTGCTTAATGTATGATATCAATAATAAAAATTAATTTAAGCTTAACTGTGGTTTACAGGGTCACAATAAAGAACAAAAATAATTTCCATGTATATTCTGTTTGCCTTTTTGTCTAGGATGAAGAGTGGGGTTATATACTCTGGTGCTAAGATATTCAGCGCATCCCCATCTGATATAAAGCAAGAAAGTAGAATCTCAATTAATTCAAAAGACAATTAGAAACATACCTCATTTACCACAAAATATATGAATAATTATCTAGACTCAAGAACTGATAAATTCTGTTAGCTGGTTGACAAGAAATAATGTTTACTGAAATATTGTGTGGCAAATAATATTCGTAACACATCGTAAAAGGGAATCTTTATTTGTAGAAAAGTCTTGAAAATTACCATTGTAACGAAGTAAATGTTAAGCTACCAACTGGAGATAAACAGAAGCTATTTTTGTATAACTAAAGTAATAGCAGTTATTGTACAAAGTAGTAGCACTATTTCCAGTTTAGTGGGTTATGTTCAACTGGCATAAACATGAATATTATCAAGGTATGTAGTAATATTACATTGTTAGTGCAGTGTGAAGGATAAGTTTCCATCATTTACGTGGATTTATTTGTTTTTCTCAACAAATATCTTGACTCTTTTCACGTCCTTTTATAGGATCTATCACAGATGATGAATGAAAGGAAGAAATTAATTCTCAGTTTACAGTGCAATCATTGTGGTACAGTTCCAATGAAATTTGTAGTTAAAAACTTAGGAAAGAATTGACAATGCCAGCAGGCCATGGAAACTGCATGCTGCTGATTGATCATCATTACATCTTCCCACTAAAAATCTTTTGACAGCATTATACAAACATGTAACTATTCCATCACTGATCCACCTATTTATGTTGACTTCCAAAACTAGAACAGATACTTTCCCTTGAAGTAGCTCCTGAAAAACATGCATCAATTGGCCAAACAAAAGTCACAATTAGGTAAACCAAGTAGTAAGATGCATGCATATATACATGACAATGATTGAGAATCCATCTTCAGGAGCAATGGTATCAACCATACAACAGAATAGAACTTCAAATTCAAGTTCTGCACACAGATATGTGTAAATATACATCTGAACAAATTAAAACAATATTATCAAGTGTCAGTTATGTCAATAGCAGGATAATTTGTTTTATGTATTAGCAAAATAAGATAGTGAAATGTGTATGTATTGTTGTGCGTGTCTTCACTTCTGTTTCGCTCTGAGCCATCATCCAGGATCTTCATGTGAGTAGCAGGTACAAAATAAAAACGGGAAATCCAAATGACAATACACAGTGGTAAGCACTTAGCAGTTATTCAGATGCCAACTCAATCTACTTTGTGTGTGATAACTTCTAAAATTGAATGACATAATGTCAATCTCAGACAAGTAAATTTATACAGTGAGGAAGAGTCTATGGCACATGAATAAAGGCAGCCATTAGATACTTTATTGGACAGCTGTGTCAGGATGAAAGTAATTTTGGAGTAGAAGTAATCACCCTCTCAATGATACAGGTGTTAGTCCTCAACAGGCATGGAAAAAGACACAAAACTTTCTACCTTTGAAACGAATCCTTTTTTGAGCTAGATTACAGACACACACACACACACACACACACACACACACACACACACACACAACACACAGAGCTGTGTGCAACTCGAATACACCACGCGGAATGTAGTTCTGAAAACTGACTGTGATGAGCAGATGTGTCGGGAGGTGGGCAGTGGGATGGAGTGTTGGCGAGTGATAGAAGATGGCATGGAGGGAGACAGCAGGTATATACCTGCTGTTTCGCTCTAAGCCATCATCCACTTTTCTCAACCCTCCCTCCCACACCCTGTCTCTCTGCGAGCTATCATCCACCCTTACCCAACCCTCTCTCCCACCATCTTTCTTCCCTCTCCCACTCCATCTGAGACAATCACTCACCCCATTCCTCTCTCTCTCTCTCTCTCTCTCTCTCTCTCTACATTTACATCCACATCTACATACGTACTCTGCAAGTCACTGTATGGTGTGTGGTGGAGGTTGCCCTATACCACTACTGGTCATTTTCTTTCTTGTTCCACTCACAAATAGAGTGAGGAAAAAACAAAAGTCTATATGCCTCATTACGAGCTCTGATTTCTCCTATCTATCTTTGTGGTCCTTATGCAAAATGTATCATTCTGCAGTCAGCTTCAAATGCCAGTTCTCTACATTTTCTCAATAGTATTCCTCGAAAAAACTTTGCCTTCCCTCCATGGAGTCCCACTTGAGTTCCCAAATTATCTCTGTAACACTTGCATGTTGTTTGAACTTACTGGTAACAAATCTAGCAACCTGACTCTGAATTGCTTCAATGTCTTCCTTTAATCTGACCTGATACAGATCCCGAAACACTTGAGCAGTACTCAAGGACAGGTCACACTAACATCCTATATGTGGTCCCCTTTTATTCTCTGAATAAACCAAAGTTGACCATTTGTCTTCCCTACCACAGCCCTCATATGCTTGTTCCATTTTGTATCACTTCACAAAGCAGATATTTTAACAACCTGACTGAATTAGGCAGGACACTACTAATGCTGCACCTGAACATTACAGTTTGTTTTTCCTCCTCATCTGCATTAACTTATATTTTTCGACATTTAGAGCTATCTGCCATTCATCACATGACCTAGAATTTTTTCTAAGTCATCTTGTGTCCTCCTACAGTCACTCAATTGACACAACTTCCCATACACTCCATCATTATCAGAAAACAACCACAGACTGCTGGCTACTCTGCCCACCAGATCATTTATAGATAATAATAGCAGTCCTACCACACTTCACTTGGGCACTCCTGGTGATATCCTTGTGTCTGATGAACATTCATCATTGAGGAGAACACTGGGTTCAATTTATTAAGACGTTTTTCACCCACTCACATATCTGTGAACCTATTCCATATGCTCATAACTCCATTGACAGTCTGTTATGGGGCAGTCAGATGCTTTCCAGAAATCTAGAAATACAGAATATGCCCGTTGCCTTTCATCCATAGTTCGCAGTATATCCTGTAAGAAAAGAGCAAGCCGAGTTTCACATGAGTGATGCTTTCTCATTCCCAAGAAAAGTTATTGTATTCAGATTGAGAATGTGTTCGAAGATTCTGTGGGAAACAGATGTTAGGGATACTGGTTTGTAATTTTGCAGGTCTGTTCTTGTGCCATTCTTATCTACAGGACCCACCTGCACTTTTCTCCAGTCCCTTGGGACTTCGCATTAAATGGGAGATTTGTGATAAACCCGAGATAAGTAAGGGCCAATGTCATACAGTATTCTCAGTAAAGTCAAATTGGAATTCCATCTGGACTTGGCAACTTTTTACTTTTCAACTCATTCTGTTGTTTCCCTTTGTCAAGAATGCTTATTAAGGGAGGATGTAACAGAAAATGTAAACATTTATCTAAAAAATCATTACAGCCATATTTATTAATGTACAAATCTAAACTTTTGCATGTGTAAAGCAAAAGAGCTGTGTTTTAACAGTAAAATATAATAAAACATGCAGAATTAACATTGTGCCAGAAATTGGAATTTTTAATTTTTTTATTGGCTTTTTTATAAAAAGCCATAACTCAAATTCTAATCATGCAATTAATCTGAAAATTTTATTGTAGTGTCCTGAGAAGATTAGAAGACCACTGAACTACAGTATTCATTTATGGTACAAATTATGTCATTAACAGAGTTTTTAATTTTGCACATCCAAAACTAACTTTTTTTCTACATACAACCATCTGAAAATCAGAATGTAATTGCAGGATCTTGCATTTTTTAGTTTTTTAGTTCCAGGGAGACAGCAACACATTGAGAACAGTTCCTGAAAATTTCATAGCATTAGCACATTTAATTTTTGAGAAAAGACTTCTAATAACGTAAAAAATGTAAAACAGAGGAAATGAAGTTCAAAGATTTTCTTCTCATACTTTACCTCAGTTTTAAAATCCTCCATGCTGATAATCCTCATCCTCCAGGTTTCTCTTCTCTCCTCTCCAAATCTGGCTGGCCTGTATTTTCAGCTAAGACACTGATCTATTAGCTTTCTTGACCCTGCTCCCATCGATGGTGTAAAATGCTTTAGTTGTAAACACACCAGGATTTATATCAACTCTGTTCAGCACTTCATTTCTGCCATCATTTTCATTATTGCAAGATAAAACTGCATCATAGACACCTATTTTGAGAGTACTTGAAGTCCACAGAATGTCCTTTTTGAGCATCTAATCCAAATTAAATTATTGAGGCTTTCATTTGCATTTTGTGTCTTTCTGTAACAACATTTCCTCAATAAATCAGGATTTGCAGCAAACCTGAATGTGGGCTTAATTGCATTCAGAACAGGGTCTGGTAATGAGTGTTTGCATGAATAAGTCTCATTTCTGTTGCTGAAGTTACACTAATTGTCCTTCGGACACAGATTGTGGATAGTTTGTGGAAAAAACTTGCTCACACAGCATGCCTCATTGCCTCTAAATTATGAGTGTTTTCCCTGATAGCTCTCCCACAAAATAACTGAAGATAATCAATTTCTTTTAGAGCAAGCCTGTCTTTTTCTCCTAGTGGTTTTCCATCCTCAAGTTCTTCACCTTTCTTCTCTTTCAGTAAGAAATGATGCCTACCACCAAGACTCTTTTGGATGTGGCCAACACATTCCAACTTCTCTATTGTTGTATTGTACATATTTTTATCTGTTACATCTTTTAATAGAGAAGTATTTAGTATATCTAACATCAAACTGTTCCTCAGATCTGGAGAATATCCTCACAACTGCAGCAGCCTCCATGCCCCTACTTGAGCCAGTATAATTTTTAGAGAATGCTTCTGCATGCTTTTCTTGCCGCAGTTTCTCACTGTCTTCATTGTTGGACATTGTCCTTGTTGCACACTGGTGGCAGTATTTAGACATAATTTCTACATCTAAAATTTACCTGAGTCAATACCAATAACAGATGCAACTCCATACAGAGATGTGTGACCCCTTTTCATCCTACAGACACACACAGGTCAGTAACATTTGTAGGAGATTCTTTGTCATGAATATCTACCACAGGAAAGTTTTCTGGCAAAGATATAGATGTCAGCCAGAGATATAGATGTCAGCCAAAGATATCAAAAGAAAATAGCCTTCACAATGGCAAAAATTCTGCTGAAGCAAGAAGTTTCCCAGTCACAGGATCTATTTCTTTTTGGTTTACTTCCACTAATTCCTCCACTGCCTTCTTCATAGAAACTTTGGCAGCATTGCATACAGCATCAGACATTTCTTTATTGAATTTTTAAGCCTTGCACAAGGCAGAGGCATGATCAGTAAACCACACAATAAATTACTTCCTTCCCTGCCCTGTCCTAGGCATCTCAGAGCATATGCTAACCTAAAATTGCTTTCATAGGTACCAGTGTCAGTTTTTTTGGGGGGCGAAAATGAAAATTCGTAGCCACACAAATTACAAATTAATTTAAG
The DNA here is from genome assembly GCF_021461385.2 of Schistocerca piceifrons. NCBI lineage: Eukaryota > Metazoa > Arthropoda > Insecta > Orthoptera > Acrididae > Schistocerca > Schistocerca piceifrons. The sequence goes on along the minus strand of NC_060142.1, from coordinate 78,322,235 downwards.
ATCACAAGCTATTCCCACTCTTCTTTCTTCAACAACAATCATACAGTGCATATTTTTACAGCTAACACATAAACATGAAAACTATAGCCTGGCAGAGAAGCTCTAAATCAATAAGTCTGAATCCAGTGCAATCCATATCAACATCGTGCATGCACCTGCACAATTCTTCTGTCCCAAGTTTTGATGCTGAAGCTGAGAGCTTATGTTCTTCATTTCGAGCTGCTTCCTCTTTTTTTGTCAGTAAACTAATGTCCATGACACCTCTGTTTCCTAAACACAGTTTTTCTACTACCCATTACCCATAAATTTTGACTTCCACATAAAGGTTTGGGAATTCAACCTACTAATATGTGTTACATTGTCAAAACGTTAATAAACCACATCCAAGAAAGTTTTCTGGCAAAGATATAGATGTCAGCCAGAGATATAGATGTCAGCCAAAGATATCAAAAGAAAATAGCCTTCACAATGACAAAAATTCTGCTGAAGCAAGAAGTTTCCCAGTCACCTCCAGCTAGTATTCCATGATCTGGTTACTTATGCAATGCTGATTATAGACTTTCTTTGAATGGTTGTAGAACTGTCACCATGGAGTTGGGTGGTCAGTAAAAACTTCCAGCAATTAACTTGATTTTACCTAGACCTGTTATACATGACCAGATAACTTTACTGCCACACGCAGCTTCAATCTTGATAGAGAAAAGTTTTCTTGTGAACTGCAATGAACCCTCCCCCCTCCTATCTTATGTCTCTCTCTCTCTCTCTCTCTATCTATCTCTATCTCTCTCTCTCTCTCTCTCTCTCTCTCTCTCTCTCTCTCTCTCTCTCTGTGTGTGTGTGTGTGTGTGTGTGTGTGTGTGTGTGTGTGTGTGTGTGTGCGTGTGTGTAACCTAGCTGAAAAAAATGATTCATCTTAAAGATAGCAAGTTTTCAGTCTTTGAGACCTCCACTGTTCAGTGACTGGTTAGGTATACTCCTAAATTATGTACAGAAACCAGAAGTCCTTATGAGTATTATTTCTTGAGTGTGGATTTTAGGCATAACCATTCAGTCATTTTCTATAGATTATATTATAAAGCAGAATCCTTATGGCTGCTGAATGAGTCACTGAATATTTTAACATGAGGAAGCAGCTGCTAGAAATTAATTTTGAGCAGTCAGTATAAACAGATTCTGGGTAATGACATGTGCCTTTTAAAATAAATGTCTGTACATAGATAAAACAAACATTTCAGCTGCCGCTGCAGTAGCCTCCCTTTGGGGTTATTAATGGAGAAATTGATGCACTGTGTTGATGAGGGTTAACTTTGTCATCAAATATGGAATGGGCATAGGAAATTCATAATCACTGGGCAGTTAACATTGTTTGACGGCCTAGTCCAAGTATGACATTTGTAGATCTTGATAAATACCTTCATATACTCTTACAGATCTTGTAGTCAGACGGTATGGAAACTGTTGAACTGATTGCCTTGCCATAGCAGAAGGAGAGGGAACAATTATTTCATTGGTTTATGAAGTCAGCAACAGAGTCGTGAATATCCTGTACAGTTATGGTATCTCACAACAGATAACAAATGCCACAATCACCCCATTCTCAATTATCAACCATGTTCTAACAGATATCAGCCATAAATATTGTTCAGTAGCTTGGGGTATCAGAATATTTCAGTCAAATTTCAAAACTTAAAATACCTATAAAGAAAAACAAAATTGCTTACCTACAGAAGGATGTTTTCAAAATTAAAAAGGACCAAATTTGCAATGTAGATAACCAGCTAGACATGGCCAGAAGTATATTCACGAACACACACAAATGAAAAGTTTGACAAATTCATGAACATATTCAAATTAAAATTTGAGGAGGCATTTCCTAAGGTAGTACATTCTATTGGGTAATCTAGTAGGAAGAACTGGGTAACAACAGGTGTCAGAAAATTCTCTGAAACTTTCAAATATCTCAGTTCTGTTAAAGAAGATAAGAGTGAGCCAGCCTTCTTACAGATCTTCCTGAGATACAAAAGGGTGTACAGAAAACTGCTGAAGGAAGCAAAAAAATTCAAAATAATAAGACCACACAGTGCTCAAACAATAAAGACATCGCTATTTGGAATACAGTAAAACAAGAAACTGGCAGCACAAAGCCAAAGCAGATGAACATAAAAATAGAAATAAAGAAATAGGTAAGCCTTAGGACCTGGCTAACTTTGTAAACAACTACTTGAGTAATGTAGCAACCAAACTGCAAGAAAAGCTTCCAAAAATAACTATGCACCTTACACAATACTGCTGCTACCCACTGCTGGGGAGGAAGTCAGTAGGATTGCACATATATTTAAGAGTAAAATGTCCACAGGTCTAGCTAGATGAAGTTCCAATGTGTCTATCAAAAGACTGCATTAGCAGCATAAAGATGCGCCTAACAGCCGTTATAAATGAGTCATTCTCATCAGATTGCTTCCATGATTACCTAAAGCTGGCAAAACTCCTTCCCATACATAAAATAGATGATACAGAAAATATAGAAAATTACAGATCCATTCATTACTGTCTCTCTTTTCAAAAATATTAGAGACTATTATGAAAAACAGACTTATGAATTATTTAAATAAATACCAACTTCTGTCAAAGAATAATTTGGTTTCAGGTCTGGAAAGGGAACAGAAGCTGCCATAGCAAAGTTTACAAAAGTAGTTTTAGAAGTCCTAGATAAAGGACAACAAAGTAACACGCATTTTCCTAGACGTCAGTGAAGCATTTGACATAGCTGATCATGAAATACTTTTAGGTAAACTTGCAGCACTAGGAATAATGGGAGTGGTAAATAAATGGTAAGGGTCTTACCTAGCAGACAGAGTGCAGAGGGTAGAGAGATCCTATATTTAAAGTAGCTCTAATTATATAGTAAAACATCTTCCAGACCCAGAGTATTTGAACAGTGGAGTATCTCAAGGCAGGCCAATGCTGTTTCTTATTTACATTAACAACTTCCTACTGTGGGTCACACAAGGAGAAACTGTGTTATTTGCTGATGACAGCAATATAATAATTACAGACTGTACACCAGAAAGGTTAGGAGTAAAACCTGAAAAGATACTTTGGCAGTTTGTAACAGGTTGAATAATAATATAGTAGCTATCAATCCAAGAAAGACTAATAACATGAACTTCTACACAAATAAAAAAACCTAGTACAATAATACTTAAAATACATAATGAAACCAAGTGTGTATCTGGCACAAAATTTGTAGATTTGTATATTGATCAACAATAAAAATGGTACGAACATATCAGAGTACTTGGAAAAAGAAGTAGCACAGCATTCTATGCCTTACAAGTATTAACCACGGTGTGTAATAGCTCTTGCTTAAAAGCAACATACTATGCACACATACATACCGACACCAGTTATGGCATAATATTCTGGGGCGAAAATGCTCAGAATGTGGGAAAATGTGTCAAACTCCAAAAACAAGCCAAGGAATAATGAGCAAGACTCATAAAAGGGCCCACTGTATTGAGCAGTTCAAATAATGTGATAGTCTGACACTTCCAAATGAGTATATATAACAAACTGCAATTTTTATACGGAACAAGGAGCAATGTGCAGCAAACAGTTCCATACACGATCATCAAACCAGATACTGTGACTTCTTGTACTTGGATCGAATGAATACAGCAAAGACCCAAAGCACTATTTTTTATCATGAAGTCAATATTTATAGTAAACTATCAAAAGAGATCAAAACAATAAATGAACTCCATAAATTTAAACCATATATTGAAGAATACTTATGAAAAAACAGTTTTTACTCTGTCAAAGAGCTCATGCAACACAACATAAAATTATTACAGATAAATAAGCAGGTTGCACAATTACAAAGTAGACAAAGAGGATGGAGTATGAAACTCCTTAGCAGATTAAAACTGTGTGCCGGACCGAGACTTGAACTCAGGACCCTTGCCTTTCACGGGCAAGTGCTCTACCAACTGAGCTACCCAAGCACAATTCACGCCCTGTCCTCACAGCCTTATTTCTGCCAGTGCCTCGTCTCCTACCTTCCAAACTTCATATCAGCGCACACTCCGCTGCAGAGTGAACATCTCATTTAGGATGGAGTATGCTTGTAAGCAACACAATACACTGTAGTTTGCAATTTACTCCATGCAGTACAAAACCAAGGTATATTATTGAGGAGTCTTATGATTAATTTCTCTTGTTTGAAGCACGATCTTCTACCTTACACAGCAAAGTGATAAACTGTATATTTGTATTATGAATTTCCTATGTATACCATGTTTTTTCCATTACATTTACCTCTATTATAAATGATGCATATATATGTGTGTGTAATGATGACATCCATACAGAGAAATTTGTGTGCTAATGAATGAATGAACAAATAAAAATAGATAAATAAATAAAAATAAATAAATACTCACTCTGCTGGTATTATCATGGTTATTTAATAAGTAATTCTACACATTTTTCCCTCAAAGGATGATGGTTTTATTCACTGTTTAAATAAACGATGTTGTTCAGCAATCCTCTGACTATAAAAGCCTATTTTTCAATGTGTTCTACTTTCAGTTCTTTGGCATTATGCCACCTTAATGTAAGATACCATATTACTGGCCTGTGTCTTAGAGAAGTTCTTGCTCATCAAGAACTTCCCTATCATCCTGCAGTGCTCCCCACTGAGTGCATCTTTCACTGGACCAATGAGATCAAAGTCAGATTGTGCGAGATCTGGGTTGTAGGTTTGATGAGGAAGAACAGTCCACTGAAATTTTGGTATCACCTCTTGGCTGCACATACTTGTGCGTGGACTTGCATGGAGAAAGAGAAGTGTGTTTGTATTTTTGTGGCCATAGTCAGCCTGTGATCATCTTATCAATTTCCGTAGAGTGTCACTATGGATCTCAGAGTTGATCATTTCATCATGAGGGAGGACATCAAACAGAATAACCCATTCAGTATCCCTGAAGACTCATCCTTGATTTTACTAGCTGAGTGTACTGTTTTGATATTCTTCTTCAAACCAGATGATGTGTGGTGCAATTCGTGGACTCCCATTTTGTTTCAGACTCAAAGTGGTGACTCCATGAAAATGTTTGAAAGAAAATCATCACCCTCATTCATAACAAGCAAGCAGTTTGATGCAGATGTTCCTTGTTTCATCTTTATGCTCTTCACGTAGGCCCTGGGGAAATCAGTGGACACAAATCTTTGAAAATGATAAGTCTGTCATAACCACCAGCAATCAAGTTGAGTACTGGGTTGCGTAACTATTAGTCTTTGATAGCCTGGAAGAAGAGTGTCAGTACATTGCATCATTGCAGGCATCACAGCTGTGTGTGGGCAGCTAGCACATGGAAGATCAGACAGGATTCGTTCTCCTTGCTCTACTGATGACAGATGCTTTGTCCAGCAATTTACTATGCTTTTATAGATTGTCTGGTTTCTATAGACATTTTATAAATGTTTGTCAGTATTTATGCTCATCTGGTTTTCAGTCAATAACTGCACTTCACTTTTAGTGCACTCAGTTGCAGATGCCATTTTGAAGAACTAGTTTAAGTGTTGCCATCTGCTGGGAGTTACTGCAGGAATGTTTAAGAATATCATAAACAAAACTACAATTTTTTTAACTGAAATTGGTGAACCAAAAAAGTCTGTTGCATCACTTATTGAACACCTTTCATAATATTTTATTTACTTTAGGTACACAATTCCAAAAAGTATTAGCTGGATGCATAAGTTTGTAGCTTTTTTGTTTTGTATGTTGATAGTGTAGTTGCTATGGGTTTATTTATCAATTGCCATTCTTTAATTTGTAGCTCTCTGTTGCTACCTGCATCACATATTGTCATTTTGAGAAAGTTGGTGGAGCTGTGTATGCTAGAAAATGAAGTACCAAGGGGAGTAATTAGATCACTTTTGACTTGTTCTTCTGTCTGAGTTCAATAGAGGGCTGACAGCAGCAGGGGAAGCCAGAAACATTTACGCTGTATATGGGGATAATACCACTGGACAGAGCATGGCAACAAAATGGTTTTCTCATTGTAAGGAGGATCATTTTGACATTAGTGAGTCTCTGTGGTCAGGAAGGCCTTTATGGTTTGATGAAGATCATTTAAATGCATTAGTCCACAATGATCCATGTCAGTGTACTTGAGAACTGGCAAATGTGATGAACTGTTATAATTCCACAATTGCGCAATATTTGGAAGCAATGGGGAAGGTTTAAAAAGTGAGTGTGTGAGTACTGCATGCTCTATGTTTATACGACAAAAATCAGTGGGTGGCCATATGTGCATCTCTGCTTGCTTGTCACCAATTAGCTCATGAACAACACTGACCATTCCCTTCCTGTATCATTACTAGTTATGAGAAATGGTGTCTTTATGCCAACGTAAGGAAAAGAAAGAAATGGTTGAACTCAAACAAAGCAGTAATTCCCTGTACAAAGACTTATGTGAATGCACAAAAGATAATAATATGCATCTGGTGGAACAGTGATGGTGTGGTGCGCTGTGGTTTGCTTCCCTGAGGTGTAACCATAACAGCTGACAATTATTGTCAACAACTGTGATGTCTTGCAGACACAGTCCAAGAACAATGACCAGCAATACTGCATGAAGTGATGCTACTCTATGATAATGCCTGCCCACATGCTGTTGGACAGACAAAAAATACTATAAAGGAGTTGGGTTGGGAAGTCATTCCACACCCACCTTGCTCACCTGATTTTACTCCTTCAGACTTTCATCTTTTTCTCTCTTTACCAAACACACTTCAAGGAACTTCCTTTCTGGATGAAAATGTGCTCTGATCATGACTCAATGAGTTCTTCATCTCAAAATCACGATTTCTACAGCTGCAGAATCAAAATGTTACCCAAGTGTTGGCAGACAGTTGCAACTAGTGAAGGAGAATTTATTATTGATGAATATGGTCTCTGTTATGTGTATCTGTTTTAAAGTTGTGGAAAAATGCTATGAACTTATGCAGCAACCCAATAATTCTGCAAGACAACAGAGAGAGAAAAATATGTAAAAGAAGCCGACACTCTTGACGCTATGTCAACACTATTTGAGATGTGTCTAAGGGAAAAACATGCTAAACCATGCTTCTTAATTAGTTTACCTGTATCCCTAAGAGATTAAGACTTATACTGTTTGCAGTGAACTAGTTGTGGGTCTGCTAATCTATCATCTGAGGTAAGGTAAGTTTTGAGTTTGGACCCTTGATTAGTATGTTTCTGTTATCAGCAGAGATTACAGTTTTTTTTAATTGTCTTTTAAATCCATTAAAAGATCATTTATGTAAAGAAGACCCCATATCAATGCTCGTGGGATCCCACACATTATGTTCTATCATTCTGAGGTTAGCTTCATGCCTGTGACACACTCTCTCAATGTGACACTCTGCTTTCTGTTGTGATAGCAAGATTCCAACTATGTAAAAGGGATGTTATTAATGCCATAACACTTCAGTTTTCTGAGTAATTTTTGTTATCTGCCCAATCAAAAGCTTTGGCAAAGGTCGCTGAACATACCAGTAGGATAATTTTTCTTGTTTAGCTTTGCTAGGACTATATTTTTGCAGTTTTGTGTTAGTTTATTTGCAGAGAATCCTTTACAAAAACCAAACTGAGAGGCAGTTAACAAATCAAGAAAAGATAGAATCTGAGTCATAATTCTGTCAAATTCCACTTTCTTAAAAACACTTGGGAAGATGGGAAAGAGTGAAATGGTCTATAACTATAGGTAATTTGCTTATTTCCAGGTTCATATTTGTATGTTATAACAGTATATTTAAGTCTATATGGAAATATGCTCTCAGTCAGTGATTGATTAGATAGATAGATGGAGAGTAGCCCTGTCAAGTCAGCACAAAATTTTGTAATCGTCTTTTGTAAACTATGTTTGTCAGTGGCACATGCAGTAGCTGCAGAAATAAACATATCGGTATGTGACTGTTTATTGTTTGCTGCCACAGTGAGGAAGTAATCTTCAAATTTAATGGAAATTTATTTGAATGTATTATCTTTTTGTCGTAACTCATTTTAATACAGTTACTGTTGTTTTTGTTTGTTTCATGTTTCACAATATTCCAAATTGTTTCTCGTTTATTCTAAGGGTGTTTTATGTCTTGAGCATAGTGCATATGTTTCACTATTTTAATAACACAGCCGAGGATTTTAGAGTAGTGGTGTTAATGATATTCCAGCTCTTGGGCACACTTTCCTCTGCATTATGTACAACTCTCTCTTCTACCATATGTCCTTTTAATCTCAGAAGTTACCTATCCCTTTTCCTTGCTCTGTTCAGTTTTAACTTTGTTGTTTTAGTGGAAAACTAGCCTCAAAGAGCTACAGGAGTATGATTAAGAAATAATTAAATTTTCCACTTACAGTATTTGCTTTATAAATTACATCTCAGAATTCTTCCTATAATTTATCTCTAAACATTGTGATTATTTATGATTTTCTGATTTAATACATTTCTTCTATGATCTGTATCTGATCAGTCATTATATTTCATTTTTTAAATCTGACCATCACGGTTCAGATAAAGAACTGACTATGCATTTTGTAGGTGAATCACAGAACATTGTTGTCTCTAAAAACAGTCAGTGGGGGGCTGTGCTATTATGTCCTTCAGTCCTCATCAGGAATTTTTCTGCGGTAAATAATCCACAGCTCAAAATCAGTAACTCTAGGTGTCCTTCAGTACTGTCTGATAGTAACAACATTAATATCTTTACAGTCAATGACTTTCCAGTTAAGTTTGCATTATATTATTAAAACAGGTTCTAGTTACTTCATGAAACTAGAGATATTTTCTGCTAGTGATATGTAAACTGTTAATACTACAGGCTTTTTATATTGTTTTGTTTTATTTTTTTAAAAATATTACTACATCCAATTTCTTCTTATTAGTTCTACTGCGGTATGATTCAGCTTGTATCCAACAAGATGAATATGTTAACATAAATGATTGTCATGTGGTGTTCAAATAAGCACAACACATCTCCTGACATTCTATTTTCCCTCTATTGACATTCCATTTTCCCTTTCTTTTTCCTGTATGTGCACAGGATGTTAATCTTTCTTATTAATTACATATTTTTATGTTGTGATGGAAAACACTAAATCCATTTTTGTCTGTTGAAGCTGCAAATTTTTTTTCCTGATAACTGTTTCAATTGGAACTGTATTTATTCGGCATGTCTGTCTTTTGGAATAATTGACTGAAAAGAGGTCAAGGGAATATACTGGATGTCACTAAAATAAAGATACTATTGCTTTGGTCAGAATGGATGCTTCTAGTATCAGCCATGCAAGTTTCTTCTTGGCAACAGCATTCAGATGCCTCCCATGTGACTCACGTATGAACAGCACTCCACAATTTTCATCTGTACATTGATTAAGTTTAGTAAAACATCCTGTCCAGGGTTGTCATACTGCTCAATGTGTGACACAATCTTCACATTAGAATGATGATGGTTCACAGCAATTTGAGTAAAGGCTGACAAGGTGCCACATTGCAGATTGTTAAAGAAGGTCCAAGTGTATGGAATAGGTTCTCAGAGATGTGAGTAGCTTGAAGACTTTGTAAATAATAGAGCCCAGTATGTTATGAAAGACAGGATCTGTTCATCGGAGACAAAGGTATTGTCTCAAGTGTCTGGGGGAAGTGTGATAGGACTATTCCTTTTTTCTATATACAGGAACAATCTGAGGGATAGGGTGAGCAGCAATAGGTGACTGTTTGCTGATGACATTGTAGTGTACAGAAAAGTGTCATCTTCATGTTACTGTAGGAGAACACAGGATGACTTGGATAGAATTTTTGTTTTATGTGATGAATGGTAATTTGCTCTAAATGTAGAAAAATTTAACGTAATGTAGATGAATAGGATAAATAATCATCTAATGTATGAATATAGTATTAATGGTGTGCTGCTTGATACAATTGTGTCAATTTAATATCTAAGTGTAACACTGCAAAGCATCATGACATGGAACAAGCATGTAAGGTCAGTTGTAGGGAAGGCAAATGGTCAGTTGGTTTATTGGTAGAATTGTAGGAAAATGTAGTTCATCTATAAATGAGACCACTTACAGAACACTTGTATGATCCACTCTTTAGTACTTTTTAAATGTTTGGGATACCCACTAGGTTCGATTACAGCAAGATAATGATGCAATTCAGAGATATTGTAACACCCTTTTCTAAAAATTATTTTTTGGGTGCCAAATATTGTGTAACAGTTCCAGGCCAAAGAGTCCATATGTTAACATTTACATTATCTGTACAAATAAAAAAAGGGCATATTTTTCAGATGTTTTTAAGGGCAGATAGGAGATGCCTGGCTGTTTGCTTTTGTCTTTTACCGCCCTGATTGTGTCATGTAAGAATCTTTCTCTGTAGCTGTTAATAATTTATAGTATATCAAGCTCATTCCAATCATAATCTGTTTGAATACTTTATTGCAATACCAGCAAACATATTTATATTAACTACCATTACATCTTGGCACTGATTCACCACTGAAGAGACTTTTTTTTTTTTTTTTTTGCTTGTTGTACAACCTGAACCAGCGTCATTCATAGAAGGAGTCCGAGAATTTCAAATAATTACACTGCATGGAGCAATTACCAAATCATGATATGCAAGTTTCATTTCAAAAATTCCATTGGTCAACATCTTTAGTTGTGCTGCTTCCAACACCAATGTGGGACAATGAAATCATGATCATGCATTAATAAATTACTCTTGAATACATCGTGAGAGTGAACAGTGATCAATGTTATTACAAATATTTAGTATCAAAAACAGTCTTGATCACAAATTATTTATCCAGTGACCGGTTTCAACCACAATTGTGGTCATCTTCAGACCAATGAGTAAGACCCTCTTTCTGGTGGTAAATCACTACTTACCACCAGAAGGAGGTTCTTATTCATTGGTCTGAAGATTCAGATTCAGATTCTTTATTGGTCATTCAGCATTATTACATGCAATAGACTTTGTCAGTTCACTTAACCTGTTAATTTTACAATATAAATTTTTACATATTTAAATTGATATTGGGCATTTCTAAAAATTCTTCTAATGAATAGAATGGATTAGTTAACAAGAAGTTATGTACATTTTCTTTAAATAATTTGTCAGGCTTGATTGGTGCATTTTTAGACAAATTGTTATATATTTTAATTGCCATATACTTAGGACTATTGTTAGTTTTAGCTAATCTATTTTGTGGCAACAGCAGAGAAGTACAGGTTCTTGTATAGTAGTCATGCCTTTGATTTGTTACACTTAAATTAGGTAGTTCAGCAAGTACGTAGTTAATGCTGTCAAGAATATATAAATTAATAACTGTTAAAATTTCTATGTTTAATGAACAATGGTTTACAATGTGTTCTATTATCTACCTTAGCCATTACTCTGATTGCTTTCTTCTGGATCACCATAATTTCATTTATTTTTCTGCCGTTTCCCCAGAGTATTAACCCATACCTTAAAACAGATTGAAAAAAAGGCAAAGTACACTGTCCTTATGTACTCAAACGTCACACAACACATCAGTATCTTCAACAAATACATAACTCTTGACAACCTAACCACTATGTGATCAACATGAGAGTTCCATGTTAGACTGTTGTCAAGTATGATACCTAAAAATGTTGCCTTTTGTTTTTCTATTTTTGTAGTCTTTGATAGACTTACAAGGTTATCAAGTACATGGTTTACAGATAGAAAAGTTGTATCATCTGCATACACATATGTCTTTACATCTATATTTCCTGGTAAGTCATTTATGTGTACAAGGAAAAGAAGTGGTCCCAATTTAGATCCCTGTAGCACTCCGTGTTGAGCCTCGAGTGAGTTTGCCAGATGACTTCCTGAACTCACCACCTGTTTCCTTTTATTGAGGTATGATTTGATGAGTTTTAAACTTTTATCACGTATTCTATAGTACACAAGTTTAGAGAGCAAAAGTGAGTGGTCAACACAGTGAAAAGCTTTGCTCAGATCACATAAGGTTACCTGTGTGTGAGCATGGTCCTCGAATGCTGCTAAAATGTCTCTGACTAAGAGCTCTATGGCATATATAGCTGACCTTCCTTTTCTGTAACCAAACTGTGATGCACTTAACATACCATTTAGTTCTAGGTACTCATACATCTGCTGATATATTATGCCTTCGAAGACTTTTCCTAGTACTGGAATTAGTGAAATTGGTCTGTAGTTTGTAGGATCTGATTTGATACCCTTCTTAAAGACTGGAGTTACCTTGGATAGTTTGAGAGGATCAGGAAAAACCCCTTCTATGAGACACAGGTTTATAGAATTTGTTAATGGTGCTGCAACGTAATGCATGATTTCTTTCAATAGATTGTTTGACATATTAAAAATATCTGTACTGTATGAATTTTTCATTTCTTTGACTATTTTAAGAACTTCATGTTGATGTACCTCTTTAAAGTGTTTCAATGATGATCTGACCCTATTATGACTTAGGTTTGCACTCCTAAGATAATCTATACATGTTACATTGGGTTTGCTGATCAACTTCTTGATATCATCAGCACAGCTTACAAAATATTTATTGAATGTATCTTCTGGTATTGGGACTATCTTGTCAAAGTTTCTGACTTCACCTGTAACAGTATTAATTACTGACCACGCTGTTTTGCATTGGTTTTTACTATTTTTTATGAGATTTGTGTTGTATCTTTGTTTCGCCAATTGTAACACTTTCTTATACAGATTCTTAGTGGTTTTTTCAAGATCCTTAATTTCATTAGAATTGTTTACTTTGGCAAGGTGCTTCAACAGCAGTAGCTTATTTTTTTGATTCTCCAGTTCTTTGGTGTACCACAATTTTCCCTTCCTTTTCTACAATAATGTGTATACAATGTAAATGGCATATTACTACATACATAACTAGGTCTACTTTGGGTCTTAGGATCTATTCCACAATGCCAGGTCTTGTAGGCGATGACATCCCAAGTGGCGAAAGATTCCAGTCCAGGAAGTGAGGCGTTTTCACAACGAACAATGGCAAGAGTAAACCATCCAGTACCTGAATTTCCAGTTGCGACATCCAAGGTGAAATTAACCCTGCATTCTAGAAAGAATATAGGTCCATTCAATATAACAGCTTGTGCTGTTCCATTTCCACAGTTGTGATCAAAACCGGTGATCGGAATAAATAATTTGTGATCAAGGCTGTTTTAGATACTAAATATATGCATTAATAAACTGCTACAGCACTTATTTAGTGAGCAGAGATGTAAGCCAACTCACACTGGCAACCATGACAGGACAATTATTAAATAATGTATACTGTATAAAATTGTAATTGTTTTGATTGTTTTAATGCTTTGTCTTTTTTTTACAAGTTTAGTTTGAAAGGTTGCTCTATATCATTTCTGTACACTAGGAATATATATAATTTATTTTAGTTTAATATTAATATTCACTTAAAGAGTATAAACACTTGTCAATCAAGAAATGTTTCAGTTTCACTTTGAATAAGTTCCCTTTGTGGCACCTTATAGAGCTCGGTAATCTGTTGTACCATATTTGACCACTAATGCATGGACTACGGTCTGTTGTTTTTAATTTTGTTCTTTGTCTGTAGTAGCAGTCTTTATTTCTTGTATTATAGGCATGCATATCAGAGCACTTTGTTTCTTTGTTTTGATGTGTCACAAAAAATATAATTAATTTGTAAAGATACAGTGAGTAGACTGTGGGGTATTTATGATGAACAAATATTTCCCTGCATGAATCTCTATACCCTAATCCATGGATAATTCTGATTGCTCTTTTCTGTAGGGTTAATATTCTGTTCATATGTATGTCGGCAGCACAACCCCATATCTCTATCCCGTAATTAATCTGTGGAAAAATGGTTCCATAATAAATTGTTTTTAATGTCTGATGTGGAACTGCTTTTGATAACTGGCTGATTAGATGTAATGAACTGCTGATTTTATTGCATAAAAATTTGATATGGTTTACCCATCTTAGATTTTCATCTAGGTGAATACCTAGAAATCTGCAGCCTTCTATGTCCACTACTTCAATTCCACCTATATTACTGATAGAGGTTTGGTGTGAGTTTGTAAGTTTAAATGGCAATAACTGAGATTTACTGATATTAACTTTCAAACCTTGATCTTGGAAATAAGTAGTTATTTGCTGTAGTCCCTCAGTGGCTACCAACATTAACTCATCATTTTGTTTACCAAGAAATAACAGTGAGGTATCGTCTGCATAGGTTACCAATTGGGAGTTGAAAGGTTGCTCTACATCATTTCTGTACACTAGGAAAAGGAAAGGGCCCAAAATTGAGCCCTGGGGTACACCTTGTGTGACTGTCTCATATTTGGACTGGAAATTAGTGATCTGATTATTGATTTTGTAAGTCAGCATTGTACACTGGATGCGGTTAAATAAATATGTAGCCAGCAATTGCATGGATGCAGCATTTACATTGTATGACTCAAGTTTACTTAAAAGTAACTCATGGTTTACCGAGTCAAAGGCTTTAGTAAGGTCTAGAAATATGCCAGCTGTTTGCATTCCTTGATCAAGGGCACCATACATTTTGTGAAGAAATTCCGTAATTTCTGTGATCTTTTCGCAATCCGTGTTGTGTCTCTGTTAGGAACTTATTTTTCAAGAAATAGTCACTAAGTTGTGTCAGCAGCACAGCTTCAAATACTTTGCTGAAGACAGGTATTAATGATATGGGCCTGAAATTTGAAACCTCTTCCTTGGATCCTTTTTTATGCACTGGTTTAACTGTGCTCCATTTCAATACATTTGGAAATGTATGTTCTCTGATACTGCAGTTTACCAGGTGGGTGATTATTTTAACTAATTCCTTATTACATTTTTTAATCACGATACTACTCAAACCATCCCATCCAGATAACTTATTCTTTAGGTTATTTATTATCCTGCCTATTTCTTTTTCACTTACTTGTTTGAATTCAAAAGATGGCTCTTCAAAGGGGCAGAGCTTTACCCCATTACTCACAACTGTGTTATTAATTGGACTAACAGCTGCAGATATAAAGTATTTATTGAAAACATTGCAGACTTTATTAGGATCTTTAATTGTGTTTCCTTCATGTCTTATAATTAAAATTTCAGTTTCTGGCTTCGGTGTGGCTTTGCGAAATTGATTTACTATTCTCCATGAGGTCTTGGCTATATTGTCTGATTGAGCTATTTCACTGCTGTATATCTGTTTTCTTAGATTTGAAAGCTCTTTCTTAAAGATTTTCTTGGCTTCGTTGTACTTGGCCTTAAAAACCTGCAGGTTTGTTGACTTGTGTAACACATCCAGGTCCTGGATGTTTTGCCTGAGTTTTATCATATTTGCTGGAAGTATCAGTCTGTTGGTTTTTGCACTTTGGTTATGGGTGAACACTCTTTGTATTTTCTTAACAGGGCAGCATCTGTCAAAGTGTCTTAGCATAGTATCATAGAATTTGGCCCATTTGTTTTCAGATCCTTCAGTCTGGTAAACCAGATCCCAGTCCTCTATAGCTAATTTATTTCTTAAGGCAAGGATGTTACCCTCTTTTAGGATTCTTTTATTTTCGATAACTTTTGTCATTTTTGGGATGCTTGTGTTTACATACTCTACAAGCTGGCATTTGTGGTCAGAGTAGTGAAAATCCATATTCCAGCACCTAACACTGTCTTTAATATGTTTACATAGTATAACATAGTCAGTTCTGCTAGATATGGACTTTGTTACCCTGGTATCACTATTTACTACATTTATGAGATTATATGAGTTAAGAGTATCTATTAACCTCATATTACACAAACTGGAAGATTTTGCCTCAATATTCAGATCACCAAGTATAGTTAGGTCACTGGGACCACAATGTCCCTCTACTCTACTAAATATGTCTATGAAGCTAACTACATCAGCCTTGGTGGATGGTAAATCCCAATAACTTTATGTTTTCTCATAACCTCTCTACACTCAACACACAGATGAAATGGAAACTAAAACTGAGTGGAATCAATCAAAAAAAGAAAAGGCAAAGAAACATGTAAATGAAAAATTAGCAAGCTGAATCAAAAAGAAAATATCTAAGGTAAGAGAGAATTCATTATTGTGTTTTACTGCTTGAAGTAGCGAGTGCTAGTCTATGATTTCACGCATTTGATTTAAACGTCTCAGCAGTGGATTATTTTTCTATCTTAGTTGGTCACATACTGTTATACAACACAATACAGTTATCAGTAACAAACCTAACAACACAATGTAATTGGATAGATAAAAAATCTACTCACGAAGTGGTGGCAAGACACATACATGGAAGAGGGTTGTAATTAGGCAAGCTTTCAGAACTAGTGGCTCCTTCTTCAGGCAGAAATATTGAAGGGGAAGGAACAGGGGTGAAGGAAAAGGACTGAAGAGGTCTAGGGAAAGGGGTAGATTTTGGGAAAGTCGTTCAGAACCGCAGGTCAGGGTGGAATTCCTATTACATTATTTTGACAAAAATTGATTGTTTTCATTGTTAAATCTAACGATACACTGTTTAGCTGGTCCAAGAGGGACAATTTTGTTACATCTCACACGTAATGGCACATTTCATTATTGAAGCAGATGCAGCCAGATTGTGGTCATTTAGCACCAATGTTAATATTTTCCATTATCAATTAATATTATTTATTGCAAAAAACACTTTATTGCAATTTATTCATCTCTCAGTACCATGATCAAAATAAGTAAGAAAACAATGGCGCAAACAAATTCTGGTAACATATCTTCTGACGAAGAAAGTCATGAAGTAGAAACAGGGAGGATATTAGTGCTGCTGCTGTGAAGCCAATACACTATCTGAAAGCGACACATATCAGTCAGATATGCAATGCAGTACCAATAAGGAACAGATTGCAAATGTAATCATTCCACCTTCAGCTGATCTTGTATTCCCACTCGTGCAAGATTCTAGGGAATTTAATATTCATCAAATATTGTAATAAATATTATCTAATATGACCACTCAGTGTACTAAAGATGAAATGACAGCAAATTTTGATGAAATGACAAAAATATCACTACACAAATTTTAGAGCTTTCATTGACTGTATTGGATTTGCAGTCACAGCTTAGTAACATTTCCTTAGATGTAAATGTTTGTCTAACTTTGTCAACTAATATAAATAAGTTCACTGGAGAAATACCACACTCAATGATAATGAACATACACTTCAGTCTAAAGTAGAGCATTCCACTAATGAACAGGCAAATTGTTTAAAGTTACAGTTCGATTGGCGATTGCGTATCTTTAGCAGTAATTATTCCAAATGGATAGAAAACAAAGGAAGCAGAATAATAAATGCATTAGTGAAGAGTTTTTGCAAGCAGTGCAACGGTCAGTTAATGAATACTTTGCAAGGAAGGAAGTTGCAAAATCTGAACAGATTCATGAATTTAAACAGCTTAAGCAAATTTTTGACAAAGATCTGTCAGTTTGGCAGCAGTTGTCTGATCTGCAAAAGGAATTAAGACAGGTACAGGGAACCATGGACCTTGCCGTTGGTGGGGAGGCTTGCGTGCCTCAATGATACAGATAGCCGTACTGTAGGTGCAACCACAACAGAGGGGTTGAGAGGCCAGACAAACGTGTGGTTCCTGAAGAGGGGCAGCAGCCTTTTCAGTAGTTGCAGGGGCAACAGTCTGGATGATTGACTAATCTGGCCTTGTAACACGAACCAAAATGGCCTTGCTGTTCTGGTACTGCGAACAGCTGAAAGCAAGGGGAAACTACAGCCGTAATTTTTCCCGAGGGCATGCAGATTTACTGTATGATTAAATGATGATGGCGTCCCCTTGGGTAAAATATTCTGGAGATAAAATAGTCCCCCATTCGGATCTCCGGGCGGGGACTACTCAAGAGGACGTCATTATCAGGAGAAATAAAACTGGCGTTCTACGGACCGGAGCGTGGAATGTCAGATCCCTTAATCAAGCAGGTAGGTTAGAAAATTTAAAAAGGGAAATGTATAGGTTAAAGTTAGATATAGTGGGAATTAGTGAAGTTCGGTGGAAGGAGGAACAAGACTTTTGGTCAGGTGAATACACGGTTATAAATACAAAATCAAATAAGGGTAATGCAGGTGTAGGTTTAATAATGAAAAAAAAAAATAGAAGTACAGGTAAGCTACTACAAACAGCATTGTGAATGCATTATTGTGGCCAAGATAGATACAAAGCCCATGCATACTACAGTAGTACAAGTTTATATGCCAACTAGCTATGCAGATGATGAAGAAATTGATGAAATGTATGATGTGATAAAAGAAATTATTCGGGTAGTGAAGGGAGACAAAAATTTAATAGTCATGGGTGACTGGAATTCGTCAGTATGAAAAGGGAGAGAAGGAAACATAGAAGGTGAATATGGATTGGGGCTAAGAAATGAAAGAGGAAGCCGCCTGATAGAATTTTGCACAGAGCATAACTTAATCATAGCTAACACCTGGTTCAAGAATCATGAAAGAAGGTTTTATACATGAAATAATCCTGGAGATTCTAAAAGGTATCAGATAGATTATATAATGGTAAGACAGAGATTTAGGAACCAGGTTTTAAATTATAAGACATTTCCAGGGGAAGATGTGGAATCTCACCACAATCTATTGGTTATGAAATGTAGATTAAAACTGAAGAAACTGCAAAAAGGTGGGAATTTAAGGAGATGGGACCTGGATAAACTGAACGAACCAGAGGTTGTACAGAGTTTCAGGGAGAGCATAAGGGAACAATTGACAGTAATGAGGGAAAGAAATACAGTAGAAGAAGAATGGGTAGCTTTGAGGGATGAAGTAGTGAAGGCAGCAGAGGATCAAATAGGTAAAAAGAAGAGGGCTAGTAGAAACCCTTCGGTAACAGAAGAAATATTGAATTTAATTTATGAAAGGAGAGAATATAAAAATGCAGTAAAAGAAGCAGGCAAAAAGGAATACAAACTTCTCAAAAAATGAGATTGACAGGAAGTGCAAAATGGCTAAGCAGGGATGGCTAGAGTACAAATGTAAGGATGTAGAGGCTTATCCCACTAGGGGTAAGACAGATACTGCTTACAGGAAAATTAAAGAGACATTTGGAGAAAGGAGAACCACTTGCATGAATATCAAGAGCTTTGATGGAAACCCATTTCTAAGCAAAGAAGGGAAAGCAGAAAGGTGGAAGGAGTATATAGAGGGTCTATACAAGGGCGATGTACTTGAGGACAATATTATGCAAATAGAAGAGGATGTAGAAGAAGATGAAATGGGAGATATGATACTGCGTGAAGAGTTTGACAGAGCACTGAAAGACCTGAGTCGAAACAAGGCCCTGGGAGTAGACAATATTCCATTAGAACTACTGACAGCCTTGGGAGAGCCAGTCCTGACAAAACTCTACCATCTGGTGAGCAAGATGTATGAGACAGGTGAAATACCCTCAGACTTCAAGAAGAATATAATAATTCCAATCCCAAAGAAAGAAGGTGTTGACAGATGTGAAAATTACCGAACTATCAGTTTAATAAGTCACAGCTGCAAAATACTGATGCGAATTCTTTACAGACAAATGGAAAAACTGATAGAAACCGACTTCGGGGAAGATCAGTTTGGATTCCGTAGAAATGTTGGAACATGTGAAGCAATACTGACCCTACGACTTATATTAGAAGAAAGATTAAGGAATGGCAAACCTACATTTCTAGCATTTGTAGACTTAGAGAAAGCTTTTGAAAATGTTGATTGGAATACTCCCTTTCAAATTCTGAAGGTGGCAGGGGTAAAATACAGGGAGTGAAAGGCTATTTACAATTTGTACAGAAAGCAGATTGCAGTTATAAGAGTTGAGGTGTATGATAGGGAAGCAATGGTTGGGAAGGGAGTGAGACAGGGTTGTAGCCTATCCCTGATGTTATTCAATCTGTATATTGAGCAAGCAATAAAGGAAACAAAAGAAAAGTTCGGAGTAGGTATTAAAATCCATGGAGAAGAAATAAAAACTTTGAGGTTCGCCGATGACATTGTAATTCTGTCAGAGACAGCAAAGGACTTGCAAGAGCAGCTGAACGGAATGGACAGTGTCTTGAAAGGAGGGTACAAGATGAACATCAACAAAAGCAAAATGAGGATAATGGAATGTAGTCAAATTAAGTCGGGTGATGCTGAGGGAATTAGATTAGGAAATGAGACACTTAAAGTAGTAAAGGAGTTTTGCTATTTGGGGAGCAAAATAGCTGACGATGGTCGAAGTAGAGAGGATATAAAATGTAGACTGGCAATGGCAGGGAAAGCGTTTCTGAAGAAAAAAAATTTGTTAACATCGAGAATAGATTTAAATGTCAGGAAGCCGTTTCTGAAAGTATTTGTATGGAGTGTAGCCATGTATGGAAGTGAAACGTGGATGATAAATAGTTTAGACAAGAAGAGAATAGAAGCTTTCAAAATGTGTTGCTACAGAAGAATGCTGAAGATTAGATGGGTAGATCACATAACTAATGAGGAGGTATTGAATAGAATTGGGGAGAAGAGCAGCTTGTGGCACAACTTGACTAGAAGAAGGGATCGGTTGGTAGGACATGTTCTGAGACATCGAGGGATCACCAATTTAGTATTGGAGGGCAGCGTAGAGGGTAAAAATCGTAGAGGGAGACCAAGAGATGAATACACTAAGCAGATTCAGAAGGATGTAGGCTGCAGTAGGTACTGGGAGATGAAGAAGCTTGCACAGGATAGAGTAGCATGGAGAGCTGCATCAAACTAGTCTCAGGACTGAAGACCACAACAACAACACAACAGGGAAGTGTTACACATTCCTCAGCAATGATTCCACTCATGCATAAAAGCACTAGTCATGTGAAAACTGCA
Organism: Schistocerca piceifrons; assembly: GCF_021461385.2. Lineage (NCBI taxonomy): Eukaryota > Metazoa > Arthropoda > Insecta > Orthoptera > Acrididae > Schistocerca > Schistocerca piceifrons. The sequence goes on along the minus strand of NC_060142.1, from coordinate 78,301,299 downwards.
TGAAGTTTTGGTAATAAAAATGTGCATGGTACCTAGTTATCTGCTAATGACCTGATGTATAATCCAGGAGTAATACCTAATGTGTGAACTGTATCACTGGATGAGAGTTTACTAAAACATTGTCAATTTCAGACTGTCCAACCTGTTGTGTTTCTTAAATAGTTCGAAACAGCTTTGCCTAGGACTTGGACTGACCAACAAATAATTAATTTTGTGATAGGCTGCATACAGGGTGAGGCCACCATATAGCCTACTGAAACAGCAAATAATTGTATTGACTATGAACAGTTTGAATGTGCTTTCCTGAATAAATTTTGGTCAGGCTCAGTTCTGAAGAGATTGCGAAAGAAGAGATTGCGAAAATAGTATGCAGATGGATCCATCACATACCACAAACCACTAGGGTCTCTTTCTAACCCTTCAGTGTCCTTGCCAGACAAAGCCACGCATCTCTTACAGCAGTGGACTCTTTCCCTCTCACAATACAATTATGAGATACATTCTTGACCTATGGTGCAACATGCAAATGCTGACACTTTAACGTGTTTACCAATTGGTCTGGATCCAGAGTTTAATAAAGAGGAATCACTTTGTTTTCATTTACATGTGGAATCTCAAAATATTGTTGATAGTTTTCCTATCATCTTTATCTTTGGGGTGGACTGCTGCTGTCAGCTTCAGTGGAGACCACTCCCTGGGTTGTAGTCCCATCTGCCCTTCAGCATGAGATTATGCATTTGTTATTTGTGGACCACTGGGATGTGTCATGTACAAGTGTGTCAACACACAGACATGTTTTTTGGCCATGAATTGACAGGAAAATGGCACAAGTTGTTGCAGCCTGCCTGTGGTGTGCCAGTGGCCAGATCCACAGTAGCCTTGGGAATGAAATCATGTAGATTTTAGGGGACCTTTTTTGAATTTCTACAGGCTTGTTGTTACTGATGTTTATTCTAAGTTTCTGTATGTGAGGCATCATGTGCCTGCTTCCATGGCAGCAACAATTTCAGCTTTGTCAAAAATGTTTGCAATGTAACATCTTGCATATACGTTTGTTGCAGACTACAGCCCCCAGATCCCATCTCAGGAACTTGAAGATTTTTGTTAAAAAAAAAAAAAATGAAAAGTGGTGTTTGCCATGTCGCGGCTCCTCCTTTCCACCTTCAGTCAAATGGGTAGGCAAAATGACTAGTACAAACATTTAAGACGCAGATGAAAAACTGCATTTCAGATGTGTAACCGGTAGTAGCTTTTGATCAGTTCCTCAGATCTTATAGGTTCACCCCTGCTGGTGACAAGGGTCCAGCAGAGTTGTTGCATGGTCATCTGCATCGAATTATTGCTACACCTGCTTTGGCTGACACCAGACCATATGCTGACACCGGCGCAACAATGCTTCCAGCCTGGCACAGCTCTTTGGGCTCACAGGTTTGGCTGCTGGCCAAAATGGGTGCCAGTAGTAATCAAGAGTAGCTGTGGCCTATGACTCTGCATTGTCCACACAGCTAAGGCGAGAGTGTTGTGACATGTCGATAAGCTATTACCTCACATTGGTGGCTGTGCACTGGTTGTGCCTCCACCAGATCCTACATCTGCCCGGCCTTCTCCTACATCGTGCCTGGTGCCTACACAGTCTCTGCTGCCACTATCGACATTTTCACAACTGTCTTCTGTGAATGCCTCCTTCAGCTTTCAGGGCCACATTCTGGTCCCGGCTCCAGTGCTATCACAGCTAAAACCTCCACTGCTGTCATCTGCATTCCAACTGGTGCCGCATGTTCTGCTGCCTTGTCCTTTCCTGGGTTTGGACTCAGACGTGGAAATAGATGCTGCACCAATGTCACCTATCCTACTGTAAGGCCACTCACAGGGGGGTGAGTGCCACAGTTGTCAGTGCTTGCACCACTTCTGACCCTAAGCACCAGAGGTAGTGCATGATTCAAAAACCTACATTGACAACAGAAGAAATGGATGTGAGCACAGTGCTAACTTCTTCATAGGAAGAAGAGTATTGTTAGTACCAATTTTGTGTGTGTGTCACTTCGTAGTTCGTATGTGAATTTCGTGCTTGATTCAGCCACTAGACACCACCTAGCCTGCTAATACGACAGCAACTGTATGGGCAGCCTGCTGACTGCACCCACTGTTGGAGCTAATATTTATATAGGCTGGAGTGCAAGGTTTCGCCGGCCACTTGTGTATCAGTTATCTGGATTGTACCTTGTCTTCCATTTGTATGTAATGTTTGAGCAATAAATTGCAGTGTTCTTTGGTTAGAACAATATAATTTCTGTTGTACAGTATGAACATTCTGAGCTTGTGTTGCTATTTGTCATTACGAAAGAAATCCACCATTATCTACTGTAAATGTATGTATTTATATATTTTAATGCTATAAGCACAGTAGTAATGCATCTTTTTCAAGAGACAATAGCGCAGTACAAATGTTTTATGAATCTCAGAGCTTTGGCACTACTGCATGTATGCAAGTTGACACTGGGAGAGAAGAAACAATAGAGTTTTTTGTAGACTGTGGAGCATACTTAGGAAGATTGTACCAGATGACTTGTCGCCACCCAATGATGTCATTCAACCTGCATCTGATGTTACTCCCCCACTGAACTCGGAACCTGCATTGCATCATGGACACACAGCAACAAGTCTCTGAACTCTACTCTCACCCAGAGAACAACAGTCTTACTCACATATCATATGGATGCGTACATACACATATTGGCCAGAACATTATGATCGCCTACCTATTAGCCAGTATGTTCACCTTTGGCACAGGTAACAGTGGTGATGCATCATGGCATGGAAGCAATGAGGCCTTGGTAGGTCGCTGGAGGGAGCTGGACCCTCGTCTGCACACGCACAAATTATTTAATTCCCATAAATTCCAAGGAGGGGGACGATGAGCTCTGACATCACATTCAATCATGTGCCATATTTGTTCGATCGGGTTCAGATCTGGCGAGTTGGGGGGGCCAGCACATCAATTTGAACTTACTGCTGTATTCCTTGAAATGTTTCATCACACTCCTGGCCTTGTGACGTGGCGCATTATCTTGCTGAAAAATGCCACTGCGATCAGGAAACATGACTGTCATGAAGGGGTGTACGTGGTTTGCAAACCAGTGTACAATACTCCTTGGCCATCATGGTGCCTTGCACAAGCTCCCCTGGACCCATGGATGCCCATGTGAATGTTTCTCAGAGCATAACAGAGTTGTTGTAATGCAGTACAGGTGTCAAGGAGCTGTTTGCCTGGAAGATGATGGATTCGCACCTTCCCATCGGCATGATGAAGAAGGTATCAGGCGGGATTCATCAGACCGTACAATGCTGTGCCACTGCACCAGCATCTACATCTACATCTACATGATTACTCTGCAATTCGCATTTAAGTGCTTGGCAGAGGGTTCATCGAACCACAATCATACTATCTCTCTACTATTCCACTCCCAAACAGCACGCGGGAAAAACGAACACCTAAACCTTTCTGTTTGAGCTCTGATTTCTCTTATTTTATTTTGATGATCATTCCTACCTATGTAGGTTGGGCTCAACAAAATATTTTCACATTCGGAAGAGAAAGATGGTGACTCAAATTTTGTAAATAGGTCTCCCCGCGACGAAAAACGTCTTTGCTTTAACGACTTCCATCCCAACTCGCGTATCATATCTGCCACACTCTCTCCCCTATTATATGATAATACAAAACGAGCTGCCCTTTTTTGCACCCTTTCGATGTCCTCCATCAATCCCACCTGGTAAGGATCCCCCACCGCGCAGTAATATTCTAACAGAGGATGAACAAGTGTAGTGTAAACTGTCTCTTTAGTGAACTTGTTGCATCTTCTAAGTATCCTGCCAATGAAACGCAACCTTTGGCTCACCTTCCCCACAATATTATCTGTGTGGCCTTTCCAACTGAAGTTGTTCGTAATTTTAACACCCAGGTACTTAGTTGAATTGACAGCCTTGAGAATTGTACTATTTATCGAGTAATCGAATTCCAACGTATTTCTTTTGGAACTCATGTGGATCACCTCACACTTTTCGTTATTTAGCGTCAACTGCCACACCATACAGCAATCTTTTCTAAATTGCTTTGCAACTGATACTGGTCTTCGGATGACCTTACTAGACGGTAAATTACAGCATCATCTGCGAACAACCTAAGAGAACTGCTCAGATTGTCACCCAGGTCATTTATATAGATCAGGAACAGAAGAGGTCCCAGGACGCTTCCCTGGGAACACCTAATATCACTTCAGTTTTACTCGATGATTTGCCGTCCATTACTACGAACTGCAACCTTCCTGACAGGAAATCACGAATCCAGTTGCACAACTGAGATGATAGCCCATAGGCCCGCACCTTGATTAGAAGTCACTTGTGAGGAATGGTGCCAAAAGCTTCCCGGAAATCTAGAAATACGGAATCAACTTGAGATCCCCTATCGATAACAGCCATTACTTCAGGCGAATAAAGAGCTAGCTGCGTTGCACAAGAACGATGTTTTCTGAAACCATGCTGATTACGTATCAATAGATCATTCCCTTCGAGGTGATTCATAATGTTTGAATACAGTATATGCTCCAAAACCCTACTGCAAACCGATGTCAATGATATAGGTCTGTGGTTCGATGGATTACTCCTACTACCCTTCTTAAACACTGGTGCGACCTGCGCAGTTTTCCAATCTGTAGGTACAGATCTATTGGTGAGCAAGTGGTTGTATATGATTGCTAAGTAGGGAACTATTGTATCAGCGTAATCTGAAAGGAACCTAATCGGTATACAATCTGGACCTGAAGACTTGCCCGTATCAAGCGATTTGAGTTGTTTCGCAACCCCTAAGGTATCTACTTCTAAGAAACTCATGCTAGCAGCTGTTCGTGTTTCAAATTCTGCCAGTGGTCACATGCCCATTTCAGTCATAGTTGCTGATGTCATGTTGTTAACATTGGCACAGGCATGGGCTGTTGGCTGTGGAAGCCCTTTATTAGGAATGTTCAGTGCACTGTCTGTTGGGACACACTCGCACTCTGCCCAGCATTAAAGGCTGATGTGAGTTCCACCACAGTTCATCACCTGTCCTGTGTTACCAATCTGCCCGGCCTATGACATCTGAAATCTGGAATGAGGGGTGGTTGCCCAACCCCATAACATCTGGACATCATTTGACCTCGGTTTCACCACATGTTGAAGAATCTCATCACAGCATTCCATGAACACTGGCCAAGTCATGCAGTTTCTGAAATTCTCGTGCAGAGCCTCTGGGCAGTCACAATCTGCCACGGTCAAGCTCAGATAGATCACGCAACTTCCCAATTTCTATACACGGACAGCATGCTCACTAATACTACATGCACTGTGCATGTGTCTGACTAGCAATCATTCCTCACCAGGCAGCACTGCTGTTGCCTGGACAGATTTATGTTGATAGCAGGTCAGTGGTCATAATGTTCTGGCTGAGTGGACAAGCCACCGTCAGGAACCTGATAACTGATAAATTATTCATTTATGGGACTGTCCTCAATGAATATATAAAAAATGTAGAGGGTGGCGCACGATAAGTCACCTGATTTGTTTCATGAATAGCACATTTGTTGTTGACAAGCTTTGTAATTTATCAATGTAGAAATAAAGAATACAGTTTGGAAATACAACCTAATGAATCACGTGTTCAATATGACTGCCATTTTGGTTTACAACTTCAAGTTGCACAGGTGCATATGTGATAACTCTCTGACACATTTCTTCTTGAATGGTGCAGCATAACTCCACAATGATGACCCTAAGTTTCTCAGCATTTTCACGTTTTCTATTCACATTTAAGGAACCCCACAGGAAGAAGTCATATGGATTAATGCGTCGGCAGTGAGGTGGCCACATTCCTCCTCCTGTATAATGATCTGGAAAACTATTTGACAATGCCCTAAGGCCAAATCTTTCATGTACAAAATCAAGCACAGAGTTTGCAGTATTGGGGTATGCTCCATCCTGCATGAACCATGTGTTTGCAGTGGAAGACACGAGGCCATGAGATGGGGAAAGAACTGGTTTTGCAGCGTGTGTAAATAGCATTGCATTGAAGAAGAATGGACCGATGATTCCATGGCTTGACATCGCAACCCACACGCACTCTCTCCACATAGGCGTCTTGCATGTGGATTGTTCGCGGAGTTCATGTGCCCAGAATTGAACTTTCTCTTTGTTCACAACAGCTTCGTCAGAAAACCGTATGTTGTGTAACACTGCCTCTTGGTCTTGCTCGATTGCCCACCTTGCAAACTGCTCCTTATCTCTTACAGTAAGCTTATGCACCACAGTCATCTTGTATGGATACAAGTGAAGGTTAGATTGAATAATTCTTTCTACAGATTGGATTCCCAACTCAGCACTGGCTCTTCCTGTTGATTTACTTGGACTATGAGTCAAAGCCACTTGAACTGATTCAATGCTTTGCGGCGAATGTATGGTATGCACATGTGGCCACTGACACTCCAAAACAGGTCCAGTACCTTTAAATTTTTGATGTAATCTGCTTATTGTCTGTGCGCTGGGAGCCCACTGTGTGCTGAAATAAGCACGAGACATTCTCTGTGACAATGTAATGCTGTTCGTCGCCGCAAACAGTTACACAATCTTCATCATTTGTGCAATGTTCAACCATCCTTTGTCCACCATCATGGCAAACAAATGGTGGACTCACAACAGAAGTGATGAACTTGCAACGACATCTGGTGCAATTTCCATGAACTGCACGAAGTTGAGTGCACAATTTGACAGCTATTGCCCCAATAGTTACTTGTAGGACCAAATTCAATCAGATGACTTAACATGTCACTCTGTACATATTCATTTTTTCTTTTCTATGATTTGAATGACTACTCACAGTAATTGTTTGATGGTTGTTCAGGGAACATTGTAGTATACCCTTCTAAAAAATTATTTTTTGAGAGTAAAATTTTGTGTGATGATTTTGAACCAAAGAGTCCTTAAGTTGACATTTACATTATCTGTACAAATAAATGAGGGCATGGCCCTGAGGGCACCTAGAAGATGACTGGTTGTTTGTCTTTTACCATCCTCATCTAAGCTCTGAATAATTTATAACACATTAAGGTAATTCTCAATTCAAATGTGTTTGAGTACTGCAATACCAGTATACGTATTTATGTTAACTACCATCATGTTATCAGTTTCATTTTTCAGCCTTTTGTGGGAGATACGCAACATTTCAACATGTCACCAACCCACGTGACTTCGTTACAAATTTTAGTATATCTTTTTCGCTTATTGTACAACATGAACCTGCAGCCATTCGAAGAAGTTTGAGAATTTTAAACAATTACACAGCATAGAGAATTACCAAATCAAGGTATGCAACTAACATTTCAAAAATTCCACTGGCCCATATCTTTAGTCGCACTGCACCTGACACCAAGCTGAGACAATTACATCATGCTTTATTAAACACCTTTGGCTCACATTTTGTACTTGCAGATGGAAGTGAACTCACAATATGTAGCTAGATTTGTTACTGGTTGGTTCAGTTGGTTCAATTAGGACACAAATTTTATGGAAATGCTCTGTGAACTCGAATGGGAATCACTGGAGGGAAAAATTTGTTCGTTTTGTGAAACACTACCAAGAAAGTTTAGCAAAGTGGCATTTGCAACAGTTTGCAGAACAATCCTCCTGTCACCAACATAAATCTCACTTAAAGACATGAAGACAAGACAAGATAAATCAGAGTTCATATGGAAGTAGACAGATAATTTTTTTTTCCTCATTCCATTTGTGAGTAGAACAGGTAAGAGAATGATTTGCAGTGCTATAAGGTACCCAGCACCATGCACTGTAAGGTGGCTTGCAGACTATTTATATAGATTTAGATATCATCTGCTACTGTCATCAACCTTTATTATTGTTATTATTTTATGAAACCCTTTTTCCAAGATCCTTCCTCAAAGAGCCTAAGTCATAGATGACAGCAATGAAAACTGAACTTGGATTAAAAATGCTAGGTATGCAGTAATCTCATTCCAAAGAGCTTTGTATCAGTTCTGACCATTCCGCTCCTGTGACTGCTGCCCATCAATATATCTTTTCGACCTCTTAAAGATTTCCTTTCCAATCTTAGCTTGCACCTTCAGCCCTCCGTATCTGCAGCTCTTATGTTCCATAATGTTTACAGTGAGAAAATGTTTTGCTGAGAATAAATTTTATGTTAAATTGTATGCTCTTGGTGCACTTTACTAATTTTAATTTAAGCTTTTTGTGTACCGCTACAATGCATTTAGCCTGGTCAGGGAAAAAAAGGACCATAAAGTCTTATTTAAGCTGTGCTCTATGCGTTGTATTGAAGATATTGTTAAATGTGCCTGGAACAGAAAGCATTATCACTCATGAATTTCCAAAAGCTGCTTGTAGCATGAGGATAGATCCAACAGATGAACATTGTAACATTACATGAGTATGTCCTACATAGTCGCATCTACTTTGGGTCACGTGAGTGTAGGGGAGTCGAAACCAGTAGTGACCCATGACGTCATATCAACTTGAGATTTTTGTTATACTTGTCATTCATTCATTTCTAAATTTTATTGATTATTTACAGAGTAAAGAATTTAATTATGTTCAACATTTTATAGGTAATGAGTTTTAATGATATATATATAAATATGTTTTGACATAGCAAATCACCTTGTTGCATTACGCATATGTTTTCTCTTTGTAAGAATAAAAAACTTCCGTGTTGTTCGAGTGCGCGATCAAGTAGTCGTCGAGTGTGGATCTGCTGTGACTTTCATGAATAGGCATAAAATTGTTAATTTACAACCGCAGTTGATTTAAAAATTATTCTAGAGAACCAAGGCCCGACTTTGGTGCAAACAAATTGCGTGCGAATTCTCAAATATCAGCGAGGAGTTCAAGGTACGCGGCTGGATATCGGGCGTTATCGTCGCGTGTGTGATTCAGTAACATTAACCGCAATTTACGTACGTTATCTTGATAATAACTATCAAAGACTTATATGAGCAGCATAGTAATCGTCTTGATGCTTAAAGCAAGCGAGAAGCGATTTACTGTCGGGATACGACAAATATTATGTAATCATTGCATAGTCAGCTTGTTGATACGTTGCTTAACAACTCATAAACGGACAGTGATAAAATTGTTGAAACGATCTTTTAAGTATTAATAACCACCACACACACATCAGAAACTAATTACTCTAACTATGAGTGACTTCTGGATTGGATGAGTTTTTTTAAATTTTTTATTTCAGCTAATTGGCATTAATAAACTTCTTTCAAGGTTGAAACTTCATCAGTGGTATCGCACTCATTCAGTTTTGTAGAACGATAGATAGTACTAGCGACGCTACAATTTATAGTTTTAAAACATACCTGTTTTTCTTTTGAGAAATGTTCGTACTTCAGTCGTCAGTCTTCTCAAACCAGAGGCAGGAGTGATGCTCCCTCACAGCATTACAATATCGTGAACCACCACACATGTGCCCCCTTTTCACTTCATTTCTGCATTGAAAACCCTGAGATATAGCCGCGGTACGAAGAAGGAAGAAAGAAGAGGAAAGATCAGCGAAAGAACCGGAGTGAAGAGAGAAGGGGAGGTCACATTTGGCGCCCAACGTGTCGGCCTAAGTACTTCGCAGCGCAGGAGACATCAGGCCACAGCGTCTAACTTTGCACGGGCTGATTGAATAAGTACTCGCTATTGAAATGCGAGACTCGCAGGTATGAGCAGACTAGGGAATCAAAAGTTATTGTAGTCTTTTGTGTGTGTCGGAATGACGTCAGTAGCAGCAGTGTGTTGGGAGATTTAATTTGTGAAAATGCATACTCCAAGAAAAAGAGATTTGAATAAGAGTGCGAAAAATATGGATGCAGCTAGTAGTGATAAGGAAACAGAACCTGAGTCTCAGGTTCATGCGTTTCAGGAATTAAATGTGGGACAGACATTGCATTGGCTAAGGGAGGAGAGCCATGAAATGTCATGTGAAAGAGACAGAATCACAAATATCAGGTTTTTGTGAAAATGATGCGCATGATACTGAAACAGATAGGGAGACAGGTACCACAGCCGGTGGCCTAAGTGAGGTAGAGATGTCCAATAGCGTGATAACGGACAGGGATGCCAAGATATAACAGATTTGTTGGTGGTATTAAACACAAACGTGCATTCACTGAACACAGATACGAGTTCATTGAAAACAGACATGCTTTCACTGAAGACAGATATGAGTTCATTGAAAACAGGCATGCATTCACTGAACACAGATATGAGTTCATTCAAAACAGACATGTGTTCATTGAACATTGAAAACGGAGATTGGTTCCCTAAATGAGAAATTTGGGAAATTACAACAATTAAATGCTATGTTTGAAGAATTTGAAACAAAAGTATCTAAGGATATTATTGATTCTGAACTTACGGGAAAAATAAATGAAGTAGACAGTAAATGTGATATTATTTCACAAGGGCATACTGATTTATCATACAGAGTCAGTAGTTGCGAAAGTAGTTGTCTGAAAACCGGTGTGCAGATCGAAGACCTGGCCGCAAAAATGACAATTTCGTAAAGGATATATGTAAAGGTATTGATAACTATTTAAAGGAACAAACTTCAAAATTGGAGGAAGATCTTAATGAATGGATTGAGGTTAAGAATAAGGAGGTTGAGGAGAAATTTAGTAATAATCTCGAAGTGAAACGATCCGAACTTATTGAAAGGAAACAGTCGGAACGTGACGAACTTGTCAAATTGTTTACTGGTGAATTTCAGGCAATTAAAGAAAGGATAATTGAAGAACTGCTGAAGGGGCAAAGGTACACGAACTTTAAAATGTCTGATTTAGTTCGGAGGTCATCAGCAAATGTTTTGACTGACGATAATCATTCAATGGACAAATCGAAAGACAGTAGACACTGTAGTGAGAGTAAATGTAACTGCGGTATCACGGTACCTGATAAATCTTATGAACATTACGAGAATGAACATGAGCCGTTTGTAACAGAAGGTATCTATCATCTCTAAAAGTTGAAGCTAGCATATTTAAAAGCAAGCAATTTCCGGCATTTTCGTCAGAAAAGGACAACATACATCCAAAAATTTTCATAAATAACTTCAATCGTATTTTTCCTCATGGTTGCTTCGTTTCATCGTATCCAAAATTACAGATGAAGCAACACTGTGGGCTGCAGAAGCACGCGAGAACTGTAGTACTTGTGCAGAATTCGAGCAGCTTTTTCTGTCAAAATACTCGTCTAAGAGCAAACAGGAACGGTTGCATAAGGGTACCAACCTGAATATTATAACAGTAAGGGAAGTTCACTACGACAGTACTTCGAGAAATACATTAACAAAACGAGATACTGGAGCGAGTCCATCTCACATTGGGAAGCAATATGCATTCTAAGGGGAAGATTGCCAATTCATATTCGTGAAAAACTGATTGTGATGTGGAACAGTTTTTGTGTGTTGTTGATTCTATTGATCTGATTATGGAAGATGCCAGAATTTGGAATAATAATCAATCGTCCACTACACAGTGTAATGATGCTGGCATTAATAATTGTGGTGGTGGTTGTAATGACGACAACAGAGATAGGAATGCTAAACCTACACTAATAGTAGGAAAGCAAACAATGCACTATGACTATCATAAAACTAACAGTGAAAGAGATCAATATAAACGCGATGCTTATTATGCTATGAAAACCCCTGGGAATAATGGTAATCGCATAAATTATGTCAAAACGGGAAAACCTAATCGTAAACCCAGACGTGATAGATATCCAGAAGAAGACCTTGATAGGATACAACCGTGAGTAGATTATCTGCAAGGTAATGCACCAGCACCACAACTGCAAGGACTGATACCACTGAATGACAAACCAATAACGAACCCTGAACTCAATATTCGTATAGTGGAAGTTCATGAACCACCGATGAAGACATCCACCAAAAGGTTAAACTAAAAATGGTCTTCAAAAGCCTTTCCAGGATGACCGAGGATGAAAAGGAGGGCAGGCATCATTTTTCAGTAGATGATTTGGACTTAAGGGAAGAGTTGAGTGAAGAAGTGTCGAATATTTCCAACAAAGGTGGTCGAATTTTACAAGCTGTCTTGCAAGCAGTAGTAAATGGTATCGATATTGAGACCTTGATCGACACAGGCGCCAACATTAGCGTAATGACGCAAGATTTTTATAAACAGATCAACAGAAGAGGGAGAGTATCAACGTTTACTGTTAATGGACGCACTGTATCCGGCGCATTTGGTGCAAAAGCACAGAGAATTTCAAAACAGGTAAGAGTCGACATTATAATGCTGGGGCTACTATAGATAGTACCTTCCTGATTGTTTCAAAAATGGCTGTAGCCTGTGTTTGGGGTCTTGATTTTTTGTTTAGAGCCGGAGCAGTAATTAATTTGAAAGAAGGGACGTGCACTTTGAACTCGGAAGCAAGGTTGTGACAGTTCCTATGATGAAGGGGCAAGTAGTCCCAGAGCAAAGTTGTATAAAGCTAATGGTTAGCTATATTGGTGTTAAGTGCAATTCAGCAAATGAAATTTATTTTATCAAATATTCTGAGGAAGAGATAGATCAAGACACAATACAAGACAAAGTCTTTGAATCCGAATATCTGACGTCAGATCAGAGGGAAGACTTACTGCGTTTGTTAACTAATTATGCACCAGTATTTAGTAAATGCCCAGGAATCATCAAAGAGTTTGAGTTTAATATTCAAACCTATCCTCATGAAGCCTTTTGTCGCACTTCACACTCCATTTGTGGTCTAAGTAAGAGGCAGTGATAAAAGAAATCACTAAGATGTTAGAGTGGGGAATAATAGAACCTTCTATAAGGGGGTTAGTCTGTGTTGTTGCCCCAGATGATGATTACACGAATATTTTGTCAGGATTTATAAGCGGTGGGTCCTTGAGGTACGGCAATATGCAAACACGAGAAGTAAGTTTAAACAGTTTTATTAACAAAGGTGGATTATAAAACACGCTCGCTATGCGCACCCATCATCACTGTGTCTGATATCCTAACAACAGCTAATTATGGTCGTATTGAAAGGCTCCATGGTGAGCTAAGAAAAGAGACATATTTGCGCCCGGGGCCGTGTTAGTCAATACTGCCTGCTGGGGACAGCGTCCATTCATGTATTCCCCATCGCAGTGTGGCTGGACGTGCATCTACTGACCAAGCAAATTGTCAGCATTCCAGACAGGTCGGCTAATTATGGTCGTATTGAAAGGCTCCATGGTGAGCTAAGAAAAGAGACATATTTGCGCCCGGGGCCGTGTTAGTCAATACTGCCTGCTGGGGACAGCGTCCATTCATGTATTCCCCATCGCAGTGTGGCTGGACGTGCATCTACTGACCAAGCAAATTGTCAGCATTCCAGACAGGTCGGCTGGCGAGCGCGTGTTAACGCACTGTACAGCTGCATGCAATCCGTAGACATCACTCTCCCCAGAGAAAAAGAGCAACCATAGGTGGCTCAAAACGACCTCCTGGGTGTTATGAATTAATTTCACCATTTGTGGCATCAGAAGGCATTGCAACATGTATTTAATTTGCAGACACAGTAACGCTCGGTACAGAGAAGCGTGCCTTCAAGATGGCACTTTCATACATGACAAATTCTGTTGACAAAAGACAAATTAATAAAAGCAGTAAAAACACAATACTGACAATCAAGTAAGCATTAACATTTCCGGAGGCATCTAAGACTTAATTCTATTTGCTGCTTCAATGAAATTTTACTCACTATTTGAAGAGATTACATTTTTATGGATGTCCTTAATCGAATTATTGTCTTCAGAAAAACTTGATAAGGAATGCTTTACATAGGTTAATATGTATGAATCATTGTAATAAACAGATAACATTCTACTTAATGGCAAATGTCCAGTTGTATGAAATGTAGTTGGCAACACACTAGGCATATCAAATAGTTCACATGATAAATCACAATGTGTGGCGTTAAAGATTAATCCACTATTGTTCAATTTTAGTGTAAAGGGTAGCTCAGGTGTATCATAGTTTTTACATATAAATGTGACATCAAGGGTGGAGTTAAATGAGAAAATTATACCTTCAGAACATCGTTTAAGAAATGGATGATAAAGATGCGTTAAAATTCTAGGGCAATCATCTGTTGGGAGATGATTCATTAACAATTATTTCTCACAGCTGTACACTCTATTGTCTAAGAATACTGCCGATTCAGGGCAAATTAACATATGACTACGTTTAAACATTTGCAAATCATTTTCATTTAGGGACACAAAATATCTTCGATCCTTGCTTATTAGTAGATAATCATTCAGTACATACTTTACATGAATACCTGTCTGTCTCCATTTCACAGGGTAAGTATAAATCTTATACAGTTCAAAATCATGCTTTGATCTGGCAAAGGGAATAGAAACAATAACAGTTAATTCATCTTCAATCATTAAGGAGTGTGTGGTGGTTAACTTATAGTAAGCATATAAACTGTAAGAGTTAACAGGGTAAATCATGGTATATGTTGCATCTAGCTTTCGTTCAGTAGGATCTGTAAAAATTGTTCTGGATGTAGTAATACACTGCTCAGACAATCGTTTGAACTACTTTCTAAGGCTGTTCTTAAGTTAAGGGCATCAGTTCTAGCATTTGATAAACTATCAGTAATCCTTAATAAAAGAGTGTTTAAATGTAAGTGTGCACTCACAGCATTTAATCCTTGGAATAGTTCTTGGATATTTGCATTCGTTTCATTACGAAGTATGTGGAAATGTGAGATAAATTGCTTTACAATCTGTTCAATGAAAATTGTGTGGTCAGTAATGGTTCTTTGCATATTCTTTAATACGATAATTTCATTGGAGAGGTTAGTTGAATCTGTATTGCACTGTTGTTCAAGAGCTAATATTTTGCTTTTAACTTTCAGTAGATCTCGATTAGTTAAAGTACCAAATACAGTACGAAGGATACTTCCTCCAAAATCAAACCTATTATGCCTAATTAATGTTTTTTGTGGCAAAATCTTTTTAAACAGTAAATCTCTTGTTCATAATTAGCAAATGTAGACTCTACCACCATTTTGGCTGTGATCCATTTATTATACCAAGATGTACCCATTTCCAAAATTGTATCATTACCGTTAACAGAACGAATTAGGTTAATTTGCTTCTTTAAGGGATGAACTGTTGCTGGATTTCACTCAGATTGTACTTTAGGACAAGTTTTGTATTACTTGTTGAAACTATCATGTCTGATCGTGGTTCAAACAAAACACTTGTTCTCTGTGGTACTATTACTACAGCATTAGAAGAATATGCTATCATAGCAAACTTTAGAATAAAAATGAACATGGTTAATTAGTTCTAAATACTAGAGTTAACAATGAACGTAAAATAAATGAGTTTCTTGGGGTAACCTACGGCATAAAAGGTTTAGTTTCACTTGTGCACTCGTGCAATAGCTTCAATTCTAAATTTTCACTACACATTCACATAACCACATGGCTGAAATAAACACATGCATTGCACTCTCACACACTACACACGTTTACACATATTGTAGTTGTGTCTGGAACAGGATCGCTCAGACCGTGATGATGACTCGGCCTGAAAGTCTGGACTGCGACCACACGATTCTCGCTTCCTGGGTTTGAGAACAGCAGGTCTGCCTCTTGGTTGGTCCTCGTCGTCTTGCAATACTACAGGAAATGCACCCTGAAATGGCTTTACACTACTGACATGAACGACAATTGAACGAAAGGGCAGTGGGAGCTTAAGAGTGACTGGCAACAACACCTCCAAATTGGATATGGTCCTTTACCAAAACTTCTTAAACTTTTTGACTTGACTCTTCTTTAACACCCCGTTGCTCAGATACACAAGATGTACAACTCGATACTGCGGCACTGCTGCTTGGCGGTCATGTTGTCTTGCTTGCTGAAAAAATGATTGATGATTCCGCTGTTTCACTCCCCTCCATGCTTCCTTTAGCTTTCATGCTAGATCCCGTACGTGTTCATTGCTGATTCCGGCAGTCGATCATGCAAAGTCCAAGGGTGAATGCATTCTTCTTCCATAGACGATCTCATATGGACTTTGGCCAGTTGAGCTGTGCATTTTGGCATTGTAACAACTTACCAAGTATGGTAAACAGACATCCCAACTGTCGTGTTTGCTGCTCACATAATGACTAACCATTTTAATAATTGTTCTGTGGACTCTTCCATTTCCTTCAGGGTGTGCTGGTGTAGTCCTTAACTGAGTTGTTTGCATGAGCTTACAAGTCTGTTTAAGTAATTCGCTCTTAAATTTCGTTCCTTGATCACTAATTATACTTAATGGTGATCCAAACTTAAGAACCCATTCTTTTACAAAAATTTTAGCTATAGTCTCAGCGCTCTGATCAGGTATTGGTATCATGAGAAGGTATCTAGAGAAATGATATAACCTTGTCAATATGTATTTGTTTCCATCTTTAGTCTTAGGCAACGGCCCTACAACATCTAGTCCTACTCGTTCAAGTGGTTCACTTGTTTCTGGCAGTTCTTGCAATGGCACTCTACTTTTTCCTATATTGTTCTGTCTATTACAGGAATCACATTGTGAAACAAACTCGAAAACCTCAGCTTTGCGACTCAGCCACCAAAACATTTGAGATATTTTAATGTTTGTTGCATTTTTACTGCAATGTCCTGATAATAAAGAATCGTGTTGCTCTCTCATGATTTGCTCTTTCATTCTTTGTGGAATAACTAGGCGGTTTCCTTTACTAGTGATTTTGTACAATAATCCATCTATTTCAACAAAACGTTGATCATTTTTCCATGATTTGCATTGTGGATCTTCTTCTCGAGCTGCCTTTAATTCTTCTTCTCGACTTATTGTAACACAAACATTGACTTTCTGACTCATTGCATCAGCATTCACATGTTGTTTACCAGGTCGGTGAATAACCTTAAATTGGCAGTCACTCAATCTTAATGTTGTTAATCTGGAACTTGGATCTTTTAAGCTCCTTAACCATTTAAGTGTGGCATGATCTGAAATAGGCTAACTGTAAATTCTCTTCCTGTTAAGAAACATCTGTTATGTGTTATACCAAAAACCAAAGCACAAAGCTCCTTCTCAGTAGTAGTATAATTACATTCTGCTTTGTACTCTGCTTTGTTTAATTGTCTGGAAGCAAATGAGATTGGATGCTCATGACCATCAACTTCTTGAGACAAGATTGCACCTATGGCAAAATTGGATGCGTCAGTTGAAAGAATAAAAGGTTTACTGAAATCTGGATAGGCTAACACTAGGGCTGTGGTTAGAGTAGTTTTTAGCTCTTCAATTGCCTTTTTACATTCTGTTGACCAATTAAATGTGGCTCCTTTCTTCAGCAGCTGTGTAATTCGACGTGCTATATTTGCATAACTGGCTATGAATCGTCTGTAGAAATTTTACAATCCCAAGAATGATTGTAGTTCTTTCAAATTCTGTGGTTCAGGAAAATTCTTTACATCTTCAATTAATTTTGCATCAGATCGAACACCTTCACTGGTTATAACATGGCCAAGGTAGTTAATTTTACTTTGTGCAAAATGACATTTATCTATTGATAAAGACAGGTTTGCACTTTTTATACGCTCAAAAACAGCTGGTAGTCTCTCAGTATGCTGTTTCATGTTTTCACCATAAATTATTACATCATCAAGGTAAACAAGTGCTTGTGTTGGGGTGAGCCCTTGTAAAACTGAATCCATCAGGCGTTGAAATGTAGCTGGAGCATTATGAAGTCCAAATGGCATACGAAGATACTTTTATACTCCTACTGCTGTTACAAATGAAGTTTTTGCTTGATCATCTGGATGCACTGTTAATTGGTGATAACCACTTGTCAAACTACATACTGAAAAAATTCGACAACTGCCCAAGTAATCCAAGGTTTCCACTAAATTTGGTAAGGGGTAAAGGTTGGGTGTGGTCACAGCATTCAAAGATCGGTAATCAATACAAAAATGGAACTGTGGTTCTTCTGAAATTGATTTCTTCTTTACAATTACAACAGGCGAACACCATGGTAGGTATGAAGGATCTCTTGATTTTATAAATCCGGCTTCTAATTGTTCTTTAACCATGTGTTCTACCAACTCTCTTTGACTAAATGGTATTGGGTAAGGTTTCTGTGTGATTGGGACAGCATTCCCTGTATGGATACGATGCTGAACTAAATGAGTGACAGGTAAATTTACACGTTCTCGGAATAAATCTGCATACTCCAGCTAAACAGGCGCTAAAATCTTCTGTTCATCAACTGTCAAATGTTCTATCTTTTCCCAAATCTTGTGCTGCAGTTCATTATTATCTTCGTCTCCTCGTTGCAATTTTGCAGTACTGTTACAAAAATCTGTGTTTATAACTGCAGAATTTGTTACTTCATCTGGAATCCGTATTACATCATTTTCACTTACGCTCGACACTCCAGCAACTTTCGTTCCTCGTGGCAAAACAACATCCTTATTGCTCATATTCGTTATTATAACCAGGACTTTTGCGACATTCTGGCTCACCATTGAAGCGACACTTGCGCTTCTAGCAACATAACAATGCATTGTATCCAATAAGTCACTTTTCTAGGATCACTCAATTAATAACAAAGTTCCTTCCTTGCATCAGGGTGACTTAACTTCAAAGTAGATTGTCTTTCCTGCGGCCGGCCGTAGTGGCCGTGCGGTTCTAGGCGCTGCAGTCTGGAACCGCGAGACCGCTACGGTCGCAGGTTCGAATCCTGCCTCGGGCATGGATGTGTGTGATGTCCTTAGGTTAGTTAGGTTTAACTAGTTCTAAGTTCTAGGGGACTAATGACCTCAGAAATTGAGTCCCATAGTGCTCAGAGCCATTTGAACCATTTTGAACCATATGTCTTTCCTGCTCCCTTGGGAATTTGCTGAGGCTGATCAATTTGAACATCGACTCGGATGGTTTGAACTGATACATCGTTTGGGCAGTCCACTCCCACAACGTCAGTATTGCTGCTCCTTTGAGTACGATCTGAAGAACGATTTCCTAGGTTTAGTTACTATGGCCTAGTCTGATCTTTCTTCCTGCGACAAATATCTCTGACTTGTTAGCGGAGAAGAAATCAAATCCCAGTACGCCGTCATAACACGTTTCGTTATTTGAAACTACTTGCACCCTTGCTGTGTATTTATCTTTACTTCTACCTTCATCTTGGCCTTGGCCAAGAATTAATTCTATGTCAACTTCTCCATAGTCACGTAGCTTTCCTCGGTTTAGCCCTCGCACTTTTAATAGCGGCGGTTTCAATTTATCCCGTTTATCTATGCAACACCACATTAATGAGGTCTGTGATCCTATGTTAATAAGTAGTTTGATGTTTCTCCCACGACATACAGCACCTATCACGAAGTCATTTTCGGTCTGATTTTCGATGGAACTAACAGGAATCACTGTCTCTGGCAAGGGGCAGACGGAGTGGTGGCCCGTACACTTCTTGTTGCGACAATCTCACGAAACATGACACTGCCTCCCGCCCCCACAAAGCTGGATACGTGCGTAGCGAGCACAGGACCCAGAGCTAATGTGGCCCTCCTTCCTTTCCAGGCTGCATACCTTCCTTTTCCACATCCTTCCCTATCACCCATCTTCGCCCCACCTCCCCTCACCTCTGGCTCTTTCCTTCCCTTTCTCCCCCTCTGGGAGTATGTTTTGTGCCTACGTCCGGAGACAGACGCTCGAAAATGTAACACATTCTTCGCTTTCTCTGCTTGCATATCTTCATCCTTCCTTTGTCCTTCCTTTTTCCTTACCTCTTCTCTTTACCCTTTTGTCCGCTGCAGCGTTTGAGACCTCTCTTCTTTCCTTTCCCTTTCTTTGTTTTTCCTTTTCTCTTTCTTCCTCCCTGTGCATGTCTGAAGACTGACCCACGCATTTTCATGCGTAGCCGGTGACGGGGTAACGCGTAATTCCCCGCTCCGGGTAGACAGGTAGGACACGTACGTACCCCCTGATAACGGCCAGGCCCAGGGAGGGGTGATTACTCGAGCTGATACCTTCCGAAAGTGGCGATTGGTCCCTCCATCCGTTTCTCGGGAGGTGTGACCTGAGGTGTGAACAATCACCTAAGGCGGGACTGCCCTCAGAGAGGGCCCCCACAAGGGAGGAGCGCGCCATCGGAGACGCCGGTAATCATGGGGGATTCTTCCACTATGTCTGCTCACAAGCGTAAGTTCACCGAGTCTCAGCCACAGACAGTTCTTCCATCGTTGCCACAGTTCCTTGTTGTTTCTCGGTCTGACGAAGGTCATGACTTCTTCACAGTCAACCCTTTCATTATTCAGAAAGGTGTAGACACAATTGCAGGTCCTGTAAAGTCTTGTTCCAGATTACAGAATGGCACCTTGTTGTTAGAAACAGCCAGTGCCCTCCAGGCACAAAAATTGCTGCGTACTTCACTGCTCCACACCTTCCATGTCCAGGTGGAAGCGCACCGCACTTTAAATTCCTCACGTGGAGTCGTTTATACACGCTCCCTCGACGGAATGTCTGACGAGGAAATTCAACACTACCTGTCTGACCAGGGCGTAACGGCTGTTCATAGAGTCATGAAAAGGGTTGACACGAACATCGTTCCAACCCGTACTGTCTTCTTGACATGTGATGGAGTTCAGCTCCCATCTAAAATAAAAGTGGGCTATGAGATAATTTCCGTTCACCCCTACGTCCCAAACCCTACGCGTTGCTATCGGTGCCAGCGGTTCAACCATACCAGCCACTCCTGTTCCAACCCAGCCAAATGTGCTGCATGTGGCAAGGATGCCCATGAGGGTGCTTGTCCACCTCCATCCCCTCGTTGCATCAACTGTATGGGTGACCACGCTGCTTCCTCTCGAGATCGCCCCACTTTTAAAGACGAAAAGCTCATTCAGGAAATCAGAGTGAAGGAAAAGGTGTCGACCTTTGCTGCTCGAAAATTATTCGCCAGTCGAAAGCCCACTGTGCCGCAGACAAGAAAATACAGTACTGTCCTTGCCTCTCCTCGGCCAACAAAGGAGGCGGCCACGCAGACTTGTGATCTCACCTTTAGTGACACGGTCATCAGATCAGCCAGTGCAAAGATCGCCCGTTCAACCTCCCTACTTTCGCCTGCTCACTCTATGGCTCACCCTTCATCGGGTTCTGCTAAATCTCGATCCCAAAAGTCAGACACTCGGACTTCCAAAAAAGGGCATACTCGTGAAGATTTTTTATGTACCCCAAATTCACAACCATCGGTTCCTCCTTCATCTAAACATCATGTTTCCAAGAAGGCTAATAAGAAACCCAGTACCTCTCCTTTTCCACCACAGCGTGTCTCACCTACAGCACCACCTGGCGGTAACCGCCCTCGGCCGTCTTCTGTGTCGCCGAGGCGCACTGCTGGCGGCCGATCAACCGGCCGATCGCTGGTGGCAGGAGCTGCTCCTGAACAACCTATGGATCTTCTGCCTTCAGCTGAGTGCCGTTCCACGCTGTCGGTCGCAAGCTCTGAGCAGTCGTTGAGTTGATGGCAACCTTGGTCACATTCTTCCATTTTCTGTCCACCCTATGTCCATTATCTATTGGAATATCAGCGGCATTCGAGCCAATCGGGATGAATTGACGATCCTCTTACGACCCTACTCGCCGGTCATCTTCTGTCTTCAGGAAACAAAGCTGTGTCCCCATGACCGCTTTGTTTTCCCCCATTTTCAGTCAGTCCGATTTGATCTCCCCTCTGTTGAAGGCACACCAGCACATGGAGGACTCATGATTCTTCTCCATAATACTCTCCATTATCACCCAATCCCCTTAAACACTTCCTTCCAAGCAGTCGCAGTTCGTCTTTCCCTTTCTGGATACACCTTCTCTCTTTGTACTGTATACATTCCATCGTCCACATCAATGGCACGAGCTGATCTCCTTCATCTTCTTGGTCAGCTTCCACCCCCCTGTTTTCTGGTTGGGGACTTCAATGCCCACCACCCGCCTTGGGGATCTCCACATCCTTGTCCGCGTGGCTCACAATTGGTAGACGTCTTCCACCAAGCGGATCTTCTTTGCCCCAACACTGGGGACCCTACATTTTTGTCTGCCTCCACGACAAATTTCTCTCATTTGGACCTTTCGGTTGGTACTGTTCCGCTAGCTCGGTGCTTCGAATGGTTCGCCCTTGCTGATACACAATCGAGTGACCACTTTCCATGTGTCCTTCGATTGCATCCACAACTGCCATATATGCGCCCGAGACGCTGGAAGTTTGCCCAAGCCGATTGGACACCTTTTTCGTCTCTAGCGACATTCGATGACCGTCACTTTCCTAGCGTCGACGATGAGGTCACTCATATTACAGACATTATTCTTACAGCTGCGGAACGTCCAATACCTCGCACCTCCGAATTGCCCCGGCGCCCCCCCCCCCCCCCCCAGTTCCTTGGTGGAACGAGGCATGCCGTGACGCAATACGTGAGCGGCGACGTGGTCTTCGCGTTTTCAGACACCATCCTACATTGGCCAACTGTATCCACTATAAGCAGTTCCGTGCGCGGTGCCGTCGCGTCATCCGCGATAGCAAGAAGGCAAGCTCATTTAACACCTTCACTCCCTCCTCGGAAGTTTGGAGTCGGATTCGACGGTTATCAGGCACGCCTAGTTTCTCCCCGGTCTCTGGGCTCACTGTCGCGCGTGATACATTAGTGGACCCCGTCGCAATTTCTAACTCCTTGGGTAAACACTTTGCTGAGATTTCGAGTTCTTCAAATTACCCGCCAGCGTTTCTCCCGAAGAAACGTGCAGCGGAAGTGCAACCTCTTGCTTTCTTCTCTCAAAATCGCGAAAGCTGTAATACTGTTTTCTCCATGCGGGAACTCCAACATGCACTCTATTCTTCTCGCTCCTCCGCCCCAGGACCGGATGGTATCCACATCCAGATGTTGCTGCATCTATCAACCCATAGTCTGCGTTACCTCCTTCGCATTTATAATCGAATTTGGACCGACAGTACTTTTCCCAGACGATGGCGGGAAGCTATCGTCGTTCCTGTTCCGAAACCTGGAAAGGACAAACATCTCCCCTCTAGCTATCGGCCCATTTCTCTCGGGAGTAGTGTATGTAAGGTTTTGGAGCGTATGGTGAATTGCCGTTTAGCTTGGTGGCTGGAGTCCCGCAGTCTTTTAACACCTGCCCAATGCGGTTTCCGAAAGCGTCGTTCTACAGTTGACCATCTTGTTGCTCTCTCCACTTATATCATGAACAATTTTCTCCGGAAACGCCAAACAGTAGCAATATTTTTTGATCTGGAGAGAGCATACTGTAACATTACGAGTCAAGACAGCTGTAACGGAACTTGAATAGCGTAAAGTTATCGTTAAAAACGCACGCCGCGCGATTTGTTACGATTTGGTCGGTCATAATAGTAGTAACATGCTTTTGAATACAATTAAAATATAACGGCGATACCTGTTTAGCGTTATTGGAAATAATATGTTATAAATTAATGAGTAAGGTAGCCGATCCTATAAGAAGAGGTAAAATTGGGCATATTAAGGTGTTTTGCTTTATATCGACTAAGCCGATGATACGGCGTCTTTTTTTTTTGTCCGTTTACTCTTAGAAGAAAAAAAAGAAAACAAGTAATGAAGTGCTAATTGTGCGTTGTGAAAAATATAGGGGCGAATTTTAAATAGCTACAGTGTATAATCAGATTAGCAAATGGACATTCAGTTACGCGAAATAGCCGACAGTGAAGTGTTGTCATTAAATTGAGTACACCTACAGGGCGGTCAATTCCAGGATAAGTCTATTCGCGTCTCACGAGGCACGCGGTATTGAGACCGGTTTTTTTTTTTATTGTATCACGGAGAGCGGGCTTCAATTTATAAAAAGGAGAAAAGCTGTATCATTATCATTGACTGTTGGTGTTATGCAACCAAAACTGTTCATCAAAGGGTTTCGGTGAATGAGTGGTGAATGCGAAATTAAACTGTGAACGAAGTTATGTTAAATAAAGCAGAAGAGACAAGACAGTTTGGTCGTATCTGTTATTATTCCATAAACCGTAACATGTACTCTCGTTGTACGAAGCCTTTATAGACGATCGTATGACAATTTGCTTTGAAGGGATCTCGTTACGAGTTAAGTTTTGGGGACCTGGTCAACAGGGGATAGTTCGTAGATCTTAACTACTGCAACTATTCTGGAATCAGGTGCTACCGTGACCGTTGTGTGTTGTCTATGGCTTAAGGTCATCATATCTCATGCTCTAAGATCGACGCGCCTTTCCTCTTGGTATAACGGTGTCTCACGGTAACCACGACAACGCCGACGGCGAAGGAAGATACGGTAGAAGTGGCGCCACAACGTGCGGCTCGATCGAGGAGGATTGCTGCATCGAGTCGAGTCTCATCCGGATTCACGAACCCTCGAGTTGGAAAATATTGTAGCAGCCAGTGAGTCTGTCCAATGAAAGAGGTATTCTTCAATAATCGCTAAAAGTGAGCGATACTACCAGGTATGATTAAAATAACTGTATAATTATAAAAAAAAGGAAGTTGAGACTTGTGATTTCGGAAGATAAATATATATAAATACATAGTGAAAATAAGTGTATGTCTTGGTAGTGAATAATCATGTCAAAACGAACGAAAAGAATACATGATAATGTGCAGTTGAGTAGAGTAATGAGTAGAGAGAGAGAGGAAAGTGAAGAGGATAGGGATGATGCATCCCATGAGCTCAATGTGGGACAGGAGACATGTACAGTTAATTATACAGTTATTGATTTAGAGCCGTTAGGAGATTCAAATACAATGATAAGTAAGGTAAGCAGCGTGGGAGAACATAAAGATCTTGAGGTTTCGGAAGTAGATCAGCAAGTTGATCCTCAAAATGGAAATATTAATCAAAAAAATGTTTGATATGCTGGTATCAATAAATACTCAAATGGGTGTAATGAATGGAAGACTTGGTTCACTAGAAAAAGATAATAAGCAATTAAAAGAGGACAATCAAAAGTTAAATGAAAAATTTGAGGCCAAATTTGGTTCATTGGAAGTTAAAGTGGATTCTTTGGAAAGCAAACTGAACACCTTTGATTATAAACTGGAAAATACTAAGAAAGAATTAAAGGCGGACTGGGAGACTCAATTAAATGCGAAATTTGGAGAACTAGATGTAGAGTTTTCTAACACCTTAGAAAAGCAATATAATAATTTGATGGGAAAACTTCATGACGTAGAAAAGAAATATGAGGTAGTTTCGAAGAGTTATGATGGCCTGTCCAACAGGATGGTTAAGTGTGAAAGCAGCTGTTTCAATGCTAGCGCACAGATAGAAGAGATTTCGAAACAAATAGTCGAGTTTGAGTCTGATGCTCGTAAGGGGATTGACAAGTATTTAGTAGATCAAACTAAAAGACTTGACGAAGATCTATCTGAATGGATAGAAATAAAAGGAAATGAAATTGTAGACAAGGTTAAGACTACTATTGGATCCCAGCCAAATGAAAATATCAATGAGCACCTGAGTAGAAACGATGAATTAATTAAGCTCTTCACTAGCGAATTTCAGAAAATAAAAGACAAAATAGTTGATGAGTTACCTAAATGGCAAAAGGAAACAAATCATAAATTGGCGGAGTTAGAACGAAAGTCATCACAAAATTTGTTGACAGAGGACGAACGTTCGGAGAATAGGTCGAAAAACAACCGAACATGTGATAATACGAAGTACAATTGTGGTGAAAATTTGCATTGGGAAGCTGATGATTCGGTTGGTAAAGATGATGATTCTTTAGGTCAGCGAGGATATTTGTCTTCTTTAAAGGTGGAGAACAGCATTTTTAAAAGTAGACAATTCCCAACATTCTCCACTGAAAAGAACAACCTGCATCCGAAAATCTTTATGTTGTATCCTAGCCAGTAATGCCAACCGAGCCCGCTGCCAAAAGGTTGGCAGCATCAAAGTACGGACGCCGTCCGCATAAGCAGCGCCAGCGAGACAGGTAATCGCCGCAAGTCTGCACGCGCCACCGCTGGCTTCTGGCTTCTTAAGCGCTGGAGTCGCGAGCGCTAGGACAGTTCTGTATTCGCCGCTCAGTAGTATACTCGCCTCCGAATTGTGTACTTGGTAGTCAGTTGTGTGTTCATCGCAGCAGAGTTGTTGTATGTCGTCAGCCGACGCTGACCTAGCCGCTCCGACTCGAACTAGACAGATCTCTGTAGACACCGAGTTCACTACTGTGTTACTGTATCTTCATTAATAAAAGATAAGTACCGACTTTTATTTAATCAGAGTGTTTGGGGTTTCATCTTTCTGTTTACTGTTCCAGCGGACCGGTCGGCCCGCTATTAAAAGTGTGGCGGTGACTTCGTAAGCCATTTCTACAGCCAAGTGTTTGTCGCTACGAACACCGCCACAAAACTTTATCAATAATTTCAAAAGAATATTTCCGCGTAGCTGGTCAGAACACGACCGACTTCAATTTATAGTATCCAAAATTACCGGAGAAGCCGCATTATGGGCTGCCGAAGTAAGTGAAAGTTGCCATACTTGCGCTGAGTTTGAACAACTTTTTTTGGCTAAATACTGGCCGTCGAGTAAACAAGAGAAATTAAGAAAAGAGGTTTACCAACCTGAGTATTTTAACAGTAAAAGGAGTACTTTAAGGCAATATTTTGAAAAGTACATAAATAAGACACGTTATTGGAGTGATCCAATTTCTCACAAGGAAGTGATCAGAATTTTGAAGGGAAGGTTGCCCATAAATATACGTGAAAAGTTAATAAATGTTCCTGACCACGATGTAGAACAGTTCTTGTCGGTGATTGACTCTATAGATATGATTATGGAAGACGCAAGACAAATGAGTAGTAATCAAATGTCGACTCACACTCATAGTAATACGAATAATTATAATAATAATTTAACGTATGATAATAATAATACCGAAAACCAGGTCAAACCCGCAT
Source organism: Schistocerca piceifrons (assembly GCF_021461385.2). NCBI lineage: Eukaryota > Metazoa > Arthropoda > Insecta > Orthoptera > Acrididae > Schistocerca > Schistocerca piceifrons. The sequence continues at coordinate 78,274,242 of NC_060142.1, read as the reverse complement.
CACAGGAGCGTGGACAATCTTCATCCTATGGTTGCAATAAAAACAATGATTATAATATATATAGAAGAGATACTTACTGTGCTAGAGGTAAACCTCGATATGGTTCTACAGTTCTACTCGTTCTACAGTTGACCATCTTGTTGCTCTCTCCACTTATATCATGAACAATTTTCTCCGGAAACGCCAAACAGTAGCAATATTTTTTGATCTGGAGAGAGCATACGATACCTGTTGGAGGACAGGCATCCTCCGCACACTGTTCTCTTGGGGCTTTCGCGGTCGGTTGCACCTTTTTCTTCGTGAATTTATGGCAGAGCGCACATTTAAAGTGCGGGTGAACACTACTCTCTCCCGTACTTTCTCCCAAGAAAACGGGGTACCGCAGGGCTCCGTGCTAAGTGTTGTACTGTTTGCCGTTGCCATAAATCCAATAATGAATTGTCTCCTTCCTGATGTTTCGGGTTCCCTCTTTGTGGACGATTTTGCGATCTACTACAGCTCTCAACGGACCAGCCTTCTTGAACGACGTCTTCAAGGCTGTCTCGATCGCCTCCACACTTGGAGCATCGAAACAGGCTTCCGCTTTTCTCCCAGTAAGACCATTGTGTTAATTTTTGGCGTCGTACGGAGTTTCTTCCACCTTCCTTACATCTAGGACCTGTCAACCTTCCGTTTTCGGACGTCGCTAAATTCTTGGGTCTTATGTTTGACAGAAAACTGTGCTGGTCCTCCGACGTTTCCTATCTTTCGGCTCGCTGTCTGCGATCCCTCAACACCCTCCGTGTCCTGAATGGTACCTCCTGGGGAGCGGACCGAGTGGTCCTTCTCCGCCTCTATCGCGCCTTATGCGCTCGAAATTGGACTATGGAAGCATAGTTTACTCCTCTGCTCGGCCGTCTATTCTTCGGCGTCTCGACTCTATCCGCCACCGTGGATTACATTTAGTGTCTGGAGCTTTTTACACCAGCCCTGTGGAAAGCCTTTATGCTGAGACTGCTGAACCTACGCTGTCCAATCGGCGAGCTGTCCTTCTAAGTCGTTATGCTAGCCATTTGTCTTCCATGCCTGCTAATCCGGCCCATGACATTTTTTTCGACGCCGCCTTGGATTTAGGGTATGCAGGCCGCCCTTCCTCCCTACTACCACCGGGAGTCCGCTTCCGTCAACTGCTCCATTCTCTTTCCTTCCGCTTTCCTAAAACTTTCTTGACAACTTGGGGTACAGCACCGCCTTGGCTCCGTCCCCGGACCTGCCTGCTCCGTGATCTTTGTCAGTTTCCCAAGGATTGTACTCCTTCACTTCTTTATCGCCGGGCATTTTCTGCTCTATGCGCACAAATGAAGGATGCCACATTTATTTACACTGATGGCTCAAAAACATCGTTTGGTGTAGGGAGTGCCTATATTGTTGGCGACACCCCAAATCGATTTCGGCTTCCCGACCAGTGTTCAGTTCATACTCCAGAGCTTTACGCTGTTCTCCAGGCTGTCCAATACATCCGTCACCATCAGCGGATACAGTATGTTATCTGTTCAGATTCCCTCAGCTCTCTCCTCAGTCTCTAAGCTCTCTACCCTGTCCACGCTCTGGTCCACCGGATTCAGGACTGCCTACGCTTGCTCCACTTGGGGGCGTCTCGGTGGCGTTCCTCTGGATCCCAGGACAGGTTGGTATCTGTGGAAATGAGGCGGCCGATATAGCGGCCAAGGCTGCAGTCTCTCTTCTTCGGCCAGTTATTCGCACGATTCCCTTCGCCGATCTACGGAGTGTTTTACGTCGTCGTGTTGTTCTTTTATCACATGCACATTGGTCGACACTTCCCCATAATAAATTGTGGGACGTGAAAGCTCTTCCTTGTTCTTGGACCTCTTTCTCCCGAACTCGTCGTCGGGAGGAGGTAATTTTAACCAGACTCCGGATAGGGCACTGTCTTTTTAGCCATCGACATCTTTTAAGCGGCGATCCTCCCCCACTCTGTCCCCACTGCTCTCAGCTGTGGACGGTAAGACACCTTTTACTTGAGTGCCCCTATTTTACTCCGTTACGCGCCCGTCTACAGCTGTCGCCTGAAATATCGTCCATTTTAGCAGATGACACGCGCTCAGCCGATCGCGTTCTCGAGTTTATAAGTGCCAGTGAGATGACGTCAGTCATTTGAAGCTCATTTTGGGGACAATCAACCCCTTTCTGTAGTGTTTTTTTAAAGTTTTCCTTCTGCTTTTAGTTTCTCCAATTCTTTGAGTTTCGTTCCCGTTGCTGCTGGTTTACATTTTCGTTTTTTACCTTTTCCTAAGTCACAGACCGGGCGCTAATGACCATAGCAGTTTTGCGCCCTAAAACCAAAACAAAAAAACAAAAAAAGCTACCTCCCACAATGATAGCAGATTCGATTCTCTTTACAATCCTTACGCCTGTGACCAAGATTATTGCATCTGTAGCATTGTACTGTTGTGTTGAAAACTCTACGCTCTTGTTTCTGCATCTCATTCGGTCGTCTTAGTGTTTCAACCAAACCAACAGCTGATTCTACTGCTTCCTGAAACATGTTACATCGTGCCAATCTAACTGCTTTGCTTACTTCTTCCCCGTGCAACCCATGAATGAATGTCTCCAAAGCTCTCTGGTCGGCTTCGAACAACTGAATGTGATTTTCATTTTCATCTTCTACTAACTCGTACGTTTGAGCGCTGATGTTTCGAATTCTTTCGGCAAACTGCTCGAAAGATTCGTCTCGTCACATTCGCAAACTGTGAAGATGCTCTGTAAAATCTGATCGCATTTTTACGTTTAAATCTCTGAACAACAATCATTCTAAACTCATTGTAATCTTCTGTTTTCATGCAAATAGGCTCCGCGCTAATGAAATCTTGTGCTGCTCCTTGAATTCTTAATTTGGCAACCACTAACTTATCGGAATCTGTCCACTATCGTAAAAGGGCGGAACCTTCAAGTTTAGGAAAAAACTCTAACACATCATCTTCGGGTTTCCCGCTAAACACTGGTACTGATGGCAATAATGAAAAATTCTTTATTGTAATTAAACTTGTACTGCATGAACTATCATTTGACAAGTCTCTCGGATTGTTACGCTCACTTGTTTCTGCTTTCAACTGCCGAATCTCTTTTTGCAATTCATTAATAACATTTTGTAGATCAACAACGTTACTCTGACTGGATTGCGACATTACATCTAATTTAACGCCAATGAGTCACTCAAATGTAAAATAAAAATCTATCACTCCCTTTCGTATTCTAGGCAAACTGGAGTAGGCCAACCTGAATTCCAGCATTGGATGTCCCCGCATAGTTGGAAGATGTTCACGCCGCTGCTGCTCGAAGTTCACGTTGTACTGCGCCTCTTCAGGACCGTAGATTTTCCATAATTATTCCCATGCTGACACCACTTCTATAAGGGGGTTAGTCTGTATTGTTGCCCCAGATGATGATTACACGAATATTTTGTCAGGATTTGTAAGCGGTGGGTCCTTGAGGTACAGCAATACGCGAACACAGGAAGTAAGTTTAAACAGTTTTATTAACAAAGGTGGATTATAAAACACGCTCGCTATGCGCACCCATCATCACTGTGTCTGATATCCTAACAACGGCTAATTATGGTCGTATTGAAAGGCTCCATGGTGAGGTAAGAAAAGAGACATATTTGCGCCCGAGGCCGTGTTATTTAATATTGCCTGCTGCGGACAGCGGCCATTCGTGTACTCGCCATCGCAGTGCGGCTGGACGTGCATCTACTGACCAAGCATGTTAACACACTGTGCGGCTGTGCGCAATCCGTAGGCCCTTACACTTCTAATTCTCAATATTCAAGCCCTCTCTTGCCTGTCATAAAATCGAATGGTGATGTAAGACTAGTTCTTGACGCTAGGGAAATTAATAAAATAATTATTCCAATACAAGCGAGACACGAGAATTTAGAAGAACTTATTCAGAAGTTTGATGGTGCCTATTTTTTGGACATCGCTGGATATGAGGAGTTCCTTTTGGCAGACGAGAATATCACCTGAATCACGGAAGTACGCTACTTTCATCTTTCGTGGGAGAAGCTATCAATTCATGGTTATGCCATTCAGGTTAAACATCAGGGGATGAGTGTTTATTTCCGCATTAGATACAGTCCTAGGACGAGATCTCCTTGACAAATTACTTTGTATGTAGGCGACCTTTTCATTGCGACTAAGACGTGGGAGGAGCACCTCCATTTGTCAGAGAAAGTATTAATGAAATTCTCAGAGTACGGAGTGACAGTGAATCTGACGAAGTCAAAATTCGCCAAGAATGAAATAATGTTTGTCTAACAGAATTATGCCCTACCCAAAGAAGATGAATGTTATCAAAAAGTGGCCGTATCCTCAGAGTAAAAAAGAATTGTAGTCTTTTTTGGGGCTTGCTTCATTCTTCCGTCGATTTCTACGTGACCAAATAATTAGCCAAGACTGTTTACTACAACTACTGTGAAAGAACGTTACTTGGAAATGGACCCAGGAATGCAGCCAAGCATTTGATAAAAACCGGCATGCTCTGATTAATGCATAACTTCTGCACCATCCGAATCTTGAACAAGACTTTTGTATTGCAATGGATGGTTCAGAAACAGGTTTAGGTGCCACATTGTTTCAAATAGATGATCCGTGTGACCCAAACACCATCAAATTATAGGGTTTGCTAGCAGAACATTGTCTAAATGCGAGAGAGCATATTGTACCACTGAATTAAATGTTTTAGCTGTGTTTTGGGCAATCAAGAAGTTCAGATATTTTGCTTATGGCAAGAGGACCATGATATACTGTGATAATAAGGCTTTATCATTTATCTTGACAGGTCGAATGTTTCATTCACGGCTAACCTGATGGGACCTGTTGTTGCAAGAATACAACATTTCGATGCAATACATAAGGGGAAAAGACAACGTAATTTCTGAAGTTTTATCTCGATTACCAAAAGGGAGAACGAATGAAGAGGATGATGAACTATCTTTAAATTTTAAAGCAATGGACATGTCAGTAAATTATTATGAAGAAAAATTTTCAGAGCTGTGTCAAAACTGCCACAGTTGCAAGAAGAAGATCTACATTGGAAGCCTGTTAGGGACAAGATTAAGCACAAAAATCCTACTAATACTAAATATCAATATATTGTACAATCTGAGGTATTATTTAGGAAAGACTCTACCAATACCAACAGGAAAGTTTGTGTCTCACAGTGTCGGCCGGAGTGGACGTGTGGTTCTAGGTGCTACAGCCTGGAGCCAGGTTCAAATTCTGCCTCGGGCTTGGGTGTGTGTGATGTCCTTAGGTTAGTTAGGTTTAATTAGTTCTAAGTTCTAGGCGACTGATGACCTCAGAAGTTCAGTCGCATAGTGCTCAGAACCATTTGTCCCACAGGGTTATATAGAGCCATTACTTTGGTATATTCATTTGAAGTGGGGACATTTTGGGCCTTCTAAATGTAAAGCCAAGTTGGGTGAATATTGCTATTATCCGAATCTAGAATGACTAGCGAATAATATTATGAAGAAATGCAAAATAGCAGGTTCGAATCCTGCCTCGGGCATGGATGTGTGTGATGTTCTTAGGTTAGTTAGGTTTAGGTAGTTCTAAGTTCTAGGAGACTGATGACCACAGATGTTAAGTCCCATAGTGCTCAGAGCCATTTGAACCATTTGAAATGCAAAATATGCCAACAGACCAAACCCATAAATTACTGTCAAAAAATCAAACTACATCCTATAATTACTCATCAACCTTTAACAATAATAGCTTGCGATGTGTGTGGTCCGTGGCCAACTGCACAAGGAAGATTTAAGTATATACTGGCTTATTACCACTTTTTTTTCAAAATATGTCAAATTATATCCATTACAGAGTGTACATGAGATTTATCATCAGTTACATTACTGATTATGGGAAACTGAAAATGATTCTGACTGACAATGCAGCATATTTTACTAGTGGATTGTGGAAAAGGACTATGAAGGAACATAACATCAAACATATAAACATATATGTCTGCTTGTGTCTGTATATATGCGGATGGATATGTGTGTGTGTGCGAGTGTATACCTGTCCTTTTTTCCCCCTAAGGTAAGTCTTTCCACTCCCGGGATTGGAATGACTCCTTACCCTCTCCCTTAAAACCCACATCCTTTCGTCTTTCCCTCTCCTTCCCTCTTTCCTGATGAAGCAACCGTGGGTTGCGAAAGCTTGATATTTGTGTGTGTGTTTGCGTGTTTTTTATTCTGTCTATCTACCAGCGCTTTCCCATTTGGTAAGTCACAGCATCTTTTTTTAATATATATCTAAAAACAAAGATGCTGTAGCTTGCAAAAAAAAAGCATTGGTATGTTGATAGAGACAATACAAAAAACACACAAACACACACACAAATTTCGAGCTTTCGCAACCCAAGGTTGCTTCATCAGGAAAGAGGGAAGGAGAAGGAAAGACGAAAGGATTTGCGAGTTACCGCCCAAAGGTTATTTACGCGCCTACCGCGTCGGGGTTCTTCGCGATCGCGAGGGCCATTGTTCAGCTTCAGACAATGGCCTTTCAGCACTCACCGCCGCCCGGATTTCAGCAACATCTCTCCAGCACTCCTGCCGTCGTAGTGGACATGCCGCAAGACTCTTTGGAATCCTTCAGCCCGAACATGCAGTGGAATTCATTGAGTGCCACCAGTTTCTTCCAACCACCAATGGTCGCGGATTCTAGCTTTGTTAGCCTAGACCTTTCCACGTGTTCCCCACATAGTGTTGTTCGGAACATTCCTACTCCTGTGTCGAACACACAATTCAATACAGTTCGTGGCGTCGAGCGAAGTTTTGCTACTTTGGAAAATCCAGTAGTAAATTGAAACTCGAATCAGTTCCCGCCACGTGTGTATTCTTCCGCGCCGGCTAGTCAACAGGTGCTCAATGCTCGCCAAACAGCAAATATCACACCAAGTGTGCATCCTAGTGGACATGTGTGTGATCCTTGTGTTGCTTCTAATCAAGTGAACAATTCTGTGCTGGACAGTAATTACCCGGACATCTACAACCAGCCCCACCACCCACGGTCGAGTGAATACAGTGTGCATAATGGACATTCACCGGCGTACTTAAGTACTTGTGGCTTCTCTCCGAGCTACCACGTCAATAAGAATGCACATTTTGACTATGATCCTCACATTGTTCGAGTGTCCGTCGCTTCTCAGCTGCCCCTCCAGCGTCAAGTGAATTTCACGATACCCGCATTACAGGACGCCAATAATTCGGGCTCGCTATCTTCTGCATGCTCTACTTCTGTCCGAAGGAATAGGTGCACCTCCGCAGTGACTGCAGTGCTGAATCTGCCGAAACTACCAGACTTCAAACCCACTCACCCAGAGTTCTGATTAACCGGGTTGAGCAAACATTCAATATCTGTGCTTTGGACAATGATGCACGCTTCGCCTGCCTCATGAACTATCTTCACGACCGCGTCGATTTAATTTACGATCTGGTCAAAGCACCCCCCCCCCCCCCCCCCCCCCTAGCAGGGAAGTATGCTGTGGCGAAACAGACGATACTGGAGCGCGTCTCAAAAACCAGGAGAGAAAATGTGCAACAGCTCATCTACGAAGAGCGTCTCGGTGACAGGTCTCCATTCCAGCTGTGGCGATGCATCCGTCTTCTCGTCGATGAGCAAGCTATGCCTGATGACACGCTCGCAGAAATCTGGACAGAAAAGCTGCCTTTGCCTGTCCAGACTGCAATCTCTGTGTATGAAGATAGGCCAGTAAATGAACGTTTACGCGCCGCCGACAGAGCATATTCTGCCAGGCAATGTGAGCTCCGTGCACTGCATTCTGGACGTGACCACACTAAGAAGCTTTCTGTCACCACGCCCTTGTCTGGTGCTGCTAATAACACGTTTGTTAAACTAGCCGCCCTGCCTGCACCTTCAACTCCCCGCAACGACAGTGCATCAGCCTCTGTGGAAGACTCTGGGTCACATACTCCGTCACCTAGCAACTACCCACAGGAGCACAGGCCCGCCCAACCTTACTGTTTCTTCTACACAAGATTCAGGCAGCGAGCTTGGAAATGCCAGTCACTGTGTTCTTACCCAAACTCCAACCGCAGGTAGGCTGCGGTGCCACCTCCTGCAATGCAAACAAAGGGCACCATCCAACGTTTCGGACAACAACAATAAGTGTGGTCGAGTCTATGTTCGTGATTTACAATCAGGTGTACATTTTCTGGTAGACACTGGTGCAGACGTCTCTTTGCTGCCTAACAACCAATAAAGTGCAACCACACAAAACAGTACTTCGTGCAGTGAACTTGTCTACCCTACAGTGTTCAGGTTCCACTCTGTATACACTGAAACTTTCGCCCGAGTGCAAGCTGGAGTGGACGTTTTTAGTGTCAACAATTGAAGGACCTATTCTCGGAATTGATTTCCCCAAGCACTATCAATTGTCACTAGATTTTGTGCAAAGTACTGTGTTTTACTCTCCACTAAACAAACATATTCCTTTCGCTCCGCTGAGTGACTGTTCGGCTAATACCAAAGATGTGTGCTGTGCTAAGAAGTGTTTAAACCTATCCTTAGAGCTGCAATCTTGGACAAACAATTGGCTAGTTGAATGCGCCAAGTCTTCGAAGTTGCGGATGGAGGATGGAACATATGGAAATGCTGCTGCATCTTCGCAACATACACCACGAGTTGGACTCCACACAACAACGCCTCGCGCCACTACAAGCAGATGACTCGTTGGCTACAGACAAGGTCAGTCCGTGCCAATCTGGTGTTCCAGTGCCCACGCACGTTAACGACAATGTTGTGAACTCTGTCAACTGTGTCAGCACTCCCTCTTGTAATGACAGTGTATGCCCAAGTGCTCAAGGTTCCTTGCATTCTGACTGGACAACTAACTTCCCAAGCTCGTGGCAATGAACTACGGCCATCTGCTGTTTGGCCACACCTACTCATGCCTACAGTGCTCGTAGCGGCACGGCCCGCTACCAAGAATTAGTGTACCAACCTCGCCCATGTTAACAAGCGTGCGGCCTTTACGCAGCCTACGAGCGATTGGCACACCTGTACTTCCATGCCCTCAGCGCCACAGCTTTGCCTGTCTGCTGCCACCTGCTCCACTTCATGGACATCTGACTGTCGTGCCGCGCTACGTATTGCAGTAGTCACTAATGGCACAGTTCATCGGTTACGTCTAACTGATGGGCTGCCCATATCACAACGCCCACGCCGCCTCAAGCTAGAATTTATGAAAATTGCCAAAGAACAATTAGATGATCGATTACAAATGGGAATAATTGAACCTTCTTCCAGTTGCTGGGCAAGTCCTATCCTGTTTGACCAAAAGAAAGACGGCACTTGGCATATGGTCGGAGACTATAGGCGTTTAAATGCCCACACCATCATTGATAAATACCTGGCCCCACTCATTGCGGACTTCAATGATGCACTTGCAGGTGCAAATTACTTCTCTGTTTTGGACTGTAAGCACACATTTCATCAGATTCCTATGGCTCCGGAGGATTTTTAATAGACTGCCATAACCACTCCCTTCAGGCTGTTTCAATACAAATGTATGCAGTTTGGGTTGAAAAACGCCTCCCAAACGTAGCAGTGTTTCATCAATCAAACTTTGTCCCATCTAGACTTTTGTTTCATATACGTGGACAACATATTGGTTCTTGCTTCTACTTTGGAACAGAGTGAGGAGCGTGTTCAAGTCGTGACAGATATTTTAGCAGCCACTGGTATTGAACTGAACAATAAAAAGACTCAGCTGCACCAGTCACATGTCACATTCCTAAGTTATGTTGTGTCGTCGGACGGTCTGACACCACCGCAGGACAAGATCAAGCCTGTCCTCGAGATGCCATGCCCCCAGACCTATAGGGAATTACGCAGGTTTATCGGAACAGTTAATTATTACCATAAACATTTGCCAGCCGCTTCTGCGGTGCAGGCTCCTCTCACAGATGCTCTCGCTGGCCCACAAACTTCTGGAACCCGCCAGGTCCAACGGACACCAGACATGGACAAGGCATTTAACGAACTCAAACAGCTGTTGGCCTCCGCTGCCACTATTGCTCCCCCACATGCGGATGCCACAATGTTTATCACTACTGACGCTAGTGACAATGCTGTCGGCGCAGTACTGAGTCAGACATACAATAATGTTATGACCCCCCTGCAGTTTTTCTCAAAAAACCTAAACAACGCACAGAAGAAATACTCAGCATTCAACAGAGAATTACTTGCAGTTTACGAGGCCATAAGACACTTCAGAACTGATGTTGAGGGACAAGATTTCTCTGTGCTCACTGATCACAAGCCGTTGGTTCCTGCCATAAAAAATCCTGCGGCTGATCCGCCCCCACGACGCTTTCATCACATAGATTACATCTTGCAATTTACAAATGACATTTGCTACATCCGACGAGCCAACAATGTGGTTGCTGATTTTCTCTCACGCGTTGGTGCTGTCACAACCTTAATTGACTTAACGGACCTAGCTTGGTTGCAATCGGCAGACCCCGATACCATGCAGTTAATTTCGGACCACAGCTCCTCTCTCCAACTGGTACGCTCTACTTTTCCTGGCATATCTGATTTAGTGTGGTGTGATGAATCGACTGGTACATTGCGGCCATTCATTCCTAAGCTCCTTCAATGCCAGGTCTTTGACAAATTACACACATTAGCACACCCCGGTGTCAAAGCTTCCACCTGTCTGGTATCTGAACGGTTTGTCTGGAGAGACATGCACCGCGACTGTCAGTCTTGGGCCAAGGCATGCGTGTTGTGTCAACAGAACAAAGTTTCCAGGCACACTTCCCCACCCCTTGGCTGTTTTGCCCAACCGCCAGGCCGGTTTCACCATGTTCATGTGGACCTCGTAGGCCCTTTGCCCCCCTCCGAGGGTTTCCGTTACTTGTTTACAGCTATTGACAGGATGACTCGGTGGGCTGAGGCTGTGCCTATTCTGAACATTACCTCTGAGACAGTAAGTCGAGCATTCTTAGATTCGTGGATCTCTAGATTTGGCTCACCTGTTTACCTCGCCACTGACCAGGGACGACAATTCGAGTCTTCAGTTTTCTCCGACTTATGTAAAATGTGTGGTATTGTCAAAATTCATACTTCCGCATACCACCCCCAAAGCAATGGGCTTGTTGAGTGATGGCATCGCACCTTATAGTCTGCCTTGCATTGCCATGACTCACTATGGACAGAAGCACTGCCCTTCGTGCTTCTTGGCCTTCGTCCGACTTTCAAGGAAGACCCCAAGGGTTCCGTAGCAGAGTTTATGTATGGTCAACCTCTGGTTTTGCCTGGAGAATTAGTCCCTCCCACCCCACTTCCATGGTGCTCTGAACTCCCTTCACGTCTTGAGCAAGTGCGCTTGCACTGCAGCAAAATTCAGCCGCCACCTCCGGCTACTCATACACCTCTGCGCGAATATGTACCGCGCACGCTAGACTCTTGTGAGTACGTGTTTCTCAGAGATGACTCAATCAAAGCCCCACTTCAGTCGCCCTACACAGGTCCTTACAAGGTCGTCAAACACTCTGAGAATAATATGGATCTCCTCATAAAAGACTCTGTAACCACGGTCTCACTCAACCGAGTGAAACCAGCTTTCATTGAGCCTCAGGTGAACCTCCCTGATTCTGCCCCTATTTCTCCCACTCCTGCTTCGAGCGGCCATCCATCTTCTCATACGATACATTCAGGTATTGATTCTCCACAGCGTGCTTCTCTGCCGAGCACTGCTTCTTCTCCGCGTTCATCTAATTCGAGTGGCCAATCTTTTCAAGGTTTCATTCCTCACAGCCCTCACAGTCGAACTGCCAACCACTCGGATTCTACCCATTGTGTTACCATCTTCTTGTGACAGCTCTTTATCATGCCGTTCAATCCACGCTGGCTCCTCGTTGCCTTCGGTCACGCTCCCTCGTCCGTCAGCTGATCGCCCAAGGTTGTCGTCCACCCCCCTCTTCGCAGATGCTTTCCCCTGCCATGGCTTTCCCACACCTCCATGCCTCCCTACCATTGCTCGTACAGGTGCCACCCAAGAATTCACAACACATGTACACCCTGATGACATACATAAATTATCTGTTGTCGTAGATGGTGATACGATGTGTGTGGTACTCACGTGTGACAATGTTGAGGGAGGAAGAGCAGAAACTTGTGTGGTGCACCGCTTTAAATTGAGCACAAGTGCTGCGTGTGGCAATTTACGTGCCTTTGTTAGGCCTTCTGGCAAGGTGATTCTCCGCCTGCCTGCTGATGAAGTGCTACACCCTTACTCCAGGACGGGATGTCGTCTTCAGCCGCCGGCGTCGCTTGCTGACTTCGCCGTTGGCATACCGGGTTTCACCCTCCGGTCTCCTACCAGTCGACCGCTTCCGCCTGATGCGGAAGAACTGTACATTACCTTCCTAACTTCTCACCCCCCACCCCCTCCCCCATTCACAGGGACGTACTCCATACTGCGCGGGGCGGGGGGGGGGCGGATTGGGGGGGGGGCGGATTGGGGGGGGGGAGGGTGGGGCGGGGGACAATGTGGCGTAAAGCGCCATAAATATTGATATTTGTTCAGTGTGTAAGTGTGCTGTCTTTGAGGAGAGGGCTTTGGGAGGATGTTGGCCACTAATGGCAGTTAGCCTTCGGACGCATCTGTGTAGAAGCGAAGTGCTAATAAATCTGTGTCTGAGAGAATTCTAGTTGTTTACCTACAACTATATCCTATTCCCTCATATTAAGGCAAAACTGAAAACACTGTCTTTCATCCCCTAAAGTTTCTATTAATTCTGTATATCTAATGGACAGCTGCTGAGTGTGGTAAAATCTTTACTGAATTATTGTAGTGAATATAAGGGCTTCATTAGGGCAAACAGACTAAAACAAACTATGCAATTACAATATTGTTAGTATATTTGTATAAAAAGTTGTGTTACTGTATCTTGCATGACAAAGTATTATTCTTTGTACATTTTTTTGTACAATTTTGTATGTATTATTCTTTGTACTACTTAATGTAAAATTTTGTATGTTCCTTTTGCACAAATTTTTTCCCATAAATTTACATGTACTTTTGGACAACATCCATACAATATTTATTGTCTACAGATGGATAAATAAATAAATAAATATGCTCATGTTAACATAAAGGTATGCCAGAAACTAAAACTGTGTGACAGACGAGGACTTGAACACAGGACTTTGCCTTTCACAGAACAATGGTCTTATGGACCTTGCCTTTTATGGACAAGGGTCCTATGGCCTGACTTTTCCAGGCATGACTCACAACATGCCCTCACAGCTTTACTTCTGCACACCTTGCAAGACTAGCACACATGGAGGAAAAGGGCTCCGAGGAGAAATAGCTTAGCCACAGCCTAGGTATGCAGAAGACTTGTGTGAAATTTCGAAAGTGAAACAGAATTGCTAGCAGAAGTAGAGCTGTGAGGAAAGAACGGAAGCCATGGCTGGATAGCTCAGTTGACAAGAGCAATGCGTGCAAAAGATATGACTCCGGGTTTGAATCCCAGTCTGGAGCACTGTTTTAATCTACTAGAAAGTTTCAAAACAGCACACACTCCATAGAAAAGTGAAATTTCTATTCTAGGAGGTGTTCTTGTATTTTACCTGACCAGGCTAGATGTGCAGTACTGGCATTTCAACCATGTAAATTAATATCAGTAAAATGCAATGAGAGTGTCATTTTAACACAAAAAGTAATACCAATTTATGCTTGTGTCGACACAGCAGTCTGCAATATGATGAAAAAAAAGTGTGTAGTACTGCAAAATAAAGTTTTATGGCAGCTTTTTGGTGGTACATATAAAAATTTCACGAATTTTGAAAGGAGGAGGTGGATGTAAAATGTCTATTGCACTGAAAATTACCTCATTTAGTTATTGCTGTTTTATCTGTAGATATAATGGAAAGGCTTTTTCTCTCTTTTCTACTTAACACAATCCAAATATTGAAGACACAAATGAAGTTGCTGTGAATTTGTAGCATTCATTTAGCTCCTATGTGACAGCAAACGGCCATGGTTTTCAAGTTCACTGAATTTCCTGTTTATCAATTAAGTGCACAATACTGCCCTAGTTTAGGGAGTGTTTCAAATCAAAATTATAAATACACTACTTCTTTCAGCACAACTTTGCATACTTGTGAAGATATTGCCAACCCTGTGAGTTTACAAACAATGAATGGTCTATGATCAAACAATGTTTTCACATATTGCCATGCTAAACAAGAAGTTCAGGGTAAAAACTGACACACTGCTCTGTTAGCGAGAATTATGTTTTTATAAAAGTAAATATATTTATACAAAAACATATGATGTTAGACAAGAAGTTCAGAACATTTACAGGAACAGGCTGTTGCTAAATGAAAAGCATATTTTCATACAAGTAAATACATTTACAGAAATGCATTCAATACACTACACTTCTTTTTCCAGACATTACTTTTCAAATATCACCTTGTTGAAAAGTGTGCCCTGAAGGGCTTGGGTGCTGTAGTAAACCCAGGCAATGCAAGTGTAGATGGCTTAGGTTCATCTGGAGGCAAAGAAATAGTGAAGTCCTGAAGGAGACTTGCCAAGAAAAGGAACAAATTATTCTTGGCAAGTGCCATGCCAAGACAAACTCTTGAACCAGTGCCAAAATTGATGAAGAAAGGGTCTCGTACAAATTTGCCAGTCTCCTTGTCAATGAAACGCTCTGGCCGGAACACATCTGGATCTCCCCAATGTTCCCGGTCATGCATGATGCTCCACAAGCTGATGAAGAGCCATGTTCCCTGAAACAAAGTAAAAAGTTAATCATGAGCCCCTTTTTCTTAAATTTGTGAGGTTTCAAGGTTTCCGCAAATAAGTTGTAGATAATAAATGCTACAAGCTCTTGGCCATAACCTTAGTGATCGAAGGAAGGAAGATTGGGTTTAATGTCCTGTCGACATTGAAAGCTTAGTGATACCTGTGACGGTTGGTGATACACGCTCCAGATAACTGCTCATTGTCCTTTTTGAATTTGACTACTGATTGAAGTTTTGATTTATCTTGCATAATCATATGACAGAATGCACTGTGCTTCATGAAATAGCATGCTCATAGCAACTAGTTCAGATTCATTCAACACACTCCATTTGCAACAAATGGAACATGCCAACCTATTCAGGAATCTTTCACCTTCTGCAGAGATAGAAAGAGGAAGTATTTTTCTACTGGGTGCCGAGCCATTTGCGCGTGTGGCAATAAGCTGGTGGACAGCATTGTCTAACTCACTAGCCAGCAGTATACTGTGACTGAACTACCATTCTACTGAACTCTGTTATGTCACTTCTCAATCATCATAAGTCAATAGTGAATAAATGGGTGGGTATGACCAAATGAAAATAAAAGAATCAGGGTGTCCAAAACACACAGTCCATCGACAGTGCACCTCCTTGCATCCTTAGAGATGATAAGTATGTTTTCCATACATATCGCTCTATGACTTTCTCTATTAACTGAAGGGGTCTGTAGAATAAAGATCTAATTCTGAATTTGGTAAGATACAACCCGTTCACTTTATCAGAGTGCTTTTGAACGTGCTGCATGATGGTAAGTGGTATAGCCCTCTGATCACTAGAAAGCACTGTGTACCATATACATTCAGGTGACAAGTCATGGGATAGTGATATGCATTTATACAGGTCCAGAAATTGTTGGAATTCAGTATTCTGAGATTCACTATGTCAATAGTGTGCTGAGAATACCAGATTTCAGGCACTAACTCCCGCCATGGACAACGCAGTTGCTGACTGCGTTCACTTAACAATCAAGACCAGTGGCATTATTGTAATGTTGTCAGCGCTAACAGAAAGCAACACTGCATGAAATAGCTGTAGAAATCAATGTGGGATGTTTGACAAATGTATCCATTATGACAGTGTGGCAGAATCTGGCAGTAATGTGCTATGGCAGTAGACAACCGAAGAGAGTGCCTTTGCTAACTGCACGACGTCACATGCAGTACCTCTCTTGGGCTCGTGACCATATCAGTTGGATCCTAGAAAACTGGAAAACCGTGATGCGATTACATGAGTCCCAATTTCAGTTGGTAAAAGCTGATCATAGCGTTCAAGTGTGGCACAGATCCCATTGATCTTCAACTGAGCTGATCACTGATTGGAAAGGGTGAATTCCAATCCCAAAGAAAGCAGGCGTTGACAGATGTGAAAATTACTGAACAATCAGTTTAATAAGTCACAGCTGCAAAATACTAACCCAAATTCTTTAGAGATGAATGGAAAAACTGGTAGAAGCCAACCTCGGAGAAGATCAGTTTGGATTCCTTAGAAATATGGGAACACGTGAGGCAATACTTACCCTACGACTTATCTTAGAAGATAGATTAAGAAAAGGCAAACCTATGTTTCTAGCATTTGTAGACCTGGAGAAAGCTTTTGAAAATGTTGAATGGAATACTCTCTTTCAAATTCTGAAGGTGGCAGGAGTAAAATACAGGGAGCGAAAGGCTATTTACAATTTGTATAGAAAACAGATGGCAGTTATAAGAGTCGAGGGACATGAAAGGGAAGCAGTGGCTGGGAAGGGAGTGAGACAGGGTTGTGGCCTCTCCCTGATGTTATTAAATCTGTATATTGAGGAAGCAGTAAAGGAAACAAAAGAAAAATTCGGAGTAGGTATTAAAATCTATGCAGAAGAAATAAAAACTGTGAGGTTCGCCAATGACATTGTAATTCTGTCAGCGACAGCAAAGGACTTGGAAGAGCAATTGAACAGAATGGACAGTGTCTTGAAGGGAGGATATAAGATGGACATCAACAAAAGCAAAACGAGGATAATAGAATGTAGTCAAATTAAGTCGAGTGATGCTGAGAGAATTATATTAGGAAATGAGACACTTAAAGTAGTAAAGGAGTTTTGCTACTTGGGGAGCAAAATAACTGATGATGGTCAAAGTAGAGAGGATATAAAATGTAGACTGGCAATGGCAATGAAAGTGTTTCTGAAGAAGAAAAATTTGTTAACATCGAGTATAGATTTAAATGTCAGGAAGTCGTTTCTGAAAGTATTTGTATGGAGTGTAGCCATGTATGGAAGTGAAACGTGGACGATAAATAGTTTAGACAAGAAGAGAATAGAAGCTTTCGAAATGTGGTGCTACAGAAGAATGCTGAAGATTAAATGGGTAAATCACATAACTAATGAGGAGGTATTGAATAGGATTGGGGAGAAGAGAAATTTGTGGCACAACTTGACTAGAAGAAGGGTAGGACATGTTCTGAGGCACCAAGGGATCACCAATTTAGTATTGGAGGGCAGCGTGGAGGGTAAAAATCATAGAGGGAGACCAAGAGATGAATACAGTAAGCAGATTCAGAAGGATGTGGGCTGCAGTATGTACTGGGAGATGAAGAAGCTTGCACAGGATAGAGTAGCATGGAGAGCTGCATCAAACCAGTCTCAGGACTGAAGACCACAACAACAGCAACAACAACAATGTTTGGCTACTTGGAGACCATTTGCAGCCATTCATGTTCATGTTCCCAAACAAAGATGTCATATCACCAGGCCACAATTGTTCATGTTTGGTTTGAAGAATATTCTGGGCAGATTGTCCAACATGAATCCCATCAAACATAATTGAGAAGTCATTTCATGCACAAAATCCTGTGCCAGTAACACTTTCACAATTATGGATGGCTGTAAAGGCAGCATGGCTCAAGATTTCTGCAAGGGACTTCCGATGGCTTTTTGTTGAGTCCCTGCCATTTCAAGTTGCTGCTCTACGCCAGGCTAAAGGAGGTTCAACATGATATTAGGGGTATCCCTTTACTTTTGTCACCTCACTGTAAATGATTCTGTGTTAATGTATTCATCTTCTTTTCATTGAGTTTAATCTGGCTTGTAACATGCAATACCTCAAAATACGTTCTAGTCATTTAACACTTTCTTTTGCCAACCTCTTTAATTAGAACATGAAGAAACAGGTGCCAACATTGAGAACACATGTAAATAACAAATTCAGTAAATCATAACTGACACTAAATGAGGTGAATGTAGGTTTGCTAGAAATGATACATCAAAGCAGAAATACATATCCGACATGCAAAAGAAATAAATAAATAAATTTCACTGAATGTAAAGTATCTTTTCACAATAAGTCAGACCTAGTTTTCATTATCTGTTATCAAAATATCCAGTCAATAAATAATGAAGAGTGTGTTGTTGAAGCATTCTTGTCAGGGTATATTCAGTATTAATGTTATTTATTTCTCTGAGATCTGGCTTAAAAACATAAAGATGCTGTTCTCCAGTTTTTCTAATTATATCACCAAGAAGATTTCTGCAGGTCTAATGGTGCAAAGTGTAGCTGTCTAGTGCTTGTACAAGATAGCACAGAATTCAGGACCTGTATCAAAACTCACCATTTAAAAAATAAGGAAAAAAAATTGATCTTTGTGCAGACAAAATCATATTGCCTTAATGTAATAACAACTTACACTTACTATTAACTTGATATTATAATGTACATCGTGGTCTCTGACCAGACTTCCTAGTGTTACAGTGGGTATTTATATAACAAAGAAAATAAACAATTTTTGACAGTTAATGTAACTGGATAGATAAAAAAAAAATATTCTCACCAAGTGGCATCAGCAGAACACGCATATAAAAAAAGGTTTTATGTATGCAAGCTTTCAGAGCCAGTGGCTCCTTCTTCTAGCAGAAGGGTTGAAGAGGAAGGAAGAGGGGTTTAGGAAAAGGGTTAGAGTTGAGAAGAGTCATCTAGAACCCCAGATCAGAGGAGACTTACTGGACAGGATGAGAAGGAAAGACTCTTTTGCCTACATTCTAACTCATAACTACTTCACAAACAAATTTGTGGCACAGTCATAGGCACTCACCTATGCCAACCTCTTCATCGACCACCTAAAGGAAATATTTCTAGCTTCCCAAAACACCAAACCCCTGGTCTAGTTCATGTTTATTGATGATATCTTTATAATATGGACACAAGGCCAGGACACCTTATCCTCATTCCTCCAAAATCTCAACACCTCCTCTCCCATCCATTCCACCTGGTCCTCCTCCACCCACTGTACCACCTTCCAAGGTGTTGATTTCCTCATCGAAGAATACTCCATCCCCACCCTAGTCCACATCAAACCCACCAATCACCAACAGTAACTGCACTTTGCCAGCTGCCACCCACTCCATACCAACAAACCCCACCCATACAGCCTGGCCACCCATGGCAGACACATCTGCAACAATGAGAACTCCCTCAAGATCCTCCCTGTGGTCCTCACAAAGGCCTTCACAGACAGGCTATACCATCCAGACCTAATACACAAACAGATCTCCCATGCCATATTTCCACACATACACACACACACACACATATGATCCTCACATCCATCCCAAGAACCAACCAAAAAGAAGTGCCCCCTTGTCACCCAATACCACTTGGGAATGACTGAACCATGTCCTCATCAGGACTCTGATTATTTATCATCATGCCCTGAAATGAGGAACATCCTACCCAACATACTTCCATCCCCTCACAAAGTGGTGTTCCACCACCCGCCCAACCTCCCCAATATCTTAGTCCATCCATATGTCATTCCCACCCCCAATTCCCCGCTACAGAAATCATACCCTTCGGGAAGCTCCAGATGCAAGACCTGCACTATCCACCCACCGAGTATGTCCTACTCCAGTCCTGTCACCGGCTTGTCCTACCCCATCAGAGGCCAGACCAACTGTGAAAGCAGCCATGTTATATACCAGCTCTCCTGCAACCACTGCACAGCATTTTGCATTGGTATGACAACCAACCAGCTGTCAATCAGAATGAGTGGCCAATGTCAGGCTGTTGCCAAAAACAAAGTGGTCCGCCCAGTGGCACAACATGCAGCAGAGCACAACATGTGAGATTTCAGTGGCTGCTTCACCTCCTCTGCCATCTGGATCCTCCCCACCACCACCACCAGCTTTTCTGAGCTATGCAGATGGGCACTTGTTTCTCCTACAGCTTGAAAAGGAATTTCATTCTGAAAGCTAGCAATGCAAACCTCTGTACCTTTTGTTTGTGTATCTGTTGACAATGCAGCACTTCTGCCTTTCGGTGAGTCATGTCTTTAGTCCTAAATAATTCGTTTTTCTCAACCAGAACTTTGTGTGTGTTATTATATATAGATACAGATATGGAAGTCATATTACGTGTTGCTTTTGCCATAAAATTTTCCAAATGTCTCATGCTGAGTGGTCTGTGTCGCATGTATCTTTGACACTTTCAATTTCCAAAATATAATGAAGGTAGGATACTAGATATCAAAGTAAAATAATATGTGATCCAAGTAACTGTACCTGTATTTCTTTTATCTAAGCCCAGGATGAAAAATTCTATTGAACCTTTAATAGCTGTTCCTGTTAGTTACCATTTTTGGTACCTACGAGTGTTATTATTTTGTTTTGATTTTCCAAGAAAGTAATTACTCTACTGAACAAGTGCATTTGTAATATTTTTTTAATAAATATTCTACTAGAGATACTGATAACTAATTATTATGAATAGCACTATTTCTTCTTAGACACATGAATCACCTTGCTTAATTTCAGTTGATGAGAAAATACTGAGAGAAAAAACTGCACTAAACAGGCCTCGGAAGGCCCAACATTGCCATGTAATATTTTTGCAGCCACCTACTCCATTAGACAGCATGACATATGAGCATGACCCACAGACGTCTTTGCGTTTAGCTTTTCACAGCAATTGTCAGATCATTTTCAGTTAACACTTGTATGAGTACTGAATGGCATGGGTTTCCTGATACAAGAGGCTGACAGTTTCTTTGAATTCTACTTCTGTGCCTCAGTTTTGTCTTCTGTACTTATGTAGTTATTGTCCAGAATGATGGTGATGCCTGTTTTAATTGTGACTATTTAGTACCTCAACTTATCATTTTTTAT
Source organism: Schistocerca piceifrons (assembly GCF_021461385.2). Classification (NCBI taxonomy): domain Eukaryota; kingdom Metazoa; phylum Arthropoda; class Insecta; order Orthoptera; family Acrididae; genus Schistocerca; species Schistocerca piceifrons. Next base: position 78,253,221 of record NC_060142.1, on the reverse strand, counting down.
TTAATGTATTTCTGCCTCTTTCTTAACACATGTGCGGAAAAAAGAAAAACTGATTGAGCATAGAGCGATATGCTCACAAGATGATTCCTTCAAGCTTCTTAAAGGGGTTAACACAAGACTGTAGTTATCTCGCTGCATGACACACATAGCTGTGTCTAACATTTCTTCTGCCACTTTTGGACTGTGAGACCATTGAAAGCATAAGCCACACATCCTCACTTCAGGTGGTGGTAAAATTGGAAGGGCAATGCAGTCATGCCACTTGGCTGCCAGAAAAAAATACCATGTCCCTAGTCACTGAAACCACCCAGCCACAGTTCTCACTGCTCTGGCTTTTGGCATCAGGAAACTTCTTATTACCTGAAATAATGTATAAATATCTAATAATTCCTAATAGCCACCAAAGGTGCCATTGATCTCGAAGAACTTCTGGTGAATTATTCTTTGGGGAAGATTCAGCTAAGGGCTTACTATCGATTTTTGTTGTGTTTCAGATCCGAAGAATTCTGTGTCCATGAGAATTTGTGTTGAAATTATCTGTTATTATGTGTTAATATTTAGTAGCTAAATTATTTTACTTTAGACTCATGTTTCTTGATTCAGGTGAGGTACATAAATACTGAAAGCTAATGTTCTGTCTAAAGTGCCTGCCTGATATTTTGAAGACACATTGTACTTCAATCCACAGATGGGCAAAAATTTTACCTCATCATATGATATGCCAGTTGAGTGTGTGGATGGACACAGCCCACTTGTTTACCAACGTTGGCTTTGAGTTCAACTGTATAGTGAAATAACCTTGGAGTCTTTTGCAGAGGCACAACTGAATAAAGTCCTTTAAATTTCGAGCCATACCAGCTGAGCTAAAATTCTTGAGCAGCTGTCTCTGTCATCATCTTCAAGAGTTATTAACCCATTTACCATTCTTAGCAGTCAGTAATTTTAATTACTGAAGATAATGATGGTGACAGTTGCGAAAAGATCGAGAGTTATAAATCAAATAACGCAGCTTGAAAACCAAGAGGATTTTTTTGAGTTGGTGAACTTCTTGTACAAGTTGTTTAATTCCTTTGTGTGGTAAGTTTCATGAACTTTGAAGTTTATTCTAAAAATGGTTAAGTAACTAAAGGATTTTTCTAAGAATCAGAGAATTAACACTGAAAATCCATCAAGTAAACACAAAATGAATGCAAGAAAAGTGATATCTAAGATCCTCCTAGAACACAAAACAGGCATTCTGGCACTGCAGCAGACTGACACTAGATGTGAGAAGGGCATATAGCAATGAGGATAAATCCCAGATACTTCCGTGTAGCCAATACTGATGACACCGAGTATTTCAGAAACTGCTTGTCACATTTCTGTGCTCTCCTCAATGTTTTCATGTGTGATTGTCTATTGATGTTTAATACCTGCTCTATGAATTATTTATTATAATTTTAAACCATGCTGTATCTTTCCAATTTTTTTTATTATGTGAATATTAAATTACTGCAAATGTGGATTGGGAGAATACACTGCAAATCTATTCTGTTGGCTACTACTTAAGTGAATCATTACTTTGTCATGAAGAGCCAGACACATACTCAGTGCATACTGCATCTTGTGATGGATTACTGCTGTATTCCAGGTTTAGCTGACGATATACTCTACAAGATGCTGTATCGATATACAATTCAAACAGTACAAGAAATACGGGGAGCATGGTGCTGTGCTATGAAATATTAATGTAGTCCAGTACCTGTCTGTGGTCTTCATTACTCTATGTGCTGATTTAGAATTTTGTTTTACCTGGGGAATGTTGTATCCACAGAGGGTTGTGTCCTTGAGAGCAGCATGTGGCGGACACAAGGGTGCAATTGTGTTTATGCGGGAAACCTCAGTTATCACAGCTTCCAGATATGGTAACCTGCAAGAAACATTTGTACTAATAAGCAAAACTTCCTCCTCTACTTTATACAGCACTTCACTATATCAGTTTAGTGTAAGATTTTGACTAAGTTTCTACCTAAAGTAATTAGATCGAATTTAGAGTAGCGGGATTTACTGTAGTTCATGTGCAACACTAATTAACACTACGTTGTTTGCCACTACTATGCACATCTGTATTGTTGCTCCATTTCAATATAACTAACAGGGTTAAACTAATGTAACACACTCTATGGCACAGTGCCTTGAATAGAGAACTGTGTACTGAGAGAGTGAATCATACTCAGGGGAAATTATGTGTGCAACTAGCCAGTTGATGGACTGAGAAAACAAGATACATTTTATGATAATTTTGTTATTTAAAGAGGGAATTATTTTGGTATTTGTAGATTTTATAAATTTGTCCCATAGATAAATTATTCATAAAAGATATTAATTTGCAATTGGTTAAAATTGAAAGACACAGGCTTGTACAGTTTAATACCAATATTAGATTGGTCACGATGTATATCAGTCAATCAGAGGACAGTATGTTCACGCGAATTGTCTTGTGACATGGATATAAAGAGCTTTGAGCAGATGTGAAAATTTTACAGAATAATGGTTAAAATTTGATCATGAAGTGCAGTAAAGTGGACATCAACGCATGAAAAAGATGAACATGTGAAATTCCGATGTTAATATGTAAACAGTGACTTTTGAATAACCAATATCCTCATGGCATATTATACAAGCTGTGACCACAAAATGAACATTTGTAGTTGTAAAATTATGCAATACTTGAGTGAACGTTTTGTCACAGATAATTTATTTTGTAATCCTTTCCAGTATTAGGTTCAATACCATAATCCGGCTGTTATGAGTGACTGTGTGTGTATTGAAACTAGAACTTAAAATCAGCATGGACTTGACAGTGTTTTTATATCAATCAAATGCCAATATATCCAAGTTTTCACTCTCAAACTACCTTTAGTTAATATGGTACTGAAAAACATTTACTGCATCCACTGGTTAGTGTAATGCTGTTGCTTTTCCAGTAGAAAAACATCATTTGTTTTTAACAGGGAAGGTGTGTGGACCAGACTGCAAAAGAAGAAATTCACCACAAGGTGAGAGGACACTATTTCTGAAGGATGAGCACAAATAATCACGCCATTGAAATTTGAAACTGAAAGTTCCATGGAATATTAGTCCCTTTTAAAATTATTGTTCACAACAGAAAGGCAATAATCTACATCTACATCTACATCCATACTCCGCAAGCCACCTGACGGTGTGTGGCGGAGGGTACTCTGAGTACCTGTATCGGTTTGCCCTTCTATTCCAGTCTCATATTGTTCGTGGAAAGAAGGATTGTCGGTATGCTTCTGCGTGGGCTCTAATCTCTCTGATTTTATCCTCATGGTCTCTTTGCAAGATATCCGTAGGAGGGAGCAATATACTGCTTGACTCTTCGTTGATGGTATGTTCTCGACACTTTAACAAAATCCCGTACTGAGCTACTGAGCGTCTCTCGTGCAGAGTCTTCCACTGGAGTTTATCTATCATCTCCGTAATGCTTTCACGATTACTAAATGATCCTGTAACGAAGCGTGCTGCTCTCCATTGGATCTTCTCTATCTCTTCTATCAACCCTATCTGGTACGGATCCCACACTGCTGAGCAGTATTCAAGCAATGGGCGAACAAGCGTACTGTAGCCTACTTCCTTTGTTTTCAGATTGCATTTCCTTAGGATTCTTCCAATTAATCTCAGTCTGGCATCTGCTTTACCGACGATCAACTTTATATGATCATTCCATTTTAAATCACTCCTAATGCGTACTCCCAGATAATTTATGGAATTAACTGCTTCCAGTTGCTGACCTGCTATTTTGTAGCTAAATGATAAGGGATCTATTATTCTATGTATTCACAGCACAGTACACTTGTCTACATTGAGATTGAATTGCCATTCCCTGCACCATGCGTCAATTCGCTGCAGATCCTCCTGCATTTCAGTACAATTTTCCATTGTTACAACCTCTCGATACACCACAGCATCATCTGCAAAAGGCCTCAGTGAACTTCTGATGTCATCCACAATGTCATTTATGTATATTGTGAATAGCAACGGTCCTATGACACTCCCCTGCGGAACACCTGAAATCGCTCTTACTTCGGAAGACTTCTCTCCATTGAGAATGACATGCTGCGTTCTGTTATCTAGGAACTCTTCAATCCAATCACACAATTGGTCTGATAGTCCATATGCTATTACTTTGCTCATTAAACGACTGTGGGGAACTGCATCGAACGCCTTGCGGAAGTCAAGAAACATGGCATCTACCTGTGAACCCGTGTCTATGGCCCTCTGAGTCTCGTGGACGAATAGCGCGAGCTGGGTTTCACACGACCGTCTATTTCGAAACCCATGCTGATTGCTACAGAGTAGATTTCTAGTCTCCAGAAAAGTCACTATACTCCAACATAGCTCGTGCTCCAAAATTCTACAACCGATCGATGTTAGAGATATAGGTCTATAGTTCTGCACATCTGTTGGACAGCCCTTCTTGAAAACGGGGATGACCTGTGCCCTTTTCCAATCCTTTGGAAAGCTACGCTCTTCTAGAGACCTACGGTACACCGCTGCAAGAAGGAGGGGAAGTTCCTTCGCGTACTCTGTGTAAAATCAAACTGGTATCCCATTAGGTCCAGTGGCCTTTCCTCTTTTGAGCGATTTTAATTGCTTATCTATCTCTCTGTCGTCTATTTCGATATCTACCATTTTGTCATCTGTGCGACAATCTAGAGAAGGAACTACAGTGCAGTCTTCCTCTGTGAAACAGCTTTGGAAAAAAAATTTAGTATTTCGGCCTTTAGTCTGTCATCCTCCGTTTCAGTACCATTTTGGTCACAGAGTGTCTGGACATTTTGTTTTGATCCACCTACTGCTTTGACATAAGACCAAAATTTCTTAGGATTTTCTGCCAAGTCAGTACATAGAACTTTACTTTCAAATTCATTGAACGCCTCTCGCATAGCCCTCCTCACACTACATTTTGCTTCACGTAATTTTTGTTTGTCTGCAAGGCTTTGGCTATGTTTATGTTTGCTGTGAAGTTCCCTTTGCTTCCGCAGCAGTTTTCTAACTCGGTTGTTGTACCACGGTGGCTCTTTTCCATCTCTTATGATCTTGCTTGGCACATACTCATCTAACACATATTGTACGATGGTTTTGAACTTTGTCCACTGATCCTCAACACTATCTGTACTTGAGACAAAACTTTTGTGTTGAGCCATCAGGTACTCTGTAATCTGCTTTTTGTCACTTTTGCTAAACAGAAAAATCTTCCTACCTTTTTTAATATTTCTATTTATGGCTGAAATCATCGATGCAGTAACTGCTTTATGATCGCTGATTCCCTGTTCTGCGTTAACTGTTTCAAATAGTTCGGGTCTGTTTGTCACCAGAAGGTCTAATATGTTATCACCACGAGTCAGTTCTCTGTTTAACTGCTCAAGGTAGTTTTCAGATAAAGAACTTAAAAAAAATTCACTGGATTCTTTGTCCCTGCCACCTGTTATGAACGTTTGAGTCTCCCAGTCTATATCTGGCAAGTTAAAATCTCCACCCAGAACTATAACATGGTGGGGAAATCTACTCAAAATATTTTCCATATTATCCTTCAGGTGCTCAGCCACAACAGCTGCTGAGCCAGGGGGCCTATAGAGACATCCAATTACCATGTCTGAGCCTGCTTTAACTGTGACCTTCACCCAAATTATTTCACATTTCAGATCTCTGTCAATTTCCTTCGGTACTATTGCACTTCTTATCACTATAAACACGCCTCCCCCTTTACTGTCCAGCCTGTCTCTGCGGTATACATTCCAATCTGAGTTTAGGATTTCATTACTGTTTACGTCTGGTTTCAGCCAACTTTCTGTTCCTAGTACTATATGGGCGTTGTGACCGTTTATTAATGAGAGCAGTTCTGGGACCTTTCTATAGACGCTCCTGCAGTTTACTATTAGCACATTAATATTGTTATTCCCTGTTGCATTTTGCCTACTCCTACCTTGCCGCATCTCAGGAGGCATCTTCTCGGGTGTAGGGAGGGAATTCTCTAACCTAAAAAACCCCCATGTGCACTCCACACGTACTCCGCTACCCTTGTAGCCAATTCCGGCGTGTAGTGACCTATTCAGGGGGACCCTACATTTCTCCACCCCATAGCGGAGGTCGAGAAATTTGCACCCCAGATCACTGCAGAATCGTCTGAGCCTCTGGTTTAAGCCTTCCACTTGGCTCCAAACCAGAGGACCGCGATCGGTTCTGGGAACGATACTACAAATAGTTAGATCTGATTCCACCCCTCTGAACCCAGACGGCAGGAGTCATTGGTGCCGACATGAGCAACAATTTGGAGTCAGGTGCACCCAGTGCTCTCTATCGCCGCTGGCAGGGCCTCCTCCACATCTCAGATGAGACCCCCCGGCAAACAGGCAGAGTGGACACTGGCCTTCTTCCCCAACCTTTCCGCTATTTCCCTAAGGGGCTCCATCACCCGCCTAACGTTGGAGCTCCCAATAACTAATAAACCCCTCCCCCCGTGTGCCTGCTCGGACCTTGCTGAAGGAGCGGCCACATGTCCACTCAGGCAGAGCGGGCGATGCCACACGGCCAGCCTCCACATTTACCCTCCTTCTCGTGCGCCGCAAACGCCGCTGAACCCACCACTCCCCTTGGGGAGAGGGTGGCCCAACTGCGCCCGGTACCCGCGAAGATGTCTCGACAGCAGGGACAGTGGGTGAAGCATGTAACATCTGGGGTGTACCATGCAACACACCAGACTCCCCACTGCCGCTACACTCCTAGGCAGTAGCCTGAAGACGGCTGACCGCGGCCATCAACACGTTCAGCTGTTCGCGAACAGTGGCCAGCTCCTCCTGCGTCCGTACACAGCAGTCACACATCCTATCCATCCTAAGATCTCAATTTACTGTAGAGAGTTAATCAACTTTTAACTAGACTGCTAATTCACTAAAGGTGGCTGATTGTTGACTAAACTGTGGTTGCTAGCCACTTCTTGTAGAAAACAATGAAAATAGCACTACCTGTCTCTGGACTGCATTGAAAACAAACACTAGCACTACTGGCACTATGGTTGACTAAAGGGACTCTCTCTGACTGTATTCAAAACAAACACGAAATATATGGAACACTATTACTAGCACTCGACAATTAAAGCTTCCTAAAAGCAAAAACACACGGAAGGAGAAGTGACAAGTAAGAAAAACACAGTTAATACTTAAATTAAGGTACTGAACTGAAACTTATATGTGGGCATTAACCTTTGTATGCTTTCACTCACATTATGACCATTGTGAAACTATAAATCGTTATGCACAAAATATTAACAATGTCTACATCATCATCTATAGTCCACAAGCCAGCTTATGATGTTTGGCAGCTGACATCACTCTGGACGGTTACTCTTAGGTGATTTGTGCTTGGTACTGTTTCCACTGTCTGCCTCTGTAGCTGAGTAGTCAGTGTGGCTGACTGCTACACAGGAGATCTCAATTCAATTCCTGGTAGTGCTAAGGATTTTTCCTTGTTGGAAGAACTGGGATGGGGTGCAGTCAGACTTGTGAGGTCAATTGAGGAGCTGTTTAAGAATAATAGCAGTTCCAAAGTCCAGAAACCCCACAATGACCAAAAGAGTCATGTGTTGGCTTCATGTCCCTCCATACTCCATCCAGTGACATCACTGGCAGGGGAAGACATTGCAGTCAGTCACACATGATCCACCCGCCTTATGCCAGGATGAGGAACTTTGTCGTACCTTACCTTACCTTACTATTTACACCAACTTACTGCCAATAGCATAATAAAGAATAATGGAACCCCGAGCCTATTTCTCACAATACATTACATAGATGAATGAAATTTAATGACCACTTTAATTAGATAATTTAACTAAATTATCTACAATAACAATGTTTGTTTAATGAATCTGCCCACAGTTTAATCACTGCAGTGTAAGTAAATTTGCAGTGCATTAATCATCTATTAAATACCTAATATTTTACTGTAAATTGTTTATTCATAGAGTACATTGTCTATTCAAGGAATGGTTTAAAAGTAGAATCCCCAGAAAATGCTACCAAGTCCTTATCATCTTCTTCTATGTTCTCCAGCTAAGTGGTTCTTCCTGTACACTACCCATGAAATGCACATGCCTTTGTTGTCATCCAGTATATTGGCAGGACACTTAGAAAATGTAACAGACCTACTAAGGAGACTGCCTACACTATGCTTGTCCATCCTCTTTTAGAATTCTGCTGTGCAGTGTGGGATCCTTACCAGATAGAACTGATGGAGCACATCAAAAAAGTTCAAAGAAAGGCAGCACGTTTTGTATTATCATGAAATATGGGAAAGACTGTCACAGAAATGATACAGGATTTGTGCTGGAAATCATTAAAAGAAAGGCATTTTTCATTGCATCAGAATCTTCTCACGAAAATCCAATTACCAACTTTCTCCTCCGAATGCGAAAATATTTTGTTGACGCTGACCTACATAGGGAGGAACGATCACCATGATAAAATAAGGGAAATCAAAGCTCATACAGAAAGATATAGGTGTTCATTCTTTCTGCGCACTATACGAGATTGGAATAATAGAGAACTGTGAAGGTGGTTCGATGAACCCTCTGCCAGGCACTTGAATGTGATTTGCAGAGTGTCCATGTAGATGTAGATGGAAATACCAATCTAGTAACTGAATCAAAGTCGTGTGTCTGCAAAAAACAAGAACCAAACCCATGTGATTGTGACAATAAACAAATAGTAGGCTCTGTATCTGATGAGAAGATGACAAATGAAGCACTAGTCAGGAAATCAGTCTTGAAATACAAATGGAAAACAGTAAACTATAGTAAAAAGAAAAACAAGGTTGATACTGAAGTGGAAAAAACATGTGATGAAAACATACGACCAAAAAAATATCTGATAATAGGCGACTCGCTCTTAAAAAATATAGTAGTACCAGAATGCGAAATTGATGTTCATCCTGGAATTAGAACTTACCAACTTAGTAAACATATGACAAGCATTTCGACAGCAAAACAGGGTGCGGGAACCAATGCAACGGAAGCCAGACAAGGTCACAAAGGCATTTTCATCCATGTTGGGACAAATTCTGTTTGAAATAGCAGTGAATAAGAACATACTAATGAAGCCAGAAACCTGATTTGTTCAGCAAAAAGCGCTTATCCATCCTCGAAAATAATAAATAACGGCATTGTAAATAAGAGGTCAGTAAGTGAAAAGTACATTTTCAAAATAAACAGTGGTGTGAGAGAGCAGTGCAACAGACTTGGAGCAATATTCATTGATCCTAATAAATTTTTATATGATAAATGTCTAGGGAGGGATGGTTTCCACTTGAACAGACTAGGCTCTGCAGCTTTAAGTAAAATGTATATGGATGTATGCAAAATCATAAACGAGGGAAACTAATATATCCTGATGGGGGTAGTAAACTATTTAAACAGAAAAATGTCCACATTTCTGCACCTAAGACGTCACAAAGTTGTGAAAAGGCAGTTTTTCGGGAGGAATGTCCTGAAGAAACAAGAAACAAAATGGGTGTTACAGTACCCAAGCAAAAAGTGCATACAATTACAGCAAGCACTAAGTGAGGAAAATGCAGATGTAGTCATTCTTACAGAACATGGATTGTCTAATACTTTAATTATAATGACTAAATTTGACAACTATACTCTGAGTAGTAATTTCTGTAGAACAGAACATAAAAGTGGGGGAGTTGCCATATATTGTAAAGACCATCTACATGTCACAAAACTGGATTTTATCACAGAACTTAGTGTGGAAATGACATTTGAAATTTCAACAATAAAGCTGTTGGTAAATAAAGTGCCCCTGATTGTTATAGGTCTGTACAGATCTCCTAGTAGTATTGTGATTAATTTCTTACAAAACATGGAAAAAATTATAGAAATTGTATGTAATAAGTATAAGAACATAGGTATTGTTATAACTGGTGATTTTAATACAGATTTCTTAAAGTATTATGAAAAAGTAAATGATATTCTGTGTAGCTATAATCTGTCAGACAGAGTTAATGGGCTAACAAGACTAACTAAAGACTCCTCTAGCTGTACAGATCACTTTACACCAAACTAGATAACTGCAGAGTTGACATAATAAACCTTCACCTCTCTGATCATCTTTGCCAAACAATGGAAATACTGAATATGTACGATTCACAAAGTACATATGAGAAGATGGAAATAAGATGTATAAATGAAAAATGTTTAGAGAAGTTGGTGTCCGCACTGCAGTCTGAGACATGGAATGACATATATTGTGCAGAAAATGTTGCAGACAAATGGAGTAACTTTTACAACACTTTCCTTGCCCATTTCAATGTAACATGTCCAGTTACTTTCAAAAAGAAATATTCTCAAAACCGAATAAGACTTCCTTCAGAAGTAAAACATCTGAAGGAGAAAATGTTTATTACTTGGATAATATATAAAACGTTTCCAGGTACATCAACTGGAGACAACAACTAAACATGTCAAAAAGCCTATAAACAAGCACTGAATATATACACAAAGCAAATTATACAGCAAAAAATTGCTACCTCAAATAACATAAGCAAATCAGTATGGAACTGTGTAAATGAGAGAATCAGCAGAAAATCAAAGCCTAGTGTCAACAATATCCAACTAATGACTGATAATGTAAATATTTCAGATCCATATATGATCAGCAAGGTTTTTATACCAACCTTATAAATTCAGGTAACATGTGTGTGACCTTTGACACTGATGACAACATAACTCCTTACCAGGTACAAAAATCAGTGCTAATGTATGAAACAGATACAACTGAAGTAGAGAGAATCATAAATAAAATTCAAAACAAATTCTCTATGGGATGGGATGAAATCTCCTCCGTTACAATAAAATGAGGCAAACATTCACTCATACCTTTCTGGTTCACCTTTTCAATGAAAATTTCAATAAAAGTGTGTTTCCATCTGTATTAAAATATACAATAGTCAAGCCATTGCACAAAAAAGGTAATATTGACAAAGTTGAAAACTACTGACCCATTAGCTTCATTCCAATCCTAAGAAAAGTATTAGAAAAGACTATTTTACTGCTGTCAGAAAACTTTCCAGTCAAAGAAAAAGAGCTATGAGAAACCAAACATGGTTTTAGGAAAGGCTATTCAACATCATCTGCCATATGTGATGTAGTACATACGATACTTATGAAATTAGATGAAAAAGAAAATGTGGCATGTTTGTTCCTAGATTTATCACGTGCCTTTGACAAAGTATCTCATAAGCTGCTACTTGAGAAACTGGAAACTTATGGTATCACATGAATAGCCAAAAGTCTCATACAGTCATACCTAAAAGACAGATATCAGGTCACACAAGCCACACACAAAGTGGGCAACATTATTAAGAAGTACAGCTCCAGTCCAGCTATAGTAAGGTATGGTGTGCCCCAAAGGTCAGTTCTGGGTCCTTTATTGTTCATACTATATGTTAATGATCTGCCCACAGAATACAACAGCAAGATACTTAACTATGCGGATGACACAACCATTGTTAACTGGGGAACCAATGAGAATGATTTGGCCCAAAATTGTTCTGGTTTCTTATTTGGACTGAAGAATTACTTCAAAAATAAATCACTTAAACTTAAACATCAATAAAACAAATCTAATGGAACTTCAAATACACCACAAACAAGATAAAATGAAATGGAGTGTTGTGTCTAATAATGGTTCAGAGATAAAATTGAAAGATCAAACCGTCTTCCTTGGTGTAATATACCTAAAAACAAAGATGATGAGACTTACCAAACAAAAGCCCTGGCAGGTCGATAGACACACAAACAAACACAAACATATACACAAAATTCTAGCTTTCGCAACCAACGGTTGCTTCGTCAGGAAAGAGGGAAGGAGAGGGAAAGACGAAAGGATGTGGGTTTTAAGGGAGAGGGTAAGGAGTCATTCCAATCCCGGGAGCGGAAAGACTTACCTTAGGGGGAAAAAAGGACGGGTATACACTCGCACACACACACATATCCATCCGCACATACACAGCCCTCGTCAAAGATTTACTGTCCTACACTCGTACTTTTACTGCCCTCGTCAAAGATTTACTGTCCTACACTCGTACTTTTACTCACAATCTGGAACCACAACACCCTAATTCAGTAGTTAACCTTTCCTCCAAACCTCTCTCCCAATCCGAAACCTCTGTCCTATCCAAAGGCCCCACCTTCAGCCCCACTCCCAGATTCAACCAAACAGCCCTCGTCAAAGATTTACTGTCCTACACTTGTACTTTTACTTGTTTCCCTCTATTATATTCCTTGGTGTAATGTTAGACCAGCATCTCTCTTGGGTGCATCATATCGATTTCTTATGCCAAAAACTAAGCAAATAAATTTATGCAATGTGGACAATGTCACAATTTCTTAAATATGAGCAAATGCGTATAATCTACTATGCTTTAGTGTATCCATAACTCACATATGGAATTGAAGTATGGGGATGTGCTGCTGCCTAGCATGTAAACAGGGTATTCATCCTTAAAAAAAAGGCAGTTAGGATCATATGTAAGCTAAGATATAATGAGTCCTGCAAAGCAATTTTCAAAATTAAGAAACTACTAACACTCCCATCACTATATATTTATAGAACTGTTCAGCTGATGCTAAAATACAAGCTGTACAATCATCTAAATAGGGAAGTGCACATGTCCAATACTAGGAGGGATGATGATTATCACCTGGAAAGAAATGATACAAAAAGTGCAGACAAGAGCCCCTATTACATGGGGATCAAATTTTGTAACAAACTTCCAAAAAAATTAAAAAGCTTAAGTGGAAGCTGCTTTGAAATTGCCTTGAAGGAGTTCCTCAGCAATAAGCGTTTTTATAGTATTAAGGAATTCCTCTCAGAGGAGTAGAACACTTTCATTTGTATAAGTAAGGTTTTGGAGACAATGCTGTAGGTTGGACATAGACCTGCAACCGGTAACAAGCGTCTGAGGAATTGGTGAACATCAACTGACAATGATTATTCCATTTGGCATCACACCAGAAGGTGTTCAGAAAGTGATTGATCTGGTTCTGCAAGATCATCCAATATCTCAGCAACACCTTGGGAGTAAGTTATGGACTTATAAACATAGTCTGTCAGAAGAACTGTATACAAGAAGTTTATGTCTTGACTGTGTCAAGGTAACCAGAAGCACCATCATGTAGAAATCTGTAGGGAACTTAAACAATTGCATCATAATGATCCAAACTTTCTTTTGATGGTTGTCCCTGTAACCCTGAAACCAACCAACAATTGTTGTAGTTCGAGAATCCTTCTTCACCTAGGCTAAAAAAAGTTTGACAAGTCAAGAGTAATATGAAGTTCTTGTTGATCTGTTTCATTTTTATATATATTTGGATTATTCAGAAAGAGTTCTTTCCTCCTGGTCAGGCAATCAGTTAAGTGTTGTACTGTGATGTTCTAAGATGTTTCAGGAATTACATAAGGAGAAAATGTCCTCAGAAGTGGTGTATAAATGACTAGGCACTCTACCAGGAAAATGCATGACAACATACAGAAGGAAATTTTGACTAAGAACAAGAAGATAGTCGTTCTGCATCAGCTGTGTCAGTGGCACAGCTGGGGGGTGTGTGGGGAGTGATCCGCACCCGGTACCAGCTCCAGTGGGGTAACAGAACTTGCAACATCGTGTGGCATGAGGCCCAAAAATACTTTTTAAATGTCTTATGGTTTGGATAGAACAATGAGCTGAGGACAAATATAAGACAATGCTGCTACAGTATCTGGAATGTGTTTAGGAGTTCAACCAAGAATTTGTGAATTTAAACCTAAGGTACTGCTTGTACCACTCTATTGATCTGTGCAGAAAGTGAGTTGACAAATTTCTATGAAAACTGATACACACACTGCGAAACCACGTGACTTATATCACGTTATTTTGCTGTCTTCGGCCTCAGCAGTCTGATTAAAACCTCAGAAACAGAATTTACAACGATTGTAAAATGTTTAGTTCACAATTATAGTGATATTTTTGAAGAAGGAATCAGTAGTAATTCCACATCTAAGAATATTTTCGTAAGCTGCCAAATTTCCAAAGTGAGGGTGGGGTGACAAGTTCAAACTCCATGCTGGGTGCCAAACTACCTACTTTGCTACTGTTGCATGTGAGATATGAGTTCTTCCTTTCCCAAAGATGAAATAAAGTTGAAGGGGAAAAAATTTGATACAATGAAGGAATTACAAGTGGAACTGCAGAGGATACTAAACATCCTATTTTAGGAGCAGCAGAAATGTTGGGATGGAGCTGATGCAGAATAAGATCTAGGTGAGACATAATAATTTTAGTTAAAATACTTTTGGAACTTTTGAATACCACTTTGTATAGACTTAATGCAACATACTGTGGCCTGTCTTCAAGAGAGACCCTGCGGGCCTGCCCCACAACGAGATCCAGTTCTTTGTGCAGTTTCTGCTGCACATCTGGGTGGAGAACTAGGTACATCACAGCAAATGCCAATGTGTTGGACACTGATTCCGCACCAGCACCAAAGAGATCGAATACAGTGGCCACAAGTCCATCCTCTGAAAGAAAAAGAGAGAAGAATTAACTTTGGCACGATGTGCATTGGATTGCTGTCGCATCTGTTAAAAATGCCACAATTTTGACTGGTACTCACATGAATAGCATTAGAGCAAGACAGAGAAGTACAGCCAAGAATAGTTTTCAGCTTAAAAGTGTGCACAATACTGTTTAGCATGTTTGTATGGTAAAAATGATAATGGCTTTACAGGCATGAAGTTTAGTGCTTTTCACACAAGATTCACTAACCTGTGAATGTAGGGTCCTTGGATGCATCCATCTCCCGCAGGTAAACGTCAATGAAATCTCGTGGATTGTCCACATCTAGAGTCTCCCTGTGCTGGTGCACTGCTTCCTGTTCACACACAAGACATCAGTTAAGTTTTAATGATAAGATAAAGTACATAGTTATTTTCTCTCTTTATGATGTTTAACCCTCGAATAGTCGCATGGGTGACATATGTCAGCCAGCGATTTCCTTTTTGTTGTGTTGTTGCCCATACGAGTTGTCCACAGATATGCATTTGTATAGCTTCGGAAAAGAGGAGGAGGAGGGGGGGGGGGAGGGGGTGCAGTCCCCTTTAAAGGTCAATATTTCACCATCTTTGTTTGAATATGTTACGGAGTATAAAAATAAGTTTATCCACATTGTGTGCTCTGACTGACAATTTTCAACCACATCACTATTGGTGTTGCCATTTCCATTTCTATTCTGACAAATAATTTATTTATTATTCAGTGTTTAATGTCTATATTATTGGGTTTATACTTCATATTGTATAATATGCTTCACATTGCTTCACACAATACCCTTGTTGTTGTACTGTCACAAGAAGAATAAAGCTGTCCTTGTAATTTCTATGATGCACCATGACGAATTTATTGACAGTGATACAGGGGACATGAAAAAGCCTGAGATTGTACCATTTTACAACATGATAAAAGTTGGTGTGGATTTTCCTGACAAGCTGTCTCAAAAAATAAATAAATAAATAAAACAAATAAATAAATAAATAAATAAATAAATGATGAGGCTCAAAATACAAGGCACTGGGCTATGAAAGAGTTCTACAAGCCACTAAACTTAGCTGCAATAAATGCAATTTATATTTATAAATTCAATAAAAATGAAGATCAAGCACTGAAGAGCACTACTGTCCTAACCAATCTTGCATGGGAACTTACAAGACCCTAAATAGACAGGTTGAGGACAACTGGTGTCTAGGCAGATCAGGAGGCATGAAATTTCACTGCTTGGAGTGAAAAAGAGTGTAAACAGGCTGCAAGGGGAAATAAAAGGAAGAAGAGGAAGATGTTATGAGTGAGTTAGATCTCGGGACAAATTAACAAGAAAGTGATGTATTAGGTGTGATAGGCAGGCCTGCCGTGAACATTTGAAGGCACTTTGCATCAATTGTTTGGACAGTGCAGACTGAGTAATACATGTGTCAGGAAGTAATTTTGGAAATACTGGTTTAACTATTGTATTAGTGACGCTTACATACAAGTACTGCAGTACACAAACAACACTCATTATTCATTTTTACTGCAGTATAAGTTTATTTTTGTTTGTTTTCATTAAAATAAATAATATGTGGACATTACAATAAACATAGAGTGTCACCTGTGGTGCTGAGTAATTATTAGTAGAATCTTACGTTTTTTGTTTCATTTTTAAAACAACATTGAAAACAATGGTCGCTGACAACTGTCACCCATGTGACCAATAATGTAACAGAAATTCACGTTACTACTGCAGAATCTCTAATTGAACTTCTTTGCTTCAGTTCAGTAGTGATGTTTGCTGTGTGGTGTTTATGTATTTTCAGTATTTTTGTGGTCTTGGACAAATGTTTCATTTTAAAATGGTATGTGTTGTTTTCTCAACAGAATTTTATCAGGCATTGAACTTTTTTTAAAAATATTTATCGAAATGATTTTGATCACTATTTTATTCAATTAAATGATTTAAATGCAACTTTTTAAAATTTTTAACCCTCTGTTACATCACTTTAATCATCACGTTAAGGGTGGATTTAGACACCTGAGCTTAACCTACATCACTGTACAGATGGTTTTAAAAATTCGAACCCAACCCCAGTGACCTCACCCTGAAAGTGAAAAGCTGTGGTAGAACCGGCAGCCATGCCTACCTGTCTGTATCAGTGCTTACTCTGAGGTCAGCTGAGAGAGGTACAATCATAAGAGAATGTTTAAAAATGTGATGTCAAGCTTATAGGTCTAAAAAAAAAAAAAAAAAAGAAAAGATCCTCACCAGTCATAAAATTCTCGTACATTTTAGCAATTTGACTTTACTTGACAGTGCTAAAAAATCACAACCGTCCAGCCTAATTCCAGACATTCAGTAACCCTAACTGAAAGGCACATTTGAATAATATTCCTCAAAAAAATGTGCACATTTATTTATTTATTTATTTTAGCCATCTTTCAGCACTAACATGCAATCGATGTCGTCAGAAGAGTTACAGCTATTTGTACATTATGTTTTACATACCAAAATATTACATAGTAAAAATATAGCAATGTTGTAAACTATTAGGTTACAACAGCCTCTACACCTAGATCCATACATAACAGTAAGCCATAATTTATCAGCATTAACATGCAATCAATGTTGTCAGAAGTATTATAGCTATTTGTACATTATGTTTCATATAGCAAAAATATTACATGGAAAAAAGAAGACAGTGTTGTACCCTATTAGCTTATAGCTAGCTGCCTCTACATCCATAACTATACATAACAGTAAGCCTTATTTTATCAATAAATTAGATCATCTTTACAACTATTCTGAAATTCTTCTACACTGTAGAAAGTATTTTTCTTCATCCACACTTTGGTTTTAGTTTTGAAAATATCCATTGAAACCAATTGAGCCTGTACGGGTAAAGTGTTGAATAATTTTATGCCTATGTATTCATAGCTAGATTGGGTTTTCTTAAGCCTGGTTGTGGGTATATCAATCATATTTGTTTGTCGAGTATTGTGTTGATGAACTGATTTCCTTATAGTGTAGTGGTTTAAGTTTTCTTTTATGTTTAATAGGCAACAATATATGTAAAGAGATGGGACTGTGAGAATTTTTAAGTCTCTAAAATAAGGCCTACATGAGGTCTTGTTGTCAGTGATTCCGTAAAAACGTCTATGTAATTGCTTTCTTCTGCCAAGTGAAAATTTTTTTGGCTCCTGGAGAGTTACCCCATAAAAGAATGCCATATTGTAGATGGCAATGAAAGAAGGCATAGTATGACTGAAGCAATAAATTTTGTGTAACACATGTGTGTAGTTTGGCTAGTTGGTAGATGACTCGTGATAGCTTTCGACATACATAATCTGTATGTGTGTCCCAAGTTAATTTTGAGTCAATGTGTATTCCTAGTAGTTTAACAGATAACTCCATGTTACTGTTTGATAAACTGAAGATTATCTTGACAGTCTTTTCATGGTTCATAGATAAGTCATTAGCTTTAAACCAGATATTAGATATTTTGAGACACTCTTCACTTTCCTCCTTCAATATGTTTATATCCTTTCCAGAATTAGCTAATGTTGTGTCATCAGCATAAAGGATAGATTTACAGGGTAAGTTATTTGGAAAGTCATTTACAAACAATATAAATAGTAGAGGGCCAAGCACTGAGCCCTGAGGAACACCTCGATTTATACCTACTCAAGTCTGTGACTGTTGGTCATTATGCTTTACTATTTGTTTTCTATTGCTGAGGTATGATTCAATTAGTGAGAGTTCCAAGTGTTTGATTCCATAGCAACACAGTTTATGTAATAATAATTTGTGGTTAACTGAGTCGAAAGCCTTACTCAAGTCAATTAGAATGGCTTCAGCAGATAATTCTGACTCAAATGCGCTTAGTACAAAAGAGATAAGGTTTTCAACTGCTTTGACTGTTGATAAGTTTGACCTGAATCCATACTGAGAATCATTTAATATATTATTGTCTGATAGGTGTATGCATATTTGCTGCAGTATGCAATGTTCTATTATTTTTGAGAGAATAGGCAGAAGTGAAATTGGTCTATAATTATTGATATAGGACTTGTCACCCTTTTTGTATAATGGTACGACAACTGTTTTTTTGAGACATTCTGGAAAGTGTCCACTCGAGATTATCCAGTTTATCAGTATGCAAAGAGGATATGTTATGAGATCTACAACTTTTTTAATTACATAGTTTGACAGGCCATACACATCTTCAGATCTAGAGTATCCTAATTTAGAGGTTGCTTTAATTATATCAGTTACTTGTACTTCTCTCCATTTACAAGCTGACACTATGTTTGTAATGTTTTGTTGAAAATTTCTGCCAGATATGGGGTGAGAAATAGGTGTATGTGTTGAATTGGAATTCTCGTTGCTGTGGGTTGGAAGGCTAAGATTGGCAGAGTTGACAAAAAAGTGATTAAAATCATCAGCAGTGACGTTAGCAGCATTTGTGTTGTCTTTGTAGTTGATATCCATACCTAGCTCTGCTTTTATTACTTTCCATGCAGCCTTACATTTATTGTGTGATTTTTTAATGAAATCACCATTTGCCTTACACTTGGCTATTTTAATTTCAGATCTATATTTTCTTTTCAGGTTTTTGTAAGTTTCTTTATCTACTGCTCCCTTTTTGACCTTATCGTGACAAGTAATTACCAATAGTCTCAGTTTTTGTAATTGGGGTGAAAACCACTTCTGTAAAGTTGAGTGGCTAGGTTTCCTAACTGTTTTGTTTTTTTGTTTTTTAACCAGTGGACAGCATGTGTGGAAGATTTCAAAAATGATTTTGAGGAATGTGCTGAAGGCTTCATCAACATTTCTGGAGGAATGTATAACAGTATTCCAATCTATAGACTTAAGTTCTTCTCTATACTTGCTAATATTTGTATCTGTAGATAGTCTGACACACTGAGTTTGTTCCTCATCTTCTTTTGGTTTTTTAGTAATTAGTTTCACCCATATACCTCTATGGTCTGACAGGTAATCGACATTAAATAAGCCTAGCTCAAAATCACATTTGTATACATTTGTTATTAGATTGTCAAGACAGGAGGAGTGCCTTTTAGCACAAAAGAGATTATAGGATCTTAACATGTTTACTAAGTTAACATTTCTGGCTGTCATTTTCCTAATGTCTATGTTTAGATCCCCAGAGATTAAAATTTTGTATTTAGTATATTTTTGTATACTGATCACAAGTTTTTCTAAACGTTCTATAAATTGTTTTACATTACTTTCAGGAGTGTGATATAAAGACACAGTTATGAGCTGTATACTAGGTATAATAAAAGCAGCTGCTTCAAAAACACCTTTAATGCATAGGTCACTAACTTCAAGAACAGAAAACTTTAAGTCTAGCTCATTGCTAATATATATGGATGAACCCCCATAGGATTCACTGGGTCTGCAGAAGTATGTAGCTAATCTGAAACCTGATGGTACATACAGTTTTATACCCTCTTCCTTTAACCAATGTTCGTTTATACATAAAATCATTCTTTTGTTACTTTTTAATAGTATACCAAGCTCATCAGCTTTATTTTTCAGAGACCTGACATTTAACTGCAGAAATAAGATAGAGTTACTGTCACAGGAGGGGAGGAGTACAGTATTATGGGGCAATGGAAAACATTTAATTGTTTTTTCAGCCCTGGAATCTATGTTAGGTGGCGGTTGGACTTCCTTGGGATAAACCATAAAAAATCTTCATTTCTCTTTGGTAATTTTTTGGGTCTGTTTGAAACATGGTTGGAAGTTTGTTTCACTTTACTGACCACAAGTTTCATAGGAACATGTTTTCCCAAATCATTTGGTATCACTTCATCATGAGACAAAGATGATACTTTACATACTGTGACTGGTCTATTCTTTTCTGCTACTCTTGAAGGTGATGGAGGAGGAGCTGGTACTGTTTCTGCTGTTGGTGAAGTTGGTTTAGTTGCTGCTGGTGGAGGAGTTGTTTCTGCTATTACTGGTAAAGGAGTTGGTTCTGCTACTGCTGGTGTGGGAGATGGTGCTCCTGCTATAGGAACTGGTTCTACTGCTGGAGGAGTTGTTTCTGCTGTTGCTGGTACTGTTTCTGCTGTTGGTGAAGTTGGTTTAGTTGCTGCTGGTGGAGGAGTTGTTTCTGCTATTACTGGTAAAGGAGTTGGTTCTGCTACTGCTGGTGTGGGAGATGGTGCTGCTGCTATAGGAACTGGTTCTACTGCTGGAGGAGTTGTTTCTGCTGTTGCTGATGGTGTTTCTTTTGCTATTGCTGGTGCAGTAGTTTGTGCTGCTACTGCTGGTGAGGGAGATGGTGTTACTGCTGTAGGAACTGGTTCTAATGCTGGAGGAGTTACTTCTGCTGTTACTGAACGTGGTTCTTCTGACACTGCTGTTGATTCTACTTCTGTTAGTATTGCTTCTTTAGGTCCTTCTGCTGCATTTTCTGTTACTGTATCTGATTCTGCATTCTTGATAGTGTGATCTGTGTGTTATTTGTTACAGAAGTCATTTCAGTAGCAATTAGTAGTAATTAAGTATTAAATTCTTATAGCAATAAAAAAAGAATGAGAAAATGAAATGTTTGGTATCAATTTGTAAGTCTAGAAATATTATAAATCTAAGTACCCTGATGTATTTTCCTGTCTGTATGTGAAGGGTATTTTCAGGAACTATTGTAGGGTTATTGACATGGTTTTCAGCAACAGATAGACTGATTCACTAAGAATGTTTGTATACACATGTTACCATTGCTACACCAGACAAGGTGTCTGGCCTATAATGGGACTATACCTGCGTGATCCTGGAGTTGTGTTACTGCTGATACAGCCACAATCAATCATACATCATGATACATCATCTACTTGTCTGCCCCCAGTAGCTGAGTGGTCAGCATGACAGAATGTCAATCCTACAGGCCCAGGTTCCATTCCCGGCTGGGTCGGAGATTTTCTCTGCTGAGGGACTGGGTGTTGTGTTGTCCTAATCATCATCATTTCATCCCCATCGACGCACAAGTTGCCGAAGTGGCGTCAAATAGAAAGACTAGGCAACCGGTCTACCCGACAGGAGCCCTAGTCGCACAATATTATTATTATCATCTACTTCTGTTATATTTCGTAACTTTTGCAAATGCTTATTTTTTCTATGTAAGATTACTGATTAATACCCATGTCTGGAGACCAATGTTTTTTATGTCATGTTATTTACTACCTTTTATTCTGAAAACCTTCCAAAGAAACTATCTTATATTCAAACTTAAGAAAATGTAGTTATATCCTGATGCATTTTTCTACATAAATGTTATCCATCATTAAGAATCATACACTTAGGCTGTGGTGATTGGTAGTGGCAGAGGGTCATGAGATGTGATGGAGAGAAGTGAAATTGTTACTCACCTGTAATGTTCCATTGTGGGATGTATTGTTTATGTTTCATGAAGTGAAGAGAAAGTGTTTCGTGGTTTTTTAAAAGTGAAGAATATATAGCAGAGTACTTTTATCTGGTGTTTCATTTTAAATAAGTTAATTTTATACCTGAAATATGTCACTTTAAGAAGTCAGCTAATGTTCATTGAAATTACTTAATGAAGGAGTTATGCCACAATACTGACGGTAAGAGGAAGAGCAACATATGGTCGTTAAAAATTTGCAAGACCCAGGAAGCCTCTCTGGGAGATATCCCATTTATTTTTTAGGACAATGAGCTACAACAAGAACATCAACTATGGCAGCAAACAGAAAGATGAGTATTGTTTTCGCTACTGAAATTCCAAACAGTGTTAGCAAAAACTGTTTTAGTTTCCATGTCCTACAATTAAGTTTAACCAATCCTGTGTCTGGAAATTTCTGACAGAACAGATATCTGAACTTTATTTTATCAGTTGTTTAACAATATTTCAATTATAGACATGGAAGGGCAGGGGTAACTTTTTCTTGATATGACGGCCACATAAGAGAGGTAGATGAAATGTGGACCACACATACAAAGAATTAATGTACAGAATGTAACTGAAAAAAATACTCAGCGGTATGAACGGAAATGACACTTTTATTCAAAGTCAGTACTGAAACTGAAGTCACCACAATTTATAATGGTCCCCTGGACATTATATAAGGCAGGAAATTGTATTAATAGTGTGTGAGACCATCATGGATGGCAATGCATGTTCTGCAGTGTGTTCTCATGCTGGCCACAAGGTTGTTAAGGAGTTCTTGTGGTAGGGCGTTCCACATCTCCACCAGTGCAGTTGACAGCTGCTAGATGGTCATTGGTGCACGTGGGCATGTTGCAATACTTCTCCAGAACGAATTTCACATGTTCTCGATGGGATTTAAGTTGGAGAAAAGCCAGGCCAGTCCACTTGCTGAGTACTCTCTCATTCCAAGGGCTCCTACTCTTGCACTGTTCAATCTGATTACACATTATGATCCATAAAAATGAAGTCAAGCAGAATGCACCCCCAAAAGATGCACACAGTGTCACAGTAATGTCATCCAGTGAGTGTACCATGTTCAAAGATTTGTGATGGCGCCACAAGCATAGGGACTGGATGGATGAGGAATGGGACTGCGTGGTCTCCTCGAATGGGAGTGGATACATATTGAGCAGTAATTCCAGGCATACTCATGTGGAGAGAGATGGCAACATGTAAAGCAGCAAGGAACATAACAGTTTTGGTGCTCCAGTTATACGGTTTGCGGAGGCAGAATATTGTATGGGCATACTGACACCCAAACCTATGAACATGGTACACTGAGCAGTTTATGTTATTGTGACACTGTAATTCATAATGCGGGTCTTTTCAGGGGTGCACTTGGTCCTGGATTCATTTTATGGATTACAGTGTCCGACCGCATTGAACAGCACTGGTGGAGGAGCTCACGGAACAAGAAGATATTCAGCAAAAGGGCAGGCCTGCCTGTCCCCCTGCTTGAATCCCATTGAGAACATGCAGGGTGCGTTACTGCAACACAACCGATGACCATCCAGCCACTGCCGACAGTGCTGGTGAAGAAATGTAACACCCAATAACAAGAATTCCTTGACAACCCTGTGCCTAACATGGGAGTATATTGCAGAGTACACATTGCTGTCTGTGCTGATCACACATGATATAAGGAACAATGTCCTGCCTTTTGCAATGTCTAGGAGACCATTATAAATCACAGTGACTTCAGTGTCATTATAGTCTTCGAATAAAAGAGACATTTCTATTTGCGAATTTCTTTTTGTTACCTTCTGTACAGTACTGTGGCAGTCATTTCTAGGTAAGGTCAAAATTTCATTGAACTACCTTACTTGGTAGTGAAACATCATGTAAAAGCTACTTCCGTCCTTAAGTTTTGCATACCTGTCTTTAACTATGTGAAACCAGTGGAGGGTCCTAGTAACATAATAAATGGAATGATTAGTAGACTTGTCTTTTATTACTATCATGCAAAATTAACTTCTCCTGATTAGCATGAGGAGGGAGATTTTGTTTTGTGTGCCATTTGAGATAATGGATCATTTTAATTCAGTTGTTCACACGCACAAAGAAGGGATACCATACCTAGGTAAAGGAGCAACTTCACTGTAAAAGATTGACAAGTTTTGATAATGAACTCGACTGCAACATCAAGTTAAATGGAGCAACATGTTCTTTGTAATAAAACACAGTCGTGTTAATTCCAACCTGCAAGAGACAAACTTACTAAATCAGTTAACTGTCAAGTTGCAAATAGAAAAGGAGGTGCCTAAATCTTCTGGGAAACTGAATTTGAAACGACAGGAAAAGCCTTCCTGATGGATTACTTTCCATCAGGTAGTAACACAGACGTAGAAAATTTCTGAAATGACAATATTTCTTTCGACGATTGTAAATATTATCTGATTCCCACCGTTACGTCATTTTCGACCAGTAGGTGACGTGTGTAAAATAGACTGTTTGTTAAAAGTTTTACACTATCCAATCACAAATATCTGAACATCCCTATGAAATGTGGACCTGACCACTAAATGTCAAGAGAGGCGGACCCATTAGTACAAAAGGAGGCGTGGAGTACTATGTTCTCAGAAGCGAAGCAGTAACAGCAGAACAGGTAAGTTAGGAGACTAAGTGACTTTGAACATGGACTGGTTATGGAATGTCACCTGAGTAACAGGGACATTTCAACCATTCAAAGCTGCCACACTGACTGCTGCTGATGTGACTGTCAAGAGGAAACGTGTAGGAACAAACACAGCTACACCGAGACCAGGTAGATCTCGTGTACTAATGGACAGTGACCGTTAAGAATTGCGAAGCGTGGTCATAAAAGATTCACATGAAATTAGGGGAAGAAATCACTTGTGAGTTCCAAAGTGCTGCCAGCTGTTCAGCTAGCAGAGTTACAGTGCATAAAGAGTTAAAAAGATTGGGGTACAGTGATCAACCAGTTCTCATAAGCCACACATTTCTGTAGTCAGTGTTAAGAGACACTTGAGGTACAGAGCAAAGCTGTTGGACAACGGATGACTGCAAATGAGGAATCTGGGGTAGTGAGTAACATTATACCCAATGGTAATCTGATGGTAGGGTTTGAGTATGACGAATACCTGGAGAATGTTACCTGCCATCATGTGTAGTGGTGTAGTGAAGTTCAGTTGAGAATGTGTTGTGGTATGGGTCATTTCTGGTGGTTAGGATATCGTCCCCCCATTGTACTTCAGAAAACGGTAAGTGCGCAAGGATATGAACACATTTTACAGTGTCAGATACTGTGTACAGCAATGGAACAGTTTGTAGGTGATGATTGATTGTATCAATACTACAATCACCCTCTCATAAAGAGCATGTGTGGGCCAATGGTTTATGGACAACATGATTCCTGAAATGGACTGGCCTGCCCAGTCATGACCCAAAGCCGATGGAACACTTTTTGGATGAATTGGAGCTTCGACTTTGGTTCAAACCCGTGCCCTATATGACTATATCCTCTGGTTTCAGTGCTTGAGGAAGAATGCGATGCCATTCCTCAGATAATGTCTCCAGCAGAATTCAAGCTGTCGAAAATGTTATGCACACAAGAAAAAAAATCCTGTTTTTCCCAGATTTCCTGGTTAATAATACACTATACCCCTGGTGAAAATACACTGGGAGTGACAATATAATTTCCCTCAGATTTGTAAAGCATATCAGTCCTTTCAATGGCAAAGGTTTTATACACCAGAGTAGAACTTCCTGGCACTTTAGGAAACGAAACCGGCAAAAAAACAACGCGTTTTGGAAACATATTTGATAAGCAGCAACATGTACACTGCATATTTTAGTGCTGCGAAAGTATAAATGCAAATACCACTGAATACAGCACGGTACCTTTCGAAGCACTGTTCCGTAATAGAGATTAAAATGCGTGATGGGCTTTTGTAAGTCAGTCATGTCACATGATCTCGCTAGCAAATTATAGCAGCATAGGGCACGTGATGCAGTGAGCTACTAGCAACATCACTGTTAAGCAGTAAAAACACATAAATAGGAAAAGTTAATGGTTGAAATTAATATACAACAGTATAGCTGCAAGAAAAGTTAAGGTTTCACATATGCCATTGGCCGTCAAAAATTTTTTGCTGTTTTTTCCGGGGGTGTGGTCAGGCAGGATCCTAACAGCACAGCTTAAAACGCAGCAGCTGAATATTTCTGACATTTGTGAGAAGCACCATTTAAACCACCATTTGCAATGTTTTATAGCGAGGTGTTAGAAATCTCGGCAGTTGTGACGTCACGCTCATCGAAAGCAGTTTGTTGTAACGAAGTATTCCATAGTCTTCGTCCTAAAGCCTTTGACACATTTTCCTGTCGGCAACGCTTGTGTGGGCACTTTTTGTTGCTGTAAATGACGCATTTTCTTTGTAACTCAAGTTCTTTTTGGTGTTATTCTCTAGTTTATGCTTTGTTACTGCAATGTTGTCCTAAAGCCTTTGACACAAATGTCGGCTAATGTTATGTATGCTCTGTGTTTTGTTGTTGTAAATGACACATTTTCTTTGCAACTAAAGTTGTATTTTGCTGTTACTCTCTCGTTTATGTTTCATTACTGCAGTGTTATTCCGCAATAGCGAGCTAAAGTAGAATTCTTTGATAGAGTATCAGTTCTTGCCTGACAAAATTACAAAAATTTAACTGAAAACTAAAACAATGAAAAATTCCCGAAACTCTAGAAAATTTCCAAGTTTTTCCAGGACGAAAAAATTCCCGAGTTTTTCTCTTAATTTTCTGGTTAACGTGGGGCGTACACACTGCCACATTAACGTTCACTAATAGATGTTCCTATACTTTTTGATCAAATAGTATATATTTGCTCGCCATATGCTGGTGTGTGGCTTGTCCTGATGCGTGCCTACTGCCGCTGGAAAATGGCATGATATACGAAACTGGCCAATCGTGGAAAATAAGAAGTAGGTACAGTCGGTGGCGGAAATGTTGTCTTTACAGACGTTTTTGGTTGCTCGAGTCGTGCACGTAAAAATTAGCTCAAAGAGTGATTTGTCGCGAGTGCAGCCGCTCACCCGGATGAAGTCCTGGAGCTCCGTCCTGGTCTCGACCTCCCTGGTGTAGCCGGTGAGGCCGGGCGCCAGCTTCGTGAGGAAAGGCAGCATGCGCCTCAGCATGCTGCCCGTCGGATTGCCGGACCGGAACGTTTCGTTCACGCCTTCCAGCAGCTTCTTCAGGCGCGCGTCGTGCCTCTCGAAGCGCGATCCAGCCGCCACGGCCCACAGTACGTTCACCATGTGAATACCGAAGAGTTCAGTTACCTGAAAAGTTCAAGAGAGTCACCAAAGTGCAGATATTGTTCGCTAGGGACAGTGAAAATCCTTTAAAACAGCAGTTGTCTCCTCGGTCCTCCTAACAAGGAACCATATAAGTGCGAGGTCGCAAGTTCAAACTTCAGTACGGCTCATTTGAAAATGTTGTGTTACCAGTCGTGACAGGAAAAATATTAGCTGCTGATGACTCAACATGTGCAACAGGTCGACAGAAAATAAGAGTCCTGGTGCTGCAGGGATCATCCTTCTATGGGATTTATGTATTACACTTCACAAAATGGACATTATCAGCATTCAGGAAATGTTCAAAACAAACCATTAACTTGCACCATGAATACCGAATGAAAAAATGGCACACCGCAATGACCGCAAAGATCAGTGCCATCGAGATTGTGGGCGAATTCCCTGAGATTTACGAACCGTAACGTCTACTCTTAAAGAATGCATGTAGAATCATATTGGTGTAACAGGCTGATGAGAACTGATGGAATGTAATGGAATGCAACTGAATGAGATATAATCTGACGAGGAGCTTACTGTAAAATTGGCTATTCTATAAGGTGTGGCTGCAGATAGTGTGATAATATGTTGTATAGTTATGGAGAAAACAAACATCCAGACGCTGAATTTCACCAGTGGTTCTAGTTTATACGAATTGCAACGTCAAACACTTTACGAGAAGGGTAGTTTGCTCTAAAGGAGTATGAGTTTTAGATGTAGTTAAGCAATCAAGTAAAAGCACGTTATTTTGACCAGCTATTGACCAAAAGCAGTGCTCGTACCATAGTTGTAGTTCTCTTACGCCCATTTTCCCACTCTTGTTCGCTGTGACATAAATATTCCCTACTGTCCTTGCACGATAATGCACACGAGAAAGAACTGTTGGTGGCAGAGCACCTTCAACTTGTCACAGCACAACAAATAACTTCCCAGCCAAATTACCATACAGATTAACAGTCGGCATAATTGTATGCGAAATGCGTTAATGATGTTAGTTGAACTTGATACAATTTTCTCAGTACCTCTAATTTACAGCGTTCCTTTCACATGCATTACCTCTTCAAATCCCAGCTGGTTGAAGATGATAACAAGTTCATTACTGAACTATGGAATAAATTTGTTCATCTCATCTACAAATTATCAGGCCGACTTTGCACCAAATTGACTCAAAAACAAACTCCGTCCCAACAGGCCTTGGATGGCCTAACGGTACCGACCAGTCGCCGTGTCATCCTCAGCCCACAGGCGTCACTGGTTGCGCATATGAAGGGGCATGTGGTCAGCACACTGCTCTCCCGGCCGTATGTCAGTTTGCGAGACCGGAGCCGCTACTTCTCAATCAAGTGGCTCCTCAGTTTGCCTCACGAGGACTGAGTGAACTCCACTTGCCAACAGCGCTCGGCAGACCGGATGGTTACCCATCCAAGCGCTAGCCCAGCGTGGCAGTGCTTAACTTTGGTGATCTGACGGGAACCGGTGTTATCACTGCGGAAAGGCCGTTAGTGCACGAAACTGACACTTTGTTTAAAATTTAGTTATCTTATGTTTTCCAATTCTGTAGCACTGTTTGAAGTTAGGCAAGCATCCACTGCTTCTCTTGAAATCACTGTAATCTATGTCACGCGCAATTTGGCATATGTAACGCAGCCGTTCACTATCGTGCACATCCTGTGAACTGTGTCGAGCATCGTTGAAACTTGCAAGCGCCAGTTTTTTGTAACAAGTCCGCCTTGTCCTCCACTGAATATTCGTAAATTTTGTTATGCACTACAGACTACACGGTCACATTACTGCGGATTTATCTGAAATCTGTTAGTAATTATTTTTCTGCTATGCTTCAGATGATCTTCCACGTACGAGAGGGGGGGGGGGGGGGACGCGAAAATAACAGGTATTGGGCTGCCGTGGGGAGGGAGAGTGGGGGAACCCATTGTTCGACCAAGTGTCGGTTACGGTCACGCCATCTGAGTCAGTGTGCGAAGTTGTGTCGCTGTGAGTGCATCGGTTCGTCAGTGAGAGCATTTTTTAGTAAAACAACTTTTTCCATTTCGGCGAAAACGTGATTTCAGATTGTCGTGAGGGACGCGCGGCTGTGAATTTGTTTCCTGTGGGGAAATCGGCCGCGGAAAAAGTGGAGAAATGTCAATTGAAGACCAATCCCATTTTGGGTGCCCCTCAACGTCAAGAGTGACGAAAACGTCGACAAAATCAATGCCCTCGTTCGAGTAGACCGTCGCTGAACCATTGATCAACTCTGTGAGATGTCTGACAAATCACAGAGTTCTATTCAGAGGAGTTTACCCGAAGATTTGAACATGAGAAGGGTTTCAGCCAAATTTGTCCCTCACCATCTCACAGATGAGCAAAGGAAGCGTCGACTGATGGCGTGTTTTGAGCTCCAAAATCAGCTCAAAGAGGACCCTGAATTTTTTTTACAGGGTGATTACTGGTGATGTATCGTCGTGCTATGGGTACGATCCCGAAACAAAGCAGCAGTCAAGCCAGTGGGAGACAAGGGGGTCTCCTCTTTCCAAAAAAGCTCGCCAAGTGAACTCAAACATCGAGACAATGCTCATTTACTTCTTAGATTGCAAAGGTATTGTGCAGGCGGAGTTCGTTCACCCAGGTCAAACTGTCAACCAGGAGTACTACTTGGAGGTTTTGAAAAGATTAAAGTAGAGTATCCGGAAGAAAAGGGCAGATCTGTGGCGCAACGGCAACTGGTTCTTCCATCATGACAACACACCGACCCACACCAACCTCTCTGTAACACAGTTTTTGATCAAAAACGGCGTGACACCGATTGTCTATCTCCCCTACTCACTGGATCTAGCCTCCTGTGATTTCGTTTTGTTCCCTGGACTCAAATGCGATATGAAAGGAAAGCGTTTTGTCACTGTGGAAGAGGTAAAACAGGAATCGCTGGAAAGCACAATTAGTGAATTTAATAACTGTTTCGAACAATGGAAGGATCATTTGAAGAAGTGTGTTGGGTCAGTGGAGTGTAAAAATATTGAGAAATAAAGACGTTACGACAAATTTCCCGACTTTTGGGTACCCCTTGTAATTGTTTAGTACTCGCTCCTTGAACAACTATTATCCTTTACTATGTTTTACTAGCGATGGGATTTGTGGCTCCCTATCCAAGAAGGATGATGAACTACATGCCTCGACACCTATTTCAATATCACTTTCACTTGTGAAGCACGTATCATATCATTGTCCTCCTCATGCACATTGTCCAGACAGTCGAGCAAATTCGACAGCACACATTCCACGACTAACCCAGTACGAACGCCAATATTTTTTCTGCCACTTCTTTCTCACTGTGTGGAATTCCTTGGATTTCAGCAACTGTTTTAGGTCGCTCGCTGGTGTGGGATGGGAACAATGTCACCTTGCAGGGAGGTGGTAAATTGATGCCACCGCTAGAGTCCTGCAGGGGTGTTGGATGTTGAGGTCTGTGGAAATAATATAGGTGGAAGAAATGCAATCTATATGGGTGAGGAAGGAAGTCACAGGGGATGGAATGATTAGGTCAGATATAGATAAGGTAATGGTAAGGTTTTGGAAAAAGAGGGAAAAATAAAGTGTTCAGTGGGAGTATTGTATAAGGATCATGGCTGAACAGGGCTGTTCTCATAGTGGCCAACTGAAACTCTGCTGCTGGCCAGAGGAAGTAGGTTATCTGTCTGGTGGGAGATACAGGGAGAGGTTTGGATGTTGTGAAAGAGTTGGTGGAAAGTTTCATTAAGGAGAAATGCATGGACTTTGTGTTGGGATAGGGTATGCATTAAAAATGTTTATTGCTGGGGAGGGAGCGGATTTTGTAGTGCTGTCACACCATTATAAGGGATAAGATTGGTGTGTGTGGACGAGGTGCAAAGAGGTTCAGACAAGGGTGTCAAGGCAGGTGAACACGAAATACACCTGGTTGTGAGAGTAGGTAGCTTGAGTATTGAGATGGAAGATGGAACAGGCAGCAAAGGAGATTTGTTGGTGAGTGTGTGGATGTTGGAATGGATGAATGTTTTGGAGGACAACTGTAATGAATTTGATAATATTTTCAGGAGAGGGACTTGGCCAGAGGAAATTTTTGAGGTGAATGGGGCTATCAACGAGATAGCGACAGGGAAAGTGAGCTCAGGTCTGGTAGGTTGTGACTTACCTTTGCATTGCTTAGAGTAGCTGGGGTCGGAGTCATTGCAGGTGTTACAGGTAGGAGAGGATGCTAGGTTAGGGCACTGTTTGAGAAAATAGCAGCCTTTGCAGTGTGGACAGGTAGGTGTGTTTTTACAATTTGCAGTAAGTTGTGGTAGATCACGGCTCCCTTTTAAAGGAAAGGGTCTATGGTGACGGCAAATTCAGGGAAGAAATGAACAAGATGAGTCGAGCCACAATTATTATTGATCTGTAGGCAGACTCTTTTCTTTCTTTCTTGTGATTTCATTCCCCTACCCCATATGGGCAGAGGAGCGCTGGAAGCGGCATAATCCGCTCCTTTTCAGCTGAGTGACATTACAGTGAAATAAAAAGAGGAAACTAAACGTAAAAAAGCAGAAAAAGGGCGACGTTAAAAACACATTAAGTGGAGACAGTGGGAGTCAAAATATACATTGACACGGGGACATTCATTGGGAGACAGTTTAAAAAAAAGCTGACATAAAGTTAAAAG
This sequence comes from Schistocerca piceifrons, assembly GCF_021461385.2. Classification (NCBI taxonomy): domain Eukaryota; kingdom Metazoa; phylum Arthropoda; class Insecta; order Orthoptera; family Acrididae; genus Schistocerca; species Schistocerca piceifrons. Next base: position 78,221,134 of record NC_060142.1, on the reverse strand, counting down.
AACACAGTTGGCGAGCCATGGGGCACTTAAAACACACTGGAGTCACATTCACAAGAAAAAAGTTGGCCACAGTATAAAAACACACAGAACAAGAGACACTCCACAAACTACTGTAAGCAATGGAACACACACGAAGAATAAAAACTTCCGGGAGGGACATGCTGAGGGAGAGGAAGCCTGAGAGGAGGGAAAAAGAGGGTAGGGAGCTGGAGGAGGTGGGAGGAAAAGAAAAAAATGGGGTGTCGGGTGGTGCACCAAGAGGCAGGACCCGCACAGGGTGGGAGATGAAGAGGGAAGGCAAGTCAGGAGGGAGTGCAGAGACACAGAAGGGGAGGGGGTGTAGCAGGGAGGAAAACCGCTCAGGAGAAGAGGGAGCCCTGAGGAGTAGGAGGGGAAAAGTGGGGTTAGAGTTAGTAGGAGGGGTAGAGATCAGGACGAAGCTGATCATCCAGGAGGGATAGGTGCTGGAAGTTGGGTTGGGAAAGGAGGTGGAGGGTGTGGAAATGGAGAGAGGGCGGGACACAATGGAAAAGGTGCAGCAATGGTCTGGGGTTAGAGAGGATAGAAGACACCAGAGGTTGTGGAGGATCTAATCAGTGTACGATGTACAGGGTGCGGATGTGTTGAAGGAAAAGAAGAAGATGTGGGAAGGGGATGAGGTCATAGAGGATCTGTGTGGGGGACAGAAGGCAGATATGGAAGGCGAGCCGGAGTGCATTGCATTCTAGGACTTGGAGGGCTTTATAGAATCTGGGAGGAGTGGAAATCCAAGTGACGCTGGCATAGTGAAGGATGGGGTGGATCAAGGCTTTTTAGGTGTGAAGGATGGTGGAAGGATGCAGTCCCCATGTTCGGCAGGACAGGTTTCAGGAAGTGGATTCTATTGTGGGCTTTGTGTTAGATCGTAAAGAGATGGGGAGTCCAGGTGAGGTGACGGTCAAGGGTGAGGCCAAGGTATTTCTGGGTAGGAGTGAGGCGGGTAGGATGACCATAAATGGTGAGGTAAAAATCGTGGAGCTGGAAGGAGTGGGTGGTATGACCTATGACGATTGCCTGAGTCTTGGAATGGTTGATGCGAAGGAGCCACTGGTTGCACCAGGTGGTGCACTGGTCGAGGTGGGTTTGAAGGGTAAGTTGGGACCATTGAAGGGTAGGATAAAGGGCCAGGAGCGCTGTCTCGTCAGCAAATTGGAGGAGGTGAACTGGCGGGGGAGGTTTGGGCATATCTGCAGTATACAGGAGATAGAGGTGAAGGGAAATGCTGCATCCTTGGGGAACGCTGGAAGGGGGATAGAAAGTACGGTAGTTGGTATTGTGGACAGTGACATAGGAGGGACTATGGGAGAGGAAGGAAGCAATGAGATGGACGAAACTGATGGGTAGAGCATAGGTCTGGAGTTTAAAGAGGAGCCCGGGATCCCAGACACTGTCATAGGCATTCTGGAGGTTGAGGGAAACAAAGATAGCCGAGTGACAGAAGTTGTAGGGAAAGAAGATTGGTAAGATTAAGGAGCTGGTCGTCAGCTGAGAAGGAGCGCCGGAAGTCACACTGGGTGAGGTGAAGGAGGTGGTACTGGATAAGGTAGTGATGAATACGGTGAGAGAGGATGGACTCGAAGACCTTACTGAACGTGGAGGTGAGGCAGATGGGACGATAGGAAGAGGTGTCAGAGGGGCGTTAGTTGGGTTTAGGGAACAGCAGGATTTGGGAATCTGAAGACAGAAAGATCATAGCCTGTTAAATAAGCTCAACATTTTGTTTGAACAAATGAGAATACTTGCTCACACTACAAACTATTGGGACTCTGTAATGAAATTAGACCTTGCGAAAACAGCTTCAATAGCGACACCAGCTATGGATTTAGCAATGCATGGATACTTGCACTTGACAAAGAAAAAAACACGGAGAAACAGTTCTCGGAGTTCACTGTCTGATGTGATGGATGGCGCTGCAAGTAACGCTAGACAGAGAGCGTAAGCAAGATCTGTGGATGCAGAGGGTGGCACCTCTGTAGGCGCCGTCATGACGTAATCCAGCCAATCGGATGCCATTCTGTGAGAATGAAAGAGGGAACGAGAGTCAGTCTTAGTCCTGACGAAGATGACGACGGTTATCACGTAAGCTTGAAATTTTATCCGAATTTGACGCACTAAGTGAACTGAGAAATTTTAATGCAACAAAGTATCGACTCGTGAGAATAACAGGAAAACACCCATGTACCTATTTGTTACTATTACTATCTTCTTGCCATGCTTGCACAATACATACCACTGACATGAATATTTGCAGTCTTATTAATTAACCAAGTTACTACATTAATTATTAGGCTCAACTGCTTCATTTCCTTTAATATGAATAATTATACATTTTACTTTTTTAACACCATGCCTTGAGGTTGTGAAATCACACTTTCCAGAAGTCTTTAAGCAAGCAAATTTGCTGCCTATGATACTGCATATACGAGGTGCATTCAAGTTCTAAGGCCTCCGATTTTTTTTCTCCGGACTGGAAAGAGATAGAAACATGCCCATTGTTTTAAAATGAGGCCATGTTCATTGTCAAAACGTCCCAGAGATGGCAGCACCGTACGGCAGATGGAATTTTACCGCCAGCGGCGAGAATGAGAACTGTTTTAAATAGTTAAAATGGCGACGTTTTCCTTACTTGAACAGCGTGCAGTCATTCGTTTTCTGAATTAGCGTGGTGTGAAACCAATTGAAATTCATCGACAGTTGAAGGACACATGTGGTGATGGAGTTATGGATGCGTCGAAAGTGCGTTTGTGGGTGCAACAGTTTAATGAAGGCAGAACATCATGTGACAACAAACCGAAACAACCTCGGGCTCGCACAAGCCGGTCTGACATGATCAAGAAAGTGGAGAGAATTGTTTTGGGAGATCGCCGAATGACTGTTGAACAGATCGCCTCCAGAGTTGGCATTTCTGTGGGTTCTGTGCACACGATCCTGCATGACGACCTGAAAATGTGAAAAGTGTCATCCAGGTGGGTGCCACGAATGCTGACGGACGACCACACGGCTGCCCGTGTGGCATGTTGCCGAGTAATGTTGACGCGCAACGACAGCATGAATGGGACTTTCTTTTCGTCGGTTGTGACAATGGATGAGACGTGGATACCATTTTTCAATCCAGAAACAAAGCGCCAGTCAGCTCAATGGAAGCAGACAGATTCACTGCCACCAAAAAAATTTCGGGTAACCGCCAGTGCTGAAAAAATGATGGTGTCCATGTTCTGGGACAGCGCGGGCGTAATCCTTACCCATTACGTTCCAAAGGACACTACGGTAACAGGTGCATCCTACGAAAATGTTTTAAGAACAAATTCCTTCCTGCACTGCAACAAAAACGTCCGGGAAGGGCTGCATGTGTGCTGTTTCACCAAGACAACGCACCCGCACATCGAGCTAACGTTACGCAACAGTTTCTTCGTGATAACAACTTTGAAGTGATTCGTCATGCTCCCTACTCACCTGACCTGGCTCCTAGTGACTTTTGGCTTTTTCCAACTATGAAAGACACTCTCCGTGGCCGCACATTCACCAGCCATGCTGCTATTGCCTCAGCGATTTTCCAGTGGTCAAAACAGACTCCTAAAGAAGCCTTCGCTGCTGTCATGGAATCATGGCGTCAGCGTTGTGAAAAATGTGTACGTCTGCAGGGCGATTACGCCGAGAAGTAACGCCAGTTTCATCGATTTCGGGTCAGTAGTTAATTAGAAAAAAAATCGGAGGCCTTAGAACTTGAATGCACCACGTAAATGGGATTGATCTTGACAGCGACGAAGTGGAGAGTCATCGACAAATACAGAAACTTCAGATATGGCCCAGGAAAATGTGTTGAGACCCTTGTAATTCATCATGTATGAGGGCGTGCTGAAAAGTAACGTCTCAGAAGTTTGTTGATACAATCTCTGTAGAATGTTTGACTTCGTTGACGGGGCTACAACCTCATCTGTGCTTGCAACTGTTCATCCCTGTCGAAGTGAAGTCCTCAAACGTGTCCTTTAAGTTTTGGAAACAGACGATAGTCTAATGGTGGCAAGCTGGGACTGTATGGAGGATGATCGTCGACAATGAACCCAAGGCATCGGATTGTTGCAGATGCAGCACTTGCGTGTGGTCTAGCTCTGTCATGCTGAAGGAAAAGGTGCCCTATGCGTGGACGGATGGATACTTGATTACGGCTCGCTGTTTCTCACCCACCGTCATAGTTACGTCACACTCCGTCATGTTAGACGCTACAATTCGGAGTCTTCCAGTGGCAGAGTGCTGGAAACATGGTGATGATGAGTCCCATGCTTCTTTACAGAGCGTAGGGGAGCGACGCGGGAGACCCGCGCCGCCTTACTAGGCAAGGTCCTAATGGAGGTGGTTTGCTATTGCCTTCCTCCGACCGTAATGGGGATGAATGATGATGATGAAGACGACACAACACCCAGTCATCTCGAGGCAGGAAAAATCCTTGATCTCGCCGGGAATCGAACCCGGGACCCCGTGCTGGGGAAGCGAGAACGCTATCGCGAGACCACGAGCTGCTGGAAACATGTTGTTGTTGTTGTGGTCTTCAGTCCTGAGACTGGTTTGATGCAGCTCTCCATGCTACTCTATCCTGTGCAAGCTGCTTCATCTCCCAGTACGTACTGCAGCCTACATCCATCTGAATCTGCTTAGTGTATTCATCTCTTGGTCTCCCTCTACGATTTTTACCCTCCACGCTGCCCTCCAATACTAAATTGGTGATCCCTTGATGCCTCAGAACATGTCCTACCAACCGATCCCTTCTTCTGGTCAAGTTGTGCCACAAACTTCTCTACTCCCCAATCCTATTCAATACTTCCTCATTAGTTATGTGATCTACCCATCTAATCTTCAGCATTCTTCTGTAGCACCACATTTCGAAAGCTTCTATTCTCTTCCTGTCCAAACTATTTATCGTCCATGTTTCACTTCCATACATGGCTACACTCCATACGAATACTTTCAGAAATGACTTCCTGACACTTAAATCAATACTGGATGTTAACAAATTTCTCTTCTTCAGAAACGCTTTCCTTGCCATTGCCAGCCTACATTTTATATCCTCTCTACTTCGACCATCATCAGTTATTTTGCTCCCCAAATAGCAAAACTCCTGTACTACTTTAAGTGCCTCATTTCCTAATCTAATTCCCTCAGCATCACCCGACTTAATTAGACTACATTCCATTATCATTGTTTTGCTTTTGTTGATGTTCATCTTATATCCTCCTTTCAAGACACTGTCTATTCCATTCAACTGCTCTTCCAAGTCCTTTGCTGTCTCTGACAGAATTACAATGTCATCGGCGAACCTCAAAGTTTTTACTTCTTCTCCATGAATTTTAATACCTACTCCGAATTTTTCTTTTGTTTCCTTTACTGCTTGCTCGATATACAGATTGAACAACATCGGGGAGAGGCTACAACCCTGTCTTACTCCCTTCCCAACATGTAGACATGAAAATAAAGATGTAGAGAGTTGTTTTATTTAAAAAGCTTTAAAGTTTTCACATAAAAATTTGGAGGCATTGCTTTTCAGTATGCCCTCGTATATCAATAACCTTGCAGAATACAGTTATAGTAACTTCAAACTTTTCGCAGATGACGCTGTTATCTGTAGCGTGTGCAAAAATATTCCTTTAGGTCTTGATAAGATTCCAAAGTGGCGCAATGACTGGCAACTTGCTTTGAATGTTCAGATGTTCAGATATGTAAAATTGTGCTCATCTCAAAATGAAAAAAATGTAGTGACTTATGACTACAATACCAGTGAGTCAAACTGGGATTCAGCAACTCATACAAATACCAGCGTGTTCCACTTTGTATCGATATGAAATGGAACGCTCATATACGCTCAGCTGTAGGTTAAGCAAGTGACAGACTTCAGTCTTTGGTGAGATACTAGGGAAATGCAATCAGCGTACGAATGGGATTGGTAGCAAAGCAATTGTGCCTCGCATGGAGAATATTGATCGAGTCTGTGGGGCTCAGTAACAGTGGATATTGAACGTATACAAAGAAGAAAACACGAACGGTCACAGATTTGTTTGACCCAAGAGAGAGTATCAGGCAAATGCTGTAAAAAATGAGAGGGAGATGCTTGAAGATATATGCAAACTATCCCGTGAACGTCTGCTTACATAGTTTCAAGACCCAGCTTCAAGTGAGGAATGTAACGTGTACCACAGTCCCATAGATTTTGCTCCCATAGTGTTAGCGAAGACAAGATGAGACTAATTGCAGTTCGCACAGTAGTATTACGATTTAAGCAATCATTCTTTGTGTGAGCAATTCGTGAATGGCAGGGGAAGAAGCCCCGCTAGTAACTGGTACAACCTTCTTCCATGCACTTTGCAGTGATTTGCAGGATATAGACATATCAGTAGATGTGTCCGAGTTATGAAATTCCACATCTATTTCGACTTTCTGAGTGTGCTTCAAGTCACCCAACATATGCTGTCGTCGCTTCCCAGCACACTCGTGAATGGCGCAATCAGGACATTAACGGAGTGAGAATGAGAGAGTCTCCTTAGGATGCCTAGCATATGTGGTTTTGAAACGGAGGACAGAAGTTGTCGGTTTCGTAGGATGTGAATAACGGTGCAAACACTTAAGGTTACAAATTAGGAACACTTTATTACCCAATAGTTTAGACAAGAAGAGAATAGAAGCTTTCGAAATGTGGTGCTACAGAAGAATGATGAAGATTAGATGGGTAGATCACATAACTAATGAGGAGGTATTGAATAGAATTGGGGAGAAGAGAAGTTTGTGACACAACTTGACTAGAAGAACGGATCGGTTGCTAGGACATATCCTGAGGCATCAAGGGATCACCAATTTAGTATTGGACGGCAGCGTGGAGGGTAAAAATCGTAGAGGGAGACCAAGAGATGAATACACTAAACAGATTCAGAAGGATGTAGGTTGCAGTAGGTACTGGGAGATGAAGGAGCTTGCACAGGATAGAGTAGCATGGAGAGTTGCATCGAACCAGTCTCTGGACTGAAGACCACAACAACAACAGTTCGGCATTACTCGGATAGGTCTCGTAGAGTGACTGCATACATTTACATATCAAAGACTATACAGGGTGCTTCCGCAAGAGCGTGCAAAAATTTAACATTACATAGAGGATGCTCCACTAAACAGTTTGAGGTAGGGAACCTGGGGCCGGAAAAGCCGGCTTAAGGAGGTAATGGGAATGAAATCACGATACTCTGTATTTTTTTATTTAAATTGGTTACAGTTAACACCAAATACCATCACTGACACAATGAACGTACCACTGTGCTGAATCTGACGAACATTAACCTCAATGCAAGCATGATATCGGCGAACAATATTCTGACGCACCCTGACAAATATCCATGGCGTGTTTCGAATCACATCACATGCAGCTACAATTCTGGCATCTAATTCCATCTTCCTATCCATTGGAGCCTCATACACAAGTGAGAAAATATCAAGGGGATTCTAGGCCAGATGACCTCACAGGCCATGGAATAGGACCTTCCCTTCCAATCAGGAAAGACGGCATAGAGAAGGTTGCGAGCATCCATATTGAAGTGAGGCAGTGCACCGTCATGTTGTATCCACATCCTCTCACGAGCAGACAAAACTACGTTTCCAACTACTGAGGCAGAACTCTGCACGAACCTTAAGTACAGGCTGACATTCAGACGGCCAGGTAGAAGATATGGTTCGTTATCCTTGTTTCCTTGCAGGAAAAAAGGAATGTTCATGTAAATAAACAGCACAGTACGTGTAAACTTGTACGCACGTTAGCTGTAGGCGCTTCAGTCTGGAACCGCGCGACTGCTACGGTCGCAGGTTCGAATCCTGCCTCGGGCATGGATGCGTGTGATGTCCTTAGGTTAGTTAGGTTTAAGTAGTTCTAAGTTCTAGGGGACTGATGACCTCAGAAGTTAAGTCCCATAGTGCTCAGAGCCATTTGAACCATTTCTTTGTTAGCTGTAAATAAGCTGGGAAACAGTAATGCTAGACAAAGTGGTAGACAAGTTTACTTCCATATCCCCTTAAGCTGCCTTCTCCGAACTCAGGTTCCCTACGTCAAATCGTTTAGTGGAGCATCCTCTATACCCTGTTAAATTTTTCCACGTTCTTAAGGAAACGTCTACGTCTATTTTTACATGATTACTCTGCTATTCACAATAAAGTGCCTGGCACAGAGTTCAATGAACCACCTTCAAGCTGTCTCTCTACCGCTCCACTCTCGAACGGCACGCGGGAAAAACGAGCACTTCAATTTTTCTGTGAGAGCCCAGATTTCCCTTATTTTATCGTGCTGATCATTTCTCCCTATGTAGGTGGGTGCCAACAGATTGTTTTCGCAATCGGAGGAGAAAACTGGTGATTGAAATTTCATGAGAATATCCTGTCGCAACGCAAAACGCCTTTGTTTTAATGATTGCCACTCCAGTTCACGTATCATGTCTGTTACACTATATCCCTATTTCGCGTTAGTACTTTTTTGATGTCATCCGTCAGTCCCACCTGATGGGGATTCCACACCGCACAGCAATACTCCAGAATAGGGCGGACAAGCGTGGTGTAACCAGTCTCTTTAGTAGACCTGTTGCACCTTCTAAGTGTTCTGCCAATGAATCGGAGTCTTTGGTTTGCTCTACCCACAATATTATCTATGTGATTGTTCCAATTTAGGTTATTTGAAATTGTAATCCCTAACTATTTAGTTGAATTAACAGCCTTCAGATTTGTGTGACTTATCCCATAATCGAAATTTAGCTGATTTTTCTTAGTACTCATGTGAATAAGTTCATACTTTTCCTTATTCAGGGTCAAAATGGTTCAAATGGTTCTGAGCTGATTTCTTTTAGTACTCATGTGAATAACTTCATACTTTTCCTTATTCAGGGTCAAAATGGTTCAAATGGTTCTGAGCACTATGGGACCTAACTTCTGTGGTCATCAGTCCCCTAGAACTTAGAACTACTTAAACCTAACTAACCTAAGAACATTACACACATCCATGCCCGAGGCAGGATTCGAACATGCGACCGCAACGGTCGCGTGGTTCCAGACTGTAGCGCCTAGAACCGCTCGGCCACCCCGGCCGGCCCCTTATTCAGGGTCAATTGCCACTTTCCGCACCATACAGATATCTTATCTAAATCATTTTGCAAGTCGTTTTGAACATCTGATGACTTAACAAGACGGTAAATGACAGCATCATCTGCAAACAATCTAAGGCGGCTACTCAGATTGTCTCCTATGTCGTTAATAACGCTGTATATGTTAGTCCCTTGCAGCAAATCCCGGCTCCTGGGTTCTATCTTTGACTGTGAGACGAGTGCTCTGCTTGAAACTAGTTCCCACTATACACAGTCAAATATTCTAACCACAATAGGAGACAAGTGCGGGACACTGCTCTTCCCTCTCTGTATGCTCACATACAGAAAATAAATAATCATCTCTCACTGCAACTCACGCAGTTAGACATCTAATTCACACTGGTAGAGAAGCATAAGCAGCATTTGTTCTTCTGTATATTCTAACACACACAAAATTCCCACCATTACTCGTTGCAACTACCACAGATGAACTCTACAGAGCTTGTTCTTTACTAACTAGCAGTAAATGCAAGATAATAACTGTTGGTGAATACTTATCGGGAACTCAGGTGCCTTCCCTCATAGTTCTTACTGCAGCAGCAGCGTGATGTCATTCTACACCGACCGACTCCGAGGCTCGGCTGTAATGACTGACTTGTTAGTTCTGTGCGCTAGTCACTTATACAGCTGAAGTTCCATAGAAACTGGTATAGGCATGCGTATTGAAATACAGAGGTATGTAAACAGGCAGAATACGGCCCTGCGGTCGGTAACTCCTATAAAATACAAGTATCTGGTGCAGTTGTTAGATCGGTTACTCCTGCTACAATGGCAGGTTATCGAGACTTGTCATCTCCGAGGTAGCAATGAAGTGAGAATTTTCCCGTACGACAATTTCACGAGCGTACTGTGAATATCAGGAATTAAGCAAAACATCAAATCTCTGACATCGCTGCGACCGGAAAAAGATCCTGCAAGAATGGGACCAACGACCACTGAAGAGAATCGTTCACCGTGACAGAAGTGCAACCCTTCCGAAAATTGCTGCAGATTTCAGTGCTGGGCCATGAACAAGTGTCAGCCTGAAAACCATTCAACGAAAGATCATCGATATGCGCTTTCGGAGTCGAAGGCCCATTCGTGTTCCCTTGATGACTGCACGACACAAAGCTTTGCGCCCGTCGACACCGACATTGGACTGTTGATGACTGGAAACATGTTGCGTCTGGTTGGACGAGTCTCGTTTCAACTTGTATCAAGCAGATGTATGTGATGGGTATGGAGACAACCTCAAGAATCCATGGACGCTGCGTGTTCAAGCTGGTGGAAGCTCTGTAATGTGTACAGTTGGAGTGATATGGGACCCATGATAAGTCTACGTGCGACTCTGACATGTGACATGTACGTAAGTCTGATCACCTGCGTTCATTCACGTATATTGTGCATTTCGACGTACTTTGACAATTCCAGCAGGACGATGCGGTATCCCACACGTCCAGAATTGCTACAGAGTGACTCCAGGAACACGCTTCTGAGTTTAAACATTTCCGTTGGCCACCAAACTTCGCAGACATGAACAGAAGATAACAATTCGCTTGATGTCTTCCTAAGAGAGAGTAAGTGTAGACCAGATATGGCTCAAATTCAAAGATACAGTATCGACAGCAATAGATAGAGTCATACCGCATAAGTTAATAAGAGATGGGACTGATCCACCATGGTACACAAAACACATCAGAACACTGTTGCAGAAGCAACGAAAAAAAGCATGTCAAATTCACAGGAACGCAAAATCCCCAAGACTGGTTAAGTTTCTCGGAAGCTCGAAATTTAGTGCGGACGTCAATGCGAGATGCTTTTAATGGTTTCCACAAAGAAACATTGTCTCAAGATATGGTAGAAAACCCAAAGAGATTCTGATCGTATGTAAAGTACACCAGTGGCAAAAAAGGTCAATACCGTCACTGCGCGATAGCGATGGAAATATTACCGATGATGGTGTCACTAAAGCGGAGTTACTAAATACAGTTTTATGGAATTCCTTCAAGAAAGAAGACAAAGTAAATATTCCTGAATTCGAAACCAGAACAACTGTTAGCATGAGTGACATAAAAGTAGATATTAGATGTTGCGAAACAACTCAAATCGCTTAAGAAGGCAAGTCTTCCGGCCCAGATGATATACCAATAAGGTTCCTTTCAGAGTTGTTGTTGTGGTCTTCAGTCCTGAGACTGGTTTGATGCAGCTGTCTATGCTACTCTATCATGTGCAAGCTCCTTCATCTCCCAGTACTTGCTGCAACCAACATCCTTCTGAATCTGCTTAGTGTATTCATCTCTTGGTCTCCCTCTACGATTTTTAACCTCCACGCTGCCCTCCAATGCTAAATTTGTGATCCCTCGATGCCTCATGACATGTCCTACCAACCGAGCCCTTCTTCTAGTCAAGTTGTGCCACAAACTTCTCTTCTCCCCAATCCCATTCAATACCTCCTCATTAGTTACGTGATCTACCCACCTAATCTTCAACATTCTTCTGTAGCACCACATTTCGAAAGCTTCTATTCTCTTCTTGTCCAAACTCTTCTTGTCTAAACTATTTATTGTCCATGTTTCACTTCCATACATGGCTACACTCCATACAAATACTTTCAGAAACGACTTCCTGACACTTAAATCTATACTCGATGTTAACAAATTTCTCTTCCTCAGAAACGCTTTCCTTGCCATTGCCAGTCTACATTTTATATCCTCTCTATTTCGACCATCATCAGTTATTTTGCTCCCCAAATAGCAAATCTCCTTTACCACTTTAACTGTCTCATTTCCTAATCTAATTCCCTCAGCATCACCCGACTTAATTTAACTACATTCCAGCCGGCCGGAGTGGCCGTGCGGTTCTAGGCGCTACAGTCTGGAACCGAGCGTCCGCTACGGTCGCAGGTTCGAATCCTGCCTCGGGCATGGACGTGTGTGATGTCCTTAGGTTAGTTAGGTTTAATTAGTTCTAAGTTCTAGGTGACTGATGACCTCAGAAGTTAAGTCGCATAGTGCTCAGAGCCAACTACATTCCATTATCCTCGTTTTGCTTTTGTTGATGTTCATATTATATCCTCCTTTCAAGACACTGTCCATTCCGTTCAACTGCTCTTCCAAATCCTTTGCTGTCTCTGACAGAATTACAATGTCGTCGGCGAACCTCAAAGTTAATATTTCTTCTCCATGGATTTTAATACCTACTAAAAATTTTTCTTTTGTTTCCTTTACTGCTTGCTCAATATACAGGCTGAATAACATCGGGGAGAGGCTACAACCCTGTCTCACTCCCTTCCCAACCACTGCTTCCCTTTCATGCCCCTCGACTCTTATAACTGCCATCTGGTTTCTGTACAAATTGTAAATAGCCTTTCGCTTCCTGTATTTTACCCCTGCCACCTTCAGAATTTCAAAGAGAGTATGCCAGTCAACATTGCCAAAAGCTTTCTCTAAGTCTACAAATGCTAGAAACGTAGGTTTGCCTTTCCTTAATCTTTCTTCTAAGATAAGTCGTAAGGTCAGTATTGCCTCACGTGTTCCAACATTTCTACGGAATCCAAACTGATCTTCCCCGAGGTCGGCTTCTACCAGTTTTTCCATTCGTCTGTAAATAATTCGCGTTAGTATTTTGCAACTGTGACTTATTAAACTGATAGTTCGGTAATTTTCACATCTGTCAACACCTGCTTTATTCTTCTTGAAATCTGAGGGTATTTCGCCTGTCTCGTACGTCTTGCTCACCAGATGGTAGAGTTTTGTCAGGACTGGCTCTCCCAAGGCCGTCAGTAGTTCTAATGGAATGTTATCTACTCCTGGGGCCTTGTTTCGACTCAGGTCTTTCAGTGCTCTGTCAAACTCTTCACGCAGTATCGTATCTCACATTTCATCTTCATCTACATCCTCTTCTATTTCCATAATATTGTCCTCAAGTACATGGCCCTTGTATAGACCCCCTATATACTCCTTCCACCTTTCTCCTTTCTCTTCTTTGCTTAGAACTGGGTTTCCATCTGAGCTCTTGATATTCATACAAGTGGCTCTCTTTTCTCCAAAGGTCTCTTTAATTTTCCTGTAGGCTGTATCTATCTTACCCCTAGTGAGATAAGCCTCTACATCCTTACATTTGTGCTCTAGCGAACCCTGCTTAGCCATTTTGCACTTCCTGTCGATCTCATTTTTGAGACGTTTGTATTCCTTTTTGACTGCTTCATTTATTTTCTCCTTTCATCAATTAAATTCAATATTACTTCTGTTACCCAAGGATTTCTACTAGCTCTCGTCTTTTTACCCACTTGATCCTCTGCTGCCTTCACTACTTCATCCCTCAGAGCTACCCATTCGTCTTCTACTGTATTTCTTTCCCCCATTCCTGTCTATTGTTCCCTTATGCTGTGCCTGAAACTCTGTACAACCTCTGGCTTAGTCAGTTTATCCAGGTCCCATCTCCTTAAATTTCCACCTTTTTGCAATTTCTTCAGTTTTAACCTACAGTTCACAACCAAAAGATTGTGGTCAGAGTCCACATCTGCCCCTGGAAATGTCCTACAATTTAAAACCTGGTTCCTAAACCTCTGTCTTACCATTATATTGTGGTGTCACCGCCAGACACCACACTTGCTAGGTGGTAGCTTTAAATCGGCCGCGGTCCATTAGTACATGTCGGACCCGCGTGTCGCCACTGTGTGATCGCAGACCGAGCGCCACCACAAGGCAGGTCTCGAGATACGGAATAGCACTCGCCCCAGTTGTACGGACGACGTAGCTAGCGACTACACTGACGAAGCCTCGCTCCTTTGCCGAGTAGATAGTTAGAATAGCCTTCAGCTAAGTCCATCGCTACGACCTAGCAAGGCGCCATTAGTAACATTGCATGTATCTAAAGAGTCTCACTTGTATCGCCACAATCTCCAGACGTACCAAAGGGATGGATTAAAGTTAAGTATTCCAGAAGCTACGTACTTTTCTTTATAGCATTTATTACGTATCCTGTTTCAGACCTCACGCACCCTGCTTTAACTTAGCGCGTGCCTTTCGGCTTCCTCTCATTGTGTCTAGGCTGTCTTGTCTAGACACAACATATATAATCTATTTATACCTTCTAGTATCGCCAGGATTCTTCCATGTACACAACCTTCTTTTATGATTCTTGAACCAAGTGTTAGCTATGATTAAGTTATGCTCTGTGCAAAATTCTATCAGGCGGCTTCCTCTTTCATTTCTTAGCCCCAATCCATGTTCACCTACTACGTTTCCTTCTCTCCGTTTTCCTACTACCGAATTACAGTCACCCATGACTATTAAATTTTCGTCTCCCTTCACTATCTGAATAATTTCTTTTATTTCATCATACATTTCTTCAATTTCTTCGTCATCTGCAGAGCTAGTTGGCATATAAACTTGTACTACTGTAGTAGGCATGGGCTTCGTGTCTATCTTGGCCACTATAATACGTTCACTATGCTGTTTGTAGTAGCTTACCCGCACTCCTATTTTTTTATTCATTCTTAAACCTACTCCTGCATTACCCCTATTTGATTTTGTATTTATAACCCTGTAATCACCTGACCAAATGTCTTGTTCCTCCTGCCACCAAACTTCACTAATTCCCACTATACCTAACTTTAACCTATCCATTTCCCTTTTTAAATTTTCTAACCTACCTGCCCGATTAAGGGATCTGACATTCCACACTCCAATCTGTAAAATGCCAGTTTTCTTTCTCCTGATAACGACGTCCTCTTGAGTAGTCCCCGCCCGGAGATCCAAATGGGGGACTATTTTACCTCCGGAATATTTTACCCAAGAGGACGCCATCATCATTTAACCATACAGTAAAGCTGCATGCCCTCGGGAAAAATTACGGCTGTAGTTTCCCCTTGCTTTCAGCCGTTCGCAGTACCACAACTGCAAGGCCGTTTTGGTTAATGTTACAAGGCCATGTAGGGAAGCAGCCTACTCACGCAGTATAAAATTCACATCAGTCTTTCCATTGTGTGCTAGCCTAGTCCGCTGTAACTAGCTCTGACGTCATAAATGTTGCGCAATACTTTAAAAATCAAGTAAATAACCTGAAACGTTTCTAGCATGTCAGGAGTAATACTAAATCAATATGTGTTGAATATCAGTTCAATAACTTTAACCATTTTCGAAATTTGGACGTTTTTCTGTAAAAATCATTGGCGCAACAGAAAAGAGCTAGAAACTTAAAAATTTATATTTAGATTCCTTTTTCATAATAATTTAGTGAAACAGTATTCTGGATCTCACAAATTAAAATTTTAGTTGAAATTAATGATTTTCTGATTTTTGTCTTAGAAATTCAGGAAGCAATATAGATTAAGTAGGCGAAGAAATAAGGCTAGGATGTTTAAATTTAAGTAGAAGGGAGATCCGCTATGATCATAAAGATGTGAGAAGTTTCAACAGAACAACTATGAAACTATAGCTATAGCGTATCTCCAAAGAGCAAGTTCAGAGCTCGTCTACTGCTTGTAGTGTAATTCAATTAATTCTCTCGCCCAAAATATTTGACTTAGCCACGTCAGACTTTTATTATGATTACTTACCTATGTGCTGAATGCACATTTAAATTGAGAGCTTCATCGACCATCAGCAAAGGAAGCAATGATTTATTCAATAACTTAAAGTGGTGCATTACTAGCCCAGCGGCTAGTCGGGAGAGCGGAATTGATCAGGCGTTCCCTTAGCCGTCCGCACCGCGGCTTTATATATAAGAACGCTGCGCGAGAGAAAAAGGCCCCAGTTCTCTCCAGATGCTGAATAGCACACCACCTGTGCCGGGAGTCACGTCGCGTCGGTATCATTGCTATAAACAGCCTCGGATGCCGTAATAAGTTACTCGGGATACGCGTAACCATGAAATCATTTTCGAGTGAAGTGTTAATTCTGGGATAACTTTAATGATCTATTTTCAGTTTGCGTATGTCGTATTTTCACGTGCCGTCGCGGGACAGACATTCTACCATTATTTAGCGTGGCGTTTGATGAACATTATCATCAAATTATGGCGAGCATTCACTTAAACATTTAATTTGAACAGTTATAGTTGCATCAGCGCATTAGACTCTGAACTGCTCTGTTAGTTGGATTGTGTGGATTCTTTTTGGTCTGTGACTTTCAGAATATAGTGAACATTTTTAGAGAATCATTTTTGATTATGAATCTCAGACAATCTCCTAATTCCTCAGAGCTATAAGCTGTAGCTATAAGTGTATTTCTCAGATGAAGTGGGCACTAGGAATTATAATTACAGGCTTCACATTTTGCTAATCACTTTCTGGTTGCCAATATTGTAGTTAGAGAGCCAGTGTTGAGAACGGCAAACAACAGCATTAAATAAATAAATAATAGGAACATTTATATAACAATTAATTCCACCTGCCGCTCACATATGGTTAATCGGCCGGGAAATGCATCTTTTCTACATTACATTCTACATTCATATAACAAATTATTCCACCCGCCGCCCCACAGCCAGATCAGTCAATCATCCAGACTGTTGCCCCTGCAACTACTGAAAAAAATATTCAGGAACCATACGTTTGTCTGGTCTCTCAACAGATATCCCTCCGTTGTGGTTGCACCTACGGTACGGCTATCTGTATCGTAGAGGAACGCAAGCCACCCCACCAACTGCAAGGTCCATGGTTCATGGGGGGCCTTTCAGAGTATGCAGACACAATAGCGCCTTTCTTAGCAATCATATACAACCGCTCTGTTACTAAAGACTGGAAAGTAGCACAGGTCACACCAATATTCAAGAAAGGAAATAGGAGTAACCCATTGAATTACAGACCCATATCACTGACCTCAATTTGCAGTAGGATTTTGGAGTATATACTGTACTCGAACATTATGAATCACCATGAAGAAAATGACTTATTGATATATAACCAACAGGGATTCAGAAAATATCGTTCTTGTGCAACACAGCTAACTCTTTATTCCCACGAAGTACTGAGTGCTGTCGACAAGGGATCTCAAATCGATTCCATATTCCTAGATTTCCAGAAGGCTTTTGATACCGTTCCTCACAAGCGACTATTAATCAAATTGCGTGCATATGGAGTATCGTCTCAGTTGTGTGACTGGGTTTGTGATTTCCTCTCAGAGAGGTCACAGTTCGTAGTGATAAATGGTAAATCATCGAGTAGAACAGAAATGATATCTGGCGTTCCGCAAGGTAGTGTCATAGGCCCTCTGCTGTTCCTGATTTACATAAATGATCTAACTGATAATCTGAGCAGCCCCCTTAGATTGTTTGCAGATGACGCTGTAGTTTGCCGCCTGGTAAAATCAGCAGACGATCAATTCCAATTACAAAATGATCTAGAGAGATTCTCTGCCTCGTGATGACTGGGTGTTGTGTGATGTCCTTAGGTTAGTTAGGTTTAAGTAGTTCTAAGTTCTAGGGGACTGATGACCATAGATGTTAAGTCCCATAGTGCTCAGTCATTTGAACCATTTGATCTAGAGAGAATTTCTGTATGGTGCGATAAGTGGCAACTGGCACTAAACAAAGAAATTTGCGAGGTCATCCACACGGGTACTAAAACAAATCCGATAAATTTTGGGTATACGATAAGTCGCACAAATCTAAGGGCTGTCAATTCGATTAAATACCTAAGAATTACAATTACGAGCAACTTAAATTGGAAAGACCACGTAGATAATATTGCGGGGGAGGCGAAACAGAGTGTGCGCTTTGTTGGCAGAATACTTAGAAGATGCGACGAATCCACTAAAGAGACAGCATACATTACACTTCTCCGTCCTCTGCTGGAATACTGCTGTACGGTATGGGATCCTTACCAGGTAGGATTGACGGAGGACATCGAAAAAGTGCAAAGAAGGGCAGCTCGTTTCGTGTTTCGCGCAATAGGGGTAAGAGTGTCACTGATATGATACGCGAGTTGGGGTGGCAGTCACTGAGACACAGGCGGTTTTCTTTGCGGGGAGATCTATTTACCACATTTCAATCACCAACTTTCTCTTCCGAATGCGAAAATATTTTGTTGACACCCACCTACGTAGGGAGAAAGGATCATCATAATAAAATAAGAGAAATCAGAGCTCGAACGGAAAGATTTAGGTTTTCCTTTTTCCCACGGGCCATTCGAGAGTGGAATGGTAGAGAAGTAGTATGAAAATGCTGCCAGGCACTTAAGTGTGAATTGCAGAATAATCACGTATATGTAGGTGTAGATTATTGAGCATATGAGATGCCTTGCAACGTGCTGTTCAAAAGAGATCCCCACCTCCTCTTGCTCTTACGGTTTTATGGACAGCCCTGCAGGGTTCATAGTGTCAGTTCCGTTCAGCACTACTTTAGACATTAGTAGAGTCCGTACCACGTCGTTCTGCGGCACTTATACGTACTCGGGGGGGGGGGGGAGGCTCTACACGATATTTGGCAGGTGTACCAGTTTCTTTGGGTTTTCCGTGTATACAGATGTTACAGGGACTTCTGGATGAGTTTCACTATCAGCGTTGCTTTCTCCTGAAGGTACCAAAGGTCTTCGTAATTTCTGGAAACTTCCACCCTCGATTGAAATGAATCTCAAACACAGCAGTCCCGTTGCCATCTCCGTGTTCGGCTCAGCTCTCTGACTGCCTACAGACATGTTATTGCCTCGCCAGTGACCCTGACTGTGACGTATCACTTTCGCCTCTGTGTGTGGGAGAGTGTTAAGTAGCTCCACTTTTTGCCGGCCCGGCGTTACGCGCTTCGTGCTTTCCCAGCACTACGCCTGTATGTTGCATTAACATTACTACTTAATGAAGTTTCCTTTCATTTCATAGCGTCCATGACACTTCTTACATTAATAGCATTGGATGACCATGACGCCTCTTACATTTATAAAACTTGACAGTAATGAAACCTTTTATGTTAATGAAATGTGACATCCGTGACAAAGCACCCAGGTAAGGAACCAGTCCTGGTACCAATTACACCTTCATCTACCTCAAGAGGTTATGCACCTTGTGTCGCTCTGCTAGGCAGCACGCCATATGTGGAGCCGGGAATAAGAACTGATGGGCTCAAAAGTGACACAGTGCAGCACTTGTGTGGTTCATAGTTGTGCAATCGTACACCGAGGAGTCGCGGCGAACACGTCACGTGGGGTACGCCGACCCCAATCGCATTGAATGTTAGAGTCAACAGTGCGATTTCCTTCTCTGTGTGACCACAGGTGGTACGTACCTGTCTCCATCTGTATTGGTCTAGCAGGCCTCGTAAGGGGCTTACGTGTACACACGTCAACAAACGTCTTGCATCATCCCTTTATTTTTAAATTCATGGCATAAAAAATAAAAGTTGCCTCTGGGGCCTGGGTATATACTCATTTGCAATGTGTCCCGATCACTACATAAAGATGGTTCAAATGGCTCTAAGCACTATGGGACTTAACTTCTGAGGTCATCATTCCCCTAGACTTAAACCTAACTAACCTAAGGACATCACACACACCCATGTCCGAGGCAGGATTCGAAGCTGCGACCGTAGCAGCAACGCGGTTCCAGACTGAAGCGCCTAGAACCGCTCTGCCGCAGCGGCCGGCGCTACACAAAGACAACGAACATTTGTGTAACGATACAATCGAATGTTTCCCATTTTTTTTCACAGCACCGCTGAACAACGTCAATACGTGGTGGAACGTCCCCTTGCTCGAACGCAGGCTATTGTCCGCCGTGGCATACCATCAATGGGATCGGCACCTTGTTCAAATTGTCCCACTCTGGCGATCCTGACTAACAAGGGGAGGCCGCCAATTGTGAAATTCAGATTCGATTCATACTGCGCATAATAAAAGCTCATGGCCAGAGGTGTAATGTGGCAAAGCACCAAGATGCACTTCTCAGCCGTTGTCGGGAAAATCTACAGGTACAAGAAACCGTTGCGGTGAAATACTCTCTACGATTATTAATTTTCTACAGAGTCGTGGCGCAGCGGTAAACGCTTGGGTTCGTAATCCGAAGGTCGCCGGATCGAATCTAGCGCCATGCAACCTCTTTTTTTGTTTTTTGTAATTCAAATATATAGATATATATATAAATTCCCGGCAATCAGTTGCAACAATTATGCACATAGTAAGTTGTTGAAAGTCGTTTGTCGTGGAAAAACTGGCGACTTCGAACATCATTATGTTTTCCGCAAACAAAGTTGTATTTCACAAATGTTATTGTCTTCAATAGAAACGATATTCCGAAACGAATACGTATAGTGTAAGTCAAACGTTCGAATTAGAATAGAGACCCCACGAACACAAATTTGCTGTGGCAGGTATGAAAATAAACTCCGTTACTCGCTCGTTACACTTGAAGGTCAGATGTTGAATGGGCCGAAACGAGCCGCCGCATAACAGCGTAGTTGCCTGCTAACTTCGAAAGAAGGTAGATGCGGTCCCTAGCGCAACTCATAACATCGCCGAAAATCAGTGCGTACGTGAGAGCTTTGGTACACCCTGTTAAACAAACGGACAAATGGAGGCGGTACAATTGGAGAGCGATCCGGGCCTTCCGCACGAAAGTGATGTTATCGAAGAAGATTCTATACACAGTGAAGTGCCGAAACAACAATTGAAACATACGTTGGTATATTTTGAAAGTCTCCTTCGTAACAGTAATCGCATCGCAGCAGAATCGTCATCATCAATCAGCGAAGAAGCCATGGTAATTGGGGAAGAAATGTTCCAGAATAAGCTGCAAATGCTCGCCGAAAAAACCCTCGTTCATGATGAGGAACTGATAGACATTAATGAAATCGACGATAATAATGCCTACGAAGACGTTGAAACGAGTCCCATTGCCAACGAATCATCAGACGAATACGAGCCGGACGAGAAGAAAAAAAAGGGTACGACTATATTTCTCTGGATTACAAAATTAGAGCTGTCAAAATGGCCAAAGAACTTCCAGGCTGGAGTCTCAAAACTCTACAAAAAAGGGGGTGCTCTCGTTTGACAAATATGGGCTATTTATCCAGGTGGGAAGAGCAAATCAAACGTGGCGGTAGCAAATTTGATAAATATTGTACCATCGATTCATGAGTGCATGATCGCTTCGTTGAAGCGATCATGGGTGCATGATCGTTTCGTGGAAGCTCGACAAAACTTCCAGCAAGTTACTACCAGAAACCTGCAGCAGTGGGCCTTGGGCGCTGCAAGTCAGTTCCCAGATTTCAACTTCAAAGCTTCAAAAACATGGGTCACCGAATTTAAAAAGAAGCATGGGATTCGGCAACGGAAAATCACAAAATTTGTTTCCCGGAAAGAGACGGCTACCGAAGACGAAATTTTGGCCGCAGCGGACACATTTCGGATACAGACGCGAACGTTGATAACTAACTTCGGCAAAGATTTCATAACTAATACAGATCAAACAGGTATGCAAAGAGCTGTTCACAAATGTCTTATGTCATGATGATAGAATATGATAATCTGATATATGATAGACAACACAGATTTCGTATATTTCTTATATAAACGATATTTTTATATTTTGTTTGTCAAGGTGCCAGTACCAGTCCACGTTCAACAGAACTCTCACCAAAAAAGGGTCAAAGGCTGTCCTGGTAACCCGCCACGACATGAACAAGGTGACGCATTCGTATACGGCACAATATTCAATCACGATGTCTGGACGAGCCTTGCCTCTTGTTTTCGTATGCCTCCAAGAGTCCACAGGTACGTTTGGACCCAGAGTACAGAAGACAGTCGACGTGTACGCCAAGAATTATACCAATGTTGTTATTACATCCTCCAAATCCGGTAAACTAACAACGGGTTTGTTCATGGACTTCTTGCGTAATGCTTTGCAACCATACATACAAAAGAAAGAATTTCTCCTTCTGATCGACTCTTGGGGTGGGCAAACGAACCCGGCGTTATACGATGAGATGTTCCAGGATGATAAGAAGTTACCAACGTGCACTATAAAAATCATTCCTCCAAAGTGCACTCCTCTCGTCCAACCGTGTGACGTGTATTTTTACCGGCAGGTAAACAATTTGATCAAGCGCCTTCATAATTGTGTTTTTTTAATCGAGCGAAACCGTGACATCAACTCCAGAGACGATTGTATAAAAATCCAATCCATCGTCCACCACCAATTGTCTTCTCCGATTTTGCCGATGTGATACGATACGCGTGACCCACGCCTGACGAACGATAGTACAATTTTTCAGAATGTCAATCAGGTGTGTTCCCCAACAGATAATTTAAAAAACAATTGTTTTGTAAAAACGCATCGTTTATCAGATATGCTCGATGTCGTGCTGTTTTCTGCTTTCCATGTTTCTATGATAACTATCACTCTGGTTCGTGCGATACTCCAGCTACTTCTGGTCACGAATTGTTAATTATGTGCGAGTGTATACCGAACTTTTCAATAAATTGTATCCACTTGAATATTAGAATATTATTTGTGATATTGTGTTTTATTTCATGTCTTATTTTCCCACGACAAACGACTTTCAACAACTTATTATATACATAATTGTTGCCACTGATTGCCGGGAATTTTATATATATATATATATATATATATATATATATATATATATATATGTGTGTGTGTGTGTGTGTGTGTGTGTGTGTGTGAATAATAAAAAAAAGTTGCATGGCGTGAGATTCGATCCGGCGATCTACGGATTACGAACCCGAGCGCCTACCGCTGCGCCACGATGCTGTAGAAAAATAAGTAATCGTGGAGAGGATTTCACCGCAACGGTTTCTTTTAACTGTCGATTTTCTCGAGAACGACTGAGAAGTGCATCTTGGTGCTTTGCCACATTACACCTCTGGCCATGAACTTTTATTATGCGCAGTATGAATCGAATCTGAATTTCACAATTGGCGGCCTCGCGCAGAACAACTCGTTTCAATCGCCCCTACACGTGTTCGAATGGGTTCATATCCGCGAACGTGCACGCCATTCCATTCTGGTGATCCTTGTATGTTGAAGGAACGTGTTGACAAGGACAGTATGGTGAGTTCGCGAGTGATCAACCATCACGATGAAATAGACACCAAAGTAACAAGTTTGCGTGCGTGTCTATCCTCCGCAGCAAGTACAAAAATATTTTGCTTTGTAAATAAGAACCGCCTTTTTTTGCTGCACTGTAATTTATTTCTCGCAGACGCGTTTCGCCTTTCCTTGTTCTAAGGCATCTTCAGTGCGATCTAGAACGATAAAGTTTTGTTTTGATATGTTATGTTTAGATTATCAAACAGATCACATCGCGTTTATTTATGTAAATAACTAATTACTTTGGCCGAGCGGTTCTAGGCGCTTCAGTCCGGAACGGCGCTGCTGCTCCGGTCGCAGGTTCGAACCCTGCCTCGGGCAAGGATGTGTGTGATGCCCTTAGGTTAGTTAGGTTTAAGTAGTTTAGGTATAAGTAGTTCTAAGTCTAGAGGACTGATGACCTAAGATGTTAAGTCGCATAGTGCTTCGAGCCATTTGAACTAATTACTTACAGTTTCTTGTCACCTGTGTTTCCTCACGTCTTGTCTGGAGATAGCACTACCACTTCATTTCCGAAACATAAGCACATTTTTGTATTTCGAACTTTTTCCTTCACACTGTTCACCATGTTTATCCTTATTTTGCTGACGCACTGTTTCTCTTTTGCCGATAGTTATAGATATTTGTTCGAAAACTGATCTTCTAAAGAGGTAGATATTGTGAGTTCACTATGTGTTTTCTCCTTTTTGGGTTGTTTACCTACATGTTGCCACCCTAACGAAGTATATGTTTAGAACTAAAGTCTGAGTTTTGGTTTAAATGTTCTGTGGAGGGGCTCACTCGCTTGTCCATGAACCTGTGCACACAACTTATAAACCAAAATTCAAATCAGCTTTTCACCAAAACTTTCAGCCACCCTCTGACAGCTATTGCGTTCATATTCAACACTCTACAACTCCAACCACCAACATCCCCCCTCCCCCACCTCGCGCACGCGCGCACAGACACACCTCACACAAACACACACACAGATACGCGCGCGCGCGTATAAAACATATACACATGTACACGCTCTTTAGCCCCCCCCTCTCTCTCTCTCTCTCTCTCTCTCTCTCTCTCTCTCTCACACACACACACACACACACACACACACACACAGAGAGAGAGAGAGAGAGAGAGAGAGAGAGAGGGGCATAAACATCAAGAATAGACGTTAGTTTTAAACCTATAGCCGACCGGTGTGGCCGAGCGGTTCTAGGCGCAACATTCTGGAACCGCGCGACCGCTACGGTCGCAGGTTCGAATCCTGTCTCGGGCATGAATGTGTGTGATGTCCTTAGGTTAGTTATATTTAAGTAGTTCTAAGTTCGAGGGGACTGATGACCTCAGAAGTTAAGTCCCATAGTGCTCAGAGCCATTTTTTTAAACCTATATAAAAGCAAATCTGTATCGTTCTAGATCCCAGTTAAGATGCCTTGAACAAAAAAAAAAGACGAATCGCATCTGGCAGAAATAAAAGGCGGTTTTTATCTACAAAACAAATGTCACAAAAATTCTGGCGATACGGTCCCACTATTGCTTGCAAAGTCCCTCCCGCACCGTTGAGCAGTAAGATTGCTCAACAACCACGAGAGGGGTGCACCTGAGGGACACCGTGTTGCAAGCGTTATATATTACCGGGTTTTCGCCTGACACATTGTCTACGATTACCAGGGTACAAACAGATACGATTTTCGCCCGTAAAAAACACCCGACGTCAATTTTGGGGCGTCAGTGCTGCATGATTTCTTGACCATAAGACGAGATGCTCCTTCGCAAGGTCCTCGGAAATGTAGATTAGCATTATCCAATCGCCTCCTAACAGTCTGATGCGTTACGTAACGTCCTTTAGCCTCTTCGAACGTCGAATTGGTTCTGGAGCACCCATTCCACGGTTCCTTTGATTCAAAAGTCGTAGTGCATCATGTGAACGTCGACGCCCTATGCATTACACGTCCTCAACACTATCCGTCAACCGGAACCGCTTCCACGTCCGCATCACATTACTTTAACTCCTGTGTGCACATCGAGCAACTTCTCTGATTGACAGGCCGTCTGCGCGTAACGTGCTGATGTGGACCCTATCATTTGTCGCTAGTGTTCTTCGTGGCAGGATGGATGTTCACTCTACTTTTCCACAGACGTCTCTAACGCGTCCCTACGGCTGCTATTCTTTCAACTGAAAGGCTGCTGTCTATTCAAGCGCGGGGCTCCATACATACAGTAAACAGCGCTCGTGGTAATTGAGTGTACCTTTACAATGCATAATCAATATAGCAATCCTGCGCGACGTATGAGTTTGATGTAAAATGTGCGTTGATGTGTCATGCCACATGAAAGCAAAAGGCGGAATTTTAAATACCGGGTGGTTATAATTAAAGTGCAGTTACTCACAGAGGTCCAACGTGGAATGTAATTATCGTACGGATGCGAAACTTCGCAGATATGTTAATGGTTAATGCAGAATCGATCGACGCTGGCAAAAAAATTAGTTCCAATTTTGGTCACCAGGTGAAAAACTGACGCTGTGAATGCAAGAAAGACGTTTAGAAATGTTTCCATATGTAATAGTTTTGGGGCGGATCGTGGGAGAAAAATTCGAATAAGTGAGAAAGGAATACTGTTGATTTTATTATTAGTCACCGCTTCCAAATTTGTTCAATACAAGCACCGAAGATTTCAACGAGATGCTGCATCTGTAAAACGACATGATCAACGGTGGCCTGCAGCAGTTCCAGTGGAATCTGAGCAACGTGTTCCCGTATATTGGCCTTCAGATCCGAACGTGTCCCTGGTAAACGCGTTGTTTTAGATATCTCCAGTGCCAAAGGTCGCATGGGTTCAGATCACGTGATACTGCAGGTCATGCATCTGGAAAACGTCTGGAGAGAACACATTCGTGGAACAGTGCATTAAGCAGATCTTTCACTGGGCGAGCGACATGAGGAATACCCCATCTTGCATGAAAACAGTAGTTTCCACACAGTTGCGGTTTTCCAATCCAGGAATCACAAGCTGTACAAGAGGGTCTCAATAATGGGCAGACGCATTGCTAGCCCTCTGGATGTACGCTCTTCAAAGAAGAACGGACCGAGAATGAAGGTGCTTGTGAATCCACACCACACAGTACATATGGCGAGTGCATTGGCTCTTCCTGCACAACACGTGGTTTAACAGTACCCCAAATTCGGCAGTTCTATGTAGTCACTGGCACCCTGAAGTGTAAAATGTTCCTCGTCACCCAGTAGGATATTGCCCGGCCACATGCCATCAATTTCGATCCGTGCCAGAATCCGAAGAGCAAATTCAGAACATTGCTGCGGATCATGAGGCTTCGGTTGCTGCACCGTCTGGGTCTTCTACATGTATCTGTCAATAACTTCCACCGGGATAGGACGCTTTCCACGTGCCACACCAAGCTCACTCGTGTTTTTTAATTTTACTATCATGCTCTTTACCATTTAATGATATCGGGTCTCTCCTAAGAACTCAGTCGGCTATCAGTGCAGGACTGTAGCTGCTGCCGTTCGCATAAAACAGTTTCACTAAAACCGCACAGCCTCTCTTCTCGGTAGCCATGTTGTTAACTCACGCTATAGCTGGTCAGATGACAGCGTGGAGGACAAACAAATAGTGTACAGTGCCAGATTTGCACCTGGAACTAATTTTTGCATCATAAATCGGTTTCGGATTAACGCATTAGCATATTTACCAATGTTCGATGTCATACGATAATTACAGTCCAGACTGGATCTCCGTGTGTACCTGCACTTGAATTATAGTGACACGGTATTTCCACGCTGCGCGGGATTAGCCGAGCGGTCTCGGGCGCTGCAGTCATGGACTGTGCGGCTGGTCCCGGCGGAGGTTCGAGTCCTCCCTCGGGCATGGGTGTGTGTGTTTGTGCTTTGGTTGATTTAGGTTAAGTAGTGTGTAAGCTTAGGGACTGATGACCTTAGCAGTTAAGTCCCACAGGATTTCACACACATTTGAACATTTTTTGGTATTTCCACCAAATTGACGTCTCCAAGTGATGTCGTCGTCGTAGCACAGAATTAGGAAGCAGATCCTGAGCCCGTTGCTTTTGCTGTGCGCCGTTAATGTACTACAACGAAAAGGTCAAAGGCTCTTTCTCACTGAAATAATGAGTTTCGTAGTTTACAGGGGTGCCTGCTGCTTTCTGTTATGCAACTTTCTTCAGGTACAATAGGAAACTCAACAATATGTTGCATAATATGCTTACGCGTAAAGGATTCACTCGCAAAGTTAGCAGTTATTCTTGTTAGTCGAAATAAAATTCTTTCAAACTGAATAACATCCATGTAATTGAATCGCCTCGATGGGCAATGAATCCACAACCTTCAGCGCGGATGCACGAAATCTTTCGGCCTCTAACGGGAATCCAAAAGGGAACTGCGGACAGTAGGTGGGGTCGGCATGGGAGAGGAGCGTCCCGAGATAATCCGTGCATTTGCGATAAACACTGTGTCCGGATGGCTCATGAATGAAACTACGTGCCTATATGCAGCAGATCCCTGGTTCGAGTCTCCGTCCGGCACACATTTTCACTCGTCCCGTCGATCCGACATAAAGCTCCGATGCAGCTGATATCATCAGTTTCTTTTCTTTCCTTTCTCCCCTCCACCACCTTCGATTTACATAAACTGAATTTGAGTGAAGTATGAAGGGTAACTATTACTGGATGAGACCAAGGCTTTGATACTACAACAGGCTAAATGAATGTAGGTTGCAATAGTTATGCAGAGATGAAAAGACCTGCAGAGGGTAAACTAGCATGGAGAGCTGCATCAAAGCAGTCCTCCTGCTGAAGGCCACAACAACAACATTGGGCAAGCGCGGTTTCCGTACTGGTAGGTATGGGAAATTTGTTTTTAGCTGATTTCTTTAAAATTTCGTTAGCGAAAAGCGCTGCAGAATTCTACGGATTGTATAATAGTTTTGACGTTTTCTTGGTAGAATCGACATTTTCCGATTCAGTATTGTTTGGATTTTCTTGCTATTGTCGCTGAAGGTTTTTAGTGGTCAAAAAAATGGTTCAAATCGTTCTAAGCACTATGGGACTTAACATCTGGGGCCATCAGTCCCCTAGACTTAGAACTACTTAAACTAACCTAAGGACATCACACGCATCTATGCCCAAAGCAGGATTCGAACCTGCGACCGTAGCAGCAGCGCGGTTCCGGACTGAAGCGCCTAGAACCGCTCGGCCACAGCGGCCGGCTTTTGATGGTCAGTTAAAGATATTTTTTACCTAGATTTTTGCTCGATGTTGCAACAGGAATTGCGAAATCTATTGTTGTCGAAGTTAATAAATAGCAGTAGCGTGAAACCTGGGATTTTGAACACATTTCTGGCTCTCCATCCATAGGGCCTTTTTTGCTCTGTATTTGTTTCATGCAGTTCTTTCCAATTACGAAAATCACCGGGTGTATTACAAAATGGTTAATACGGTCAACCAGCCACTGTTGCAGGTTGCCTATGTAACGACTTGATCTTCAGTACTGTAAATTCCCCTAACTATGGTCTCTAAGCACAACTATGGTCCAAACAGGTTATGAAGACTCCAAACAGTACTGTTTAGTAACAGCCAAGCGCCACCATCGCTCTAGAAATACTGATGTGGTCTGCCCTCTACTGGCAGGGTATGAAATTGCAATGTCGCGCACGGCAAAACATCACAGTCGCCATAATGTAAACGTGAAGAAGCTTCTTTTCAACGTGGTCATCCGACTTTCCTTCGCACTGAGAGCAAGGCAAGAGTTATCTAATTTGACTTTATTTATATTTTAATATATTTGGAATATATTTAGTTTGGTGCTTATCTGCTGACGTTATATGCGAGAAATGTGCAATAAAAGTAAAAGCATGAGCTTGAGGACATCTATGGTCCACTTTCCAGGATGGACCAAAGCTGTGTTCCATGAAATTGACAGTTAAAAATAGATTTTTTGGCATGTAATTAATAGCACGAAGACAAATTAAGAGTGACAAGGTATTTTTGAGTTTTTTTAGGTAATGCAGAAACAGCAATGAGTGATCGTAAGGGATCTAGTAGAAAGTTGGGGGGTCGCCCATACAAATCTTATCCTGAGGCTACGATGCAGCAGTGTTCGGAAGATATCAATGCAAAAAGACTATCCTCTCGCAAAGCTGCAGTTGTCTATGGAATTTCATGTGGTTCTATAATTCTTGAAATGAAGGCAGTATGGGAAAACGATGAGGCACAACCTGGACGAAGCTGTGTATTTACAGTATCAGGAATCATTTGCACAGCATGCTACCAAACTGAGCGAGTTCGGATTCCCTATTTCCACAACTGGCCTTCGCTGCATTGTAAAAATTTATCTGGATTCACGTGGCCGTAAAGAAATAAGATGCAACAGCAATTTTCTTTGAAAATGTTGGTCTGAAGCACTGTTCAGAGACATCACCACCGATTGTCACAAAGATTTGCAAATAATAATAAGAGGAATAGAGCAGCTATGAACAGAGATGTCATAAATTTACACATCGGTACTATTGAGAAGGAACTGGGAGGTACTGCTCTTGAAAATATTTACAATTACGATGTGGGAAACATGGTTGATTACTTGGGAATGGAAAGGGTCTTAATTAAATGGGGTTGTAAATATACCAAAGGCATAATGAATTCAAGTAAAGCGCCGGCGTCGGTTTCTATCATGATGTGTGGGAATGCAGCTGACGAGAACTTAACCATCATTTGTCAGTTACAAGGCGGAGAAAATGCGGGATACTTGAATGGAAGGTGGCCCCCTAGGAGCCAGATGGTTCAGGACTTTACTCTTACCTGAGCTGAAGAAGAAAGAAGGAAGCAAGGTCATTACAGGGGCAACCTAAGCAGTCACATTAGCCCAAGGGTTATTAAGATATTTGAAGACAATGATATTTCATTAATTGCCTAACCTCCAAACTCAACACATCTGACCCAACCTCTGGACTTATATTCGATCTATGTAAACCTACTGGCGTCAGATACTAGATGAATACAAACGCACATCTTGCGGAAGAAAATAGCCAACAATCCCAAAAGACATTTTCCCATCGCTGTTAAAGAAGTTGGTGGATGGACCTTCTAATCTGAAAGCTGGATTCAGAAAATCAGAACTGTACCCTCTCAACAGGTATGAAGGTTTTAGTAGGTTACCGAATAATGAACTCAATTCCTTCACTACCATTAGCGAGTGCTTCCTTTAGAGATCATCTTGAATCAGTGAGGGCACGAGAAACTCTTACAAACTCTGATCGTACTTGTACTATGAAAGGAGAAAAGACGTCAATGTCTAGCCAGGGAAGAGTGTGTGAGCTACAGGTGTTACTGATCATTCAGCCAACAACGGGCAAGAAGATACACTTGGACCTTCAGGAATTTCAAAGAAGCAAAAGAGATTTACAGTAAGCGTATATCACATCCATTATTCTCCTTTATTTTTATTGTTTACATTAAGGCAGTGAAATTCATATTATGCTTTAATTTTCAGAGTCTCAAGAAAACGGTGACCTCTAGTACTGATGAGAATACACCATCATTTGTATCAGATGTCACAGACAGGTCAGACATGTTTTAACGTTTCAACGTGCACTTGAGAATGGCTATAAAACCCAAATCATGACTGAGTAAAAAATGGAAATTAAAAGTCATATATACATCTCCAGAATTTGAGAATGAGAACAATTAGCAACTTCATACAAACTTTACATATTATTATAAATCTTTTAGAAACTTTTGCTTCTGAAACCTCCCACGAAATAACGGAAGAAAAGAATGTTATCGCATGCCATATTTTCACTGTCCATGAACTAAAGCTTCTGCATGAATCATGACGTTTTAATTTATTATTTTTTTTATCACTAAATCTATACGCAACACATTTTGTAGACAGTATCCACATACGCCACTGAATGTACCTGTAAAATCAGATCATTGTACGTCATACAGTACAGGAGATATGACGTTACGAACATCGTGATTCATAGGAAAGTAGCTTTTCTCAAAACGGAACGCAAATTAGTCACACTACACTAATACATTGTTTGATAACGAGAGTACTTATTTACTCACAACGTAATTAGGGCTGGTTCAAATGGCTCTGAGCACTATGGGACTTAACAGCTGTGGTCATCAGTCCCCTAGAACTTAGAACTACTTAAACCTAACTAACCTAAGGACATCACACAAATCCATGCCCGAGGCAGGATTCGAACCTGCGACCGTAGCAGTCGAGCGGTTCCGGACTGCGCACCTAGAACCGCGAGACGACCGCGGCCGGCCGTAATTAGGGGTTTTATGTCTCGAACTATAAAGATTTTACATGGTTAACGTTAAATAATTAACGTATTAACTCATTTATAAAGTAATCACAAGTTTGAAGTTGTTTTATACACGGGAGTCCGATTCTTTAAAGAACTGGAGGTGATTTGGAGAGAGGTATTACTGGTTAAAATCTAATTTGCCAATTCTTGTCGAAATAACCAGAAATATCTCCAGATGTGGTCAGGATATTATTTTAGCACTATGATACTTCAGAATCCTTGTAATATTGCCTGTCGGTGGTCCCACATGGTAGAAACCCCAGTCGCTTGTTCTCTTCCTGGGCCATTTCGATGCTACACGTTGTTGGCACTGCCTTCTAAATTTGTCTGTCACTGTAGTCACCATTCTGGAAGACCCGCAAGAGGTGGTGTTGGTCTTGAGGCAGGCTATCCTGGTCACTTGCGGCCCAGGTCCTGTGAACAAGTGTTCTCAAAACGGTAGGGAGTTCACTTGGTTGGTGGAAACACAGATCCGTATGCGTTGGTGTCCTGTGCACAGGGTGGTGTAATGTGCCATCTTAATTCTTCCGTACCCAGATGTCAACGAATGGTAGACAGGTATGTTCTTCTACTTACAGAGTGAATTTTATGTACAAGGAGCGTTCGAAACATTCGCTGAATGTTCTCAGCAAATAAAGGAAACGAGAGCTACAAACAAAACACGTATACTGGTCTTTAAAGTTTTCACCATAGGTACAAACACTACCAACTTTGGTAGTAAAGATCTTGGGAACTGTCACCAAACGCTTCTCGTGGAATCGATGGAAGCACCGCCGCCACGTGTTGTTGGCTAATCGTATCATTACAGCAGATGAGACCCAGCGCTACCAGTGCGATCTGGAGATAAAGTGACAGTCTCCGAAAAAAAGTCAGCTCACAAAATCTAAGATTTAATTCGGTGGCCGGCCGCGGTGGTCTCGCGGTTGTAGGCGCTCAGTCCGGAATCGCGCGACTGCTACGGTCGCAGGTTCGAATCCTGTCTCGGGCATGGATGTGTGTGATGTCCTTAGGTTAGTTAGGTTTAAGTAGTTCTAAGTTGTAGGGGACTGATGACCTCAGAAGTTAAGTCCCATAGTGCTCAGAGCCATTTAATTCGGTGTTGAGCACTTTTCCGAAAGCAAGGGCTTGATCCATCATTAATTCCTACCCAAGGGAGGCGGAGAAGACTATGAATCCCATGTCACTGACTGTCGCTTGGTTTCCGGACCGTATTGGTAGCACCAAGCTCCTGTAATGATGCGGATATCCAACAACGCGATACCACGGTGCTTCGAGTGATTCCATAAGAATCTGTTGGTAACAGTTTCCAACAGCTTTACAACCGATGTCAACGGCTTTACAACCGATGTCAGAAGTGCGTTGTAGCTAATGGTGAGCACTTTGAAGGCCAGAGATGGTATTTTGTTCGTAACTGTTGCCTCCTTTATTTTTTGAGACCATTCACCGAACTTTTCAGACGCACCCTGTACTTGTGGACTGCATCGATGGAGCCAAGAAATTCATCCAAGGCTTCCCTGCAACGTAGCTCCACGAAGAAGGTGTCTTCTAGGTCTCTGTACAAATGCTTGGGTATTTAAGCGTGTGGTTTTAATAGACACAAAATTTTCCACATGTACATTTGCTGTCCCTGGTGACAGGGGAGACACAGTAGCCACACCGTCCACCTGTTCTTGATAACGCCTTCTCCACAATGAAAGTAAGTGGTGGTGAGATCGTGTTGGAAAGGTCTCAATATACGTGGCTCGAAATAGGGCGCTAGCAATGCCCCACAGCGTCACCTACATAAATATGACCCAGACATAGTTTCGACGTTTCGCCAGATCATAATGGCGCCTGAGCCATGTGTCGGCTCTCGACATATATCGCGCTGTTAAGATTGTTCTGAGTCCTTCCATTCCATCGTTAATTGATTCTTTCATATTTATAGTTCTGTTGAGATTCCCCTCTAGCGGCGTGTCTGGTCTTATCGATCTTCGAATCGTTGCTTCCTGTTAGCCTTGTGTAAGGGAGTAAGATCTTTGGGGAGATGGCCGGTTGGTTGCCTAGCGGTGACGAGTCGGTCGGTCGGTTTTTAAAATCGGGAATTAGACAATGCCGGACGATGAGACCGCTGCGTAGCGTGGCGGTGGGAAGTTGGCTGTTGTTCCGGGAAGCCGCGTGGTCTATCCTGGCGGTGCGAGACGAGTGGGACGAGTTGATGGGACAAGGCTGTAAGCTCTTGCTGTGAGCACCCGGGGGCCACGGCTGTGGTTCCGAGTCACTACTTGGTGGGAGCGGCAACGGATGTCTTTAAATTTTCCGTCTGGAGGCGGGGATGATGGACTAGTAACTCGCCTAACCTGAGGAGTGGTATTTCGCCGCCGTGGATGCAGAGAAGACGAGGGCTCCTGTGACAGAGCGCGTGGCTGCGTGATTGTGCCCAGTTGGGTACGCTGGCGACGTGGACACGGTCGGGTGTGAGGAACCTTTGCATCGGAGTTCACCTGCTGTTTCTCTGATAAGCTGCAAGTTAAGTTGGTTTGGGGTTTAGATGTTAATTGAAGAATTTTGGTTTGCGCAACCAGCGTCTTTTCTGCCTTGTGGCCTCTTGCGTTCAGGTTTCTTGTCCGTGTCGCCGGTTTATTTATAGACAGTGATCTTTTCCGCTTCTTATTAGTACTGCCCGGCAGGAAGTGTATTTTTGGGCAGGGATTATTGTTTTAGATTACATTTTTTCTGCCTTGTGGCCTCCTGCGTTCGGATTTCCTGTCCCTGTCGCCGGTGTAATTACAGACAGTGATACAGTGATCTTTTGGCTTCTTATTAGTACTGCCTGGGAGGAAGTGTATTTTTGGGCAGGGATTATGGTTCCTGATTTGATTCCTCCTCCTACCCTGGCCTCGCGCGAGGTCTGTTAGTCCGCTTCTAGCCTGAGCATCCTTCGGGAGACAATTGTGGCCGCCCTTACACCCGGTCGGTTAATTATTTCTGTGCCAGGACATTTTGGTGGCAGGACATGGTATTAAAGTTGTTAGTTATTGTAAAATGTTAAATGGCTGTATTTTAGTCTGATTCTTTTTGGCCACTGTTTAAAAAGGTTAAGTTTGCCTTTCATTGGTGGGTTTTTTTAAAATTACGTGGCTTTAAAATTGTTAATTATTGTAAAAGGTGAATGACTGTATCTTTACTTTGATTGTTTTAATATACTTGGCATCCTTTGAAAATGCTAGTTCTGCCTCCCTGTTAGCCAGCCCTTGTAATTTAATATCTTGTTGTGCCAAAATTTAAAAGAAGTGTCTCCCTACATGTTCGGTGGCGAAATTGGTGTTTTGTTTCATTACTTGGAAAGTTATAATTATGTTATTAAATGCTTTATCAAAGTCTGTTTTAAGTAAAATGGCTTGGCTATTAACGGTAAAGTTTTTAATTTCATTACTTGGAAAATTTTGATTTGTTATCAAATGTTTTATCAAAGCCGGTTTTAAGTAAAACGGCTTGGCCGTTTACTGTCAAGCAAATTGTTTTGAAAAGGCACTCATGCCTGCTAGCTTTTTTGGATCTGTTCCTGGTCAAGTGGTAAAGAAATGACTTTTAATGGCTGACGTAATCAATAAAGAAATTGTAAATTGCAATTCGACAGTAACCAACTAATTTTTTCCCTGTTTCCCAACTGGAGGTTTTCCTTGATTAATCGTAACACCCGTCTCAGCGTCATTTCGTCGAACTTCGTATTAGTACAACTCACCGGGAAAATCAACGAGATTATACAATTATTTACACTAATTGTTGTTACTTGTTTATCTAAAAACTGAACTCCGTCCGAACAGGTGTCGAAAGGCCCAACTGTACCGACCGACCGCCGTGTCATCCCGAGCCGATAGACTTCACTGGACGTCGTCAGCATACCACTCTCCCAGCTGTTGTCAGTTTCCGCTACTTCTCAGTCGAGTACCTGCTCATCTGGTCTCACAAGGGCTGGGTGCACCACGCTTGCCAACGTAGGTCGGCAAACCCGGACGGCCAGCCATCCAAGTGCTAGCCAAGCCCGAAAGCACTTAACTTCGGTGATCTGACGGGAACCGCTGTTATCACTGTGGCAAGGTCGTTCGCTTTTGCTTCTGATTAGTTTTAATTTGTTGAATACTTTCTCGCTAAGAAGCCAGAAAGCCGCCCCAGCTGCCGCTTGCTCCAGCCGCTGAGCCCACCTGCACGGTCCTGTTGGCGAGGCTGCCCACCAGGTCCTCGACCTCCTCCAGGATGCGGCCCTCCATGCTGATCTTGCCGAAGCCGAAATCCCGCAGGTGGCGCAGCGTGAAGCGCCGTTGCTGCACCCAGAACGGCCCGTCCGTGAAGAAAACACCTGCCACACACCCAGCGCTGGTTTAACGCTTTCTTTTCTTTTTTTTTTTTCTTTATTGTATTTCAATTCCCCATCAGGGTGGGCTGGCAGGATCATATGCGCTGCTCTTCAGCCGAAAGACAGAGAACAAACAATAGAAGATAGTTAAAAATATACAAAGGAGAGAATATAGTGAACATAAGATATAAAAAAGGGGTCACATCATGGAAGCCAATAGACAAAAAAAGGGGCGACTGTAAAACGAGATAAAAACCGTAAAAAAGTAGCGCACGCAAAAAATCACACTGCGACAATTAAAAGAACACAAGGCACAGTATGATCGGAGCACAAAAGTACCGACGGATGCTGTAGGACATAACAAACACTGACAGCGAACCTCAAGGCAGCACACAATTAAAATCACACCTCTTGACGCATGGGAGAAACAGCACTAAACACAACACTGACGTGGCACACTGATGATGATGAAAAGAAAGGAGGGAGGGGAAGAGAGGGGGGAGATGGGCGGGGGGCGCGCTGAAGAGGGCCAGGTAGGGAGGGATGTGGGAACGAAAGAGGCAAGGATGGGGTGCAGGGTCTCGGGGGGGGGGGAGGGGAGGAGGAAAATCCGCTCTGGGAGGAGGAGGGGAAAGGAGGGGAGAGGAGAAAGGGGGCCCTGGGGAGGGGGGGAAACAAGGCCAGGTTATAGTTGGAAGGAAGGGTAGCGAAGTTCGAAGGAGGAAACCAGAGGGTGGGGGGATGAAGCCTGCGGACAATGTAAAGGATGCGGAGATGTTGGAGGAACAGGAGGAGGTGGGGGAAGGGGAAGGGGATCAGTTCATACAGGAGCCGTGTGGGGGAAGGAAGGCAGATACTGAACGCAAGGCGGAGCACTTGGCGTTCAAGGATTTAGAGGGCCCTGTAAAAGTGGGTAGGTGCGGTGATCCAGGCATTGCTGGCATAACAGAGGTTAGGACGGATGAGGGATTTGTAGGTGTGGAGGATGGTAGAAGGATGCAATCCCCATGTCCGGCCAGACAGGAGTTTCAGAAGGCGGAGGGGGGAATGGGCTTTCTGCTGGATGGTTTGGAGATGAGGGGTCCAGGTGGTGTGTCGGTCGAGGGTGAGGCCAAAGTATCTCAGGGTGGGGGTGAGCTGGATGAGATGACTAGGTTTAACAATTTCAACACTCCTATCTTATCCTCTTTGATTGCACATGTAACTGGCGATTTTCTAGAAAATTTAAAGAATGATTACACAATTGTCAAGCATATTAGAGGCGCACATTTAGCATAATTATACCATATACCATATAGATT
Source organism: Schistocerca piceifrons (assembly GCF_021461385.2). NCBI lineage: Eukaryota > Metazoa > Arthropoda > Insecta > Orthoptera > Acrididae > Schistocerca > Schistocerca piceifrons. The sequence continues at coordinate 78,183,948 of NC_060142.1, read as the reverse complement.
AATAAATATCCTTGCTTATACAGGGTGATCCATTGATAGTGACCGGGCCAAATATCTCACGAAATAAGCACCAAACGAAAAAACTACAAAGAACGAAATTCGTCTGGCTTGAAGGAGAAAACCAGATGGCGCTATGGTTGTCCCGCTAGATGGCGCTGCCATAGGTCAAACGAATATCAACTCCGTTTAAATAGGAACCCCCATTTTTTTATTACATATTCGTGTAGTACGTAAAGAAATATGAATGTTTATTTGGACCACTTTTTTCGCTTTGTGATAGATGGCGCTGTAATATTCGCAAACGTATACGTGGTATCAGGTAACATTCCGCCAGTGCGGACGGTGTATGCTTCGTCATACTTTACCCGCGTCAAAATGGACCGTTTACCAATTGCGGAAAAGGTCGATATCGTGTTGATGTATGGCTATTGTGATCAAAAATGCCCAACTGGCGTGTGCTGTGTATGCTGCTAGGTATCCTGGACGACATCATCCAAGTGTCCGGACCGTTCGCCGGATGGTTACGTTATTTAAGGCAACACGAAGTGTTCAGTCACATGTGAAACGTCAACTACGACCTGCAACAAATGATGATGTCCAAGTAGGTGTTTTAGCTGCTGTCGCGGCTAATCCGTACATCAGTAGCAGACAAGCTGCGCGAGAATCGGGAATCTCAAAAACGTCGGTGTTGAGAAAGCTACATCAACATCGATTGCTCCCGTACCATATTTCTATGCACCAGGAACTGCATGGCGACGACTTTGAACGTCGTGTACAGTTGTACCACTGGGCACAAGAGAAATTACGGGACGATGACAGATTTTTTCCACGCGTTCTATTTAGCGACGAAGCGTCATTCACCAACAGCGATAACGTAAACCGGCATAATATGCACCATTGGGCAACGGATAATCCACGATGCCTGCGACAAGTGGAACATCAGCGACCTTGGCGGGTTAATATATGGTGCGGCATTATGGGAGGAAGCATAATTGGCCCCCATTTTATCGATGGCAATCTAAATGGTGCAATGTATGCTGATTTCCTACGTAATGTTCTAACGTTGTTACTACAAGATGTTTCACTGCATAGCAGAATGGCGATGTACTTCCAACATGATGGATGTCCGGCACATAGCTCGCGTGCGGTTGAAGCGGTATTGAATAGCATATTTCGTGACAGGTGGATCGGTTGTCGAAGCACCATACCATGGCCTGCACGTTCACCGGATCTGACGTCCCCGGATTTCTTTCTGTGGCGGAAAGTTGAAGGATATTTGCTATCGTGATCCACCGACAACTCCTGACAACACGCGTCAGCGCATTGTCAATGCATGTGCGAACATTACGGAAGGCGAACTACTCGCTGTTGAGAGGAATGTCGTTACACGTATTGCCAAATGCATTGAGGTTGACAGACATCATTTTGAGCATTTATTCCATTAATGTGGTATTTACAGGTAATCACGCTGTAACAGCATGCGTTCTCAGAAATAAGTTCACAAAGGTACATGTATCACATTGGAACAACCGAAATAAAATTTTCGAACGTACCTACGTTCTGTATTTTAATTTAAAAAAACCTACCTGTTAACAATCGTTCGTCTAAAATTGTGAGCTATATGTTTGTGACTATTACAGCGCCATATATCACAAAGCGAAAAAAGTGATCCAACTAAAATATTCACATTTCTTTACGTACTACACGAATATGTAATAAAAAATGGGCGTTCCTATTTAAAGAAAACGGAGTTGATATCCGTTTGACCTATGGCAGCGCCATCTAGCGGGCTAACCATAGCGCCATCTGGTTTCCCCCTTCAATCTAGACAAGTTTCTTCCTTTGACGCTCATTTTGTGAAATATTTGGCCCGGTCACGATCAATGGACAACCCTTTATATGCACTGGTGTCCAAAAACAAAGCAACAAAGTGCTATTTCCCCGTCCTGTATCTAATTCACGATACAATCATACAAACTCGCAGCCAAATGTCTGTACGAACGTGTTCTGCACGGAACATGGCATTCTGGTTAACGGACAACCATACCAACGATGACGTCAGGACTCCTATGAAACGAGGTGTTTGCCTGGTAGCCTCACATCCACAATCGCTGAGTGCTGAGTACACAGTCACAGACAGTGCAGTATAGCACTGACCTAGTAGATAGTGTCGGAAGTTCCATGCGGCTTTTCGCGGATGATGCTGTAGTATACAGAGAAGTTGCAGCATTAGAAAATTGCAGCGAAATGCAGGAAGATCTGCAGCGTAGAGGCACTTGGTGCAGGGAGTGGCAATTGACCCTAAACATAGACAAATGTAATGTATTGCGAATACATAGGAAGAAGGATCCTTTATTGTATGATTACATGATAGCGGAACAAACACTGGTAGGAGTTACTTCTGTAAAATACACTCCTGGAAATTGAAATAAGAACACCGTGAATTCATTGTCCCAGGAAGGGGAAGCTTTATTGACACATTCCTGGGGTCAGATACATCACATGATCACACTGACAGAACCACAGGCACATAGACACAGGCAACAGAGCATGCACAATGTCGGCACTAGTACAGTGTATATCCACCTTTCGCAGCAATGCAGGCTGCTATTCTCCCATGGAGACGATCGTAGAGATGCTGGATGTAGTCCTGTGGAACGGCTTGCCATGCCATTTCCACCTGGCGCCTCAGTTGGACCAGCGTTCGTGCTGGACGTGCAGACCGCGTGAGACGACGCTTCATCCAGTCCCAAACATGCTCAATGGGGGACAGATCCGGAGATCTTGCTGGCCAGGGTAGTTGACTTACACCTTCTAGAGCACGTTGGGTGGCACGGGATACATGCGGACGTGCATTGTCCTGTTGGAACAGCAAGTTCCCTTGCCGGTCTAGGAATGGTAGAACGATGGGTTCGATGACGGTTTGGATGTACCGTGCACTATTCAGTGTCCCCTCGACGATCACCAGTGGTGTACGGCCAGTGTAGGAGATCGCTCCCCACACCATGATGCCGGGTGTTGGCCCTGTGTGCCTCGGTCGTATGCAGTCCTGATTGTGGCGCTCACCTGCACGGCGCCAAACACGCATACGACCATCATTGGCACCAAGGCAGAAGCGACTCTCATCGCTGAAGACGACACGTCTCCATTCGTCCCTCCATTCACGCCTGTCGCGACACCACTGGAGGCGGGCTGCACGATGTTGGGGCGTGAGCGGAAGACGGCCTAACGGTGTGCGGGACCGTAGCCCAGCTTCATGGAGACGGTTGCGAATGGTCCTCGCCGATACCCCAGGAGCAACAGTGTCCCTAATTTGCTGGGAAGTGGCGGTGCGGTCCCCTACGACACTGCGTAGGATCCTACGGTCTTGGCGTGCATCCGTGCGTCGCTGCGGTCCGGTCCCAGGTCGACGGGCACGTGCACCTTCCGCCGACCACTGGCGACAACATCGATGTACTGTGGAGACCTCACGCCCCACGTGTTGAGCAATTCGGCGGTACGTCCACCCGGCCTCCCGCATGCCCACTATACGCCCTCGCTCAAAGTCCGTCAACTGCACATACGGTTCACGTCCACGCTGTCGCGGCATGCTACCAGTGTTAAAGACTGCGATGGAGCTCCGTATGCCACGGCAAACTGGCTGACACTGACGGCGGCGGTGCACAAATGCTGCGCAGCTAGCGCCATTCGACGGCCAACACCGCGGTTCCTGGTGTGTCCGCTGTGCCGTGCGTGTGATCATTGCTTGTACAGCCCTCTCGCAGTGTCCGGAGCAAGTATGGTGGGTCTGACACACCGGTGTCAATATGTTCTTTTTTCCATTTCCAGGAGTGTATCTGGGAGTATGCGTGCGGAACGATTAGAAGTGGAATGATCATATAAAATTAATTGTTGGTAAGGCGGGTGCCAGGTTGAGATTCATTGGGAGAGTCCTTAGAAAATGTAGTCCATCAACAAAGGAGGTGGCTTACAAAACACTCATTCGACCTATACTTGAGTATTGCTCAGTGTGGGATCCGTACCAGGTCGGGTTGGCAGAGGAGATAGATAAGATCCAAAGAAGAGCGGCGCGTTTCGTCACAGGGTTATTTGGTAGGCGTGATAGCGTTACGGAGATGTTTAGCAAACTCAAGTGGCAGACTCTGCAAGGGAGGCGCTCTTCATCGAGGTGTAGCTTGCTGTCCAGGTTTCGAGTGGGTGCGTTTCTGGATGAGGTATCGAATATATTGCTTCCCCCTACTTACACCTTCCGAGGAGATCACGAATGTGAAATTAGAGAGATTCGAGCGCGTACGGAGGCTTTCCGGCAGTCGTTCTTCCCGCGAACCATACGCGACTGGAACAGGAAAGGGAGGTAATGACAGTGGCACGTAAAGTGCCCTCCGCCACACACCGTTGGATGGCTTGCGGAGTATAAATGTAGATGTAGAGAAGATGGCTACCGGTCTCTCTACGGTGGAGGGCCATAATGGAAATGAACTTTTGGCGTCACTGGCCGGGAGGCCCCTTAGGGAGCAGGTCCTGCCGCCTTGGTGCAGGTCTTATTACATTCGACGCCACTTTGGGCGACCTGCGGATGGGGATGAAATGATGATGAAGACAACACAACACCCAGTCCCTGAGCGGAGAAAATCCCCGACCCAGCCGGGAATCGAACCCGGGCCCCTTAGGACGGCAGTCCGTGACGCTGACCATTCGGCTATCGGGGCAGACGGAGGGCCATAGAGAGATAGGATGCAGGACAGTAGCAAAATGATTTGGCCCGATGGCTTAATGTGAATCGTTCTGTTGTTTCTCGGATGTGGCGACAGTGTATAGAGACCGTAACTTTATTCTGAAGAATGGGACAGGGATGACCATGTGAGACTTCAGAAGACAGGACCATTATTTAATAATTCAAGAACTGTCTTAATCGCATTTATTATTGTTATAATACCGCCAACCGGTTTCAACCCGACGTTTACACCATTGGTCGACTGCTGGTGGTGGCACTCCTGTCTACATAGTTTCCTGCCGTTATGTAGACAGGAGTGACACCACCAGCCGTCGACCAATGGTGTAAGCGCCCAGAAGATGACCCCTACGTCGGGTTGAAACCGGTTGGCGGTATAATAACAATAATAAATGCGATTAAGACTGTTCTTGAATTATTGATTAATCATACTAATCGCTGCTTCTCTCCACAACCATGTTGTCCAAAAAGAGGACCATTATGTGACTGTGTGGGCACAACAGCACCGCCTTAGTACAGCACGGCAGCTGGCAGGTGAGCTCGCAGCATCCACTGGACGTGCTGTATCGAGCAAAACCGTGTACAGAAGGCTTTGGTAGAGTGGCCTTTATTCTGGGAGACCTGCTGCATGCCTGCCTCTGACACATCTTCACTGAAGGGAACGTCTAGAGCGAAGTCATCAACACGACACCTGGACGGTCGAATAGTCGGTCAATATTCTTTCACAGTTGAGACCGATTTAGTCTGGAGAATGAGTCTCGATGGATTCGTATCTGGCGGGAAAGTGGAACACAGTTTCGGGACCCAGATATTGTGGAAAGAGACCGATATCGAGGAGGACGCCTATTGGTGCGGGCAGGGATTATGTTGACCACTCGAACCCCTCTTCATAAAATTGTACGTAGGTGATTCTGCGAGGTTTAATTGCTGTCAGGTACCGTGAAAAGACCTTGGGACCTCATTTGTGGTTGTTGCGAGGCGCTGTAGGCACAGACTTCGTATTGATGGACGATAATGCTCGATCTCATAGGGCACGGGTGGCTGATGTTTTCTTGGAAATGGAAGATACTGCACGCATGGCGTGGCCAGTTCGCTCTCCCGATTTGAATCCGATAGAGCATATCTCGGATGCACTGCGGAGACGGCTTGCATCACGTCAGCATTCACCAGGTACTTCTCAAGACTTGGGAGCAGCTCTGCGGGAAGAACGGGCATTATTGCCTCAACACGAGATTGATGTCATCATTCACTGCCTCGTTGTCAGGCTTCTATTGCTGCTCGACGTGGTCACACCCCATAGTGAGAACATTAACCAGTTGTCGGAATATATGTACAAACCCGTTACGTTGAAAAAAACGAAGAACATTTTTATCTACAGTTATGCGTGTTGCCATTGTTTACGTTCTGTATTCTTTATGTTGTTTCTATTTTACTATTACTTGTCTACACTGTTTTGTGGCAAAATAAACGCAACCTTGCAAAATATCCGTTTGTTGCTTTAATTTTGGACACCAGTGTGTTCGCAACAGTACTGGTGCGTTAGCGAAGAAATTCCCTCCCTGGCAGAAAAAGTGTTACACTTGCTGATAGAGATTTCAAGTAGAAATAAAAACAAAAAAATAACATCGCAAAAAGGGCATACTTGATGACCAAAACGATTACATATAATCTATACACGATTTCTTCTAAATGGTAGTCTTGAAAATATTGGCGTACACAAAGTCTAACATTGCAGTCTTTGTACCCCCAGCTGCTCTCTTTCCTTATCCGCTTGCCAGTCTATTTCTTTCCATTGTCAGAGCATACTTTACAGTAACATGTGGCGTTTGCTTTGTTGACAGTGGGGGCACCTTTCCTGGAAAAAAGCGACCAAAATTTCTGTCTAGGTTAGTGGTTGGTGTTGGACCCAATGATCGATGTCTTCTTCTGCAGCTGCAATGTCCATGGTAACTTTTTTTTATACATTCCACTAGATATTTTATTTGCTTGATGATAGCCTTGTACAAAATAAAACTATTCACAGTGTAAGTAGGATGTTTAGGTTTTTATGTTGGTAACGCCACGTAGCGCTCTGTATGAAAATCACTGACTGTGCTGTGTGCAGTCTGTGGCTGGTTGGCATCGTTGGAATATTCGCTATTGTAGTGTTGGGCAGTTGGAAGTGAACAGCGCGTAGCGTTGCACGGTTGGAGGTGAGCCGCCAGCGGTGGTGGATGTGGGGAGAGAGATGCCAGAGTTTTGATGGTTGCTATAAGTGGACGACCTGCACGTGTGTTGAAACACGTATGTAACGCAGCAGCGATGGCGAGGCATTGCAGCGTCTCTGACCAGAGAGTATGCGCTTGACCGCGCGAGTGTTGCAGTGCAGTTCGCTAGTTGTCGCTATGCAGAGCAGTACTCTGTCTGTAGTCGTGGCAGTCTGTAGCTCGATTTAGTTACGAGCAGTCGGTCAGTAGTAGTCGTGCAGTGCAGTACGCTAATAGTCGTCATGCAGAGCGGTCGGTCAGTAGTAGCACCCCAGTGCGGTTGTGTGATGTAGGCGGTCGGCAACACTGGTCAAGATGCTGAATGAGGTATACTGTTAATTAATATAATCATTAGATAATGTAAAAATTTATTTATTGTAATTATTCTCCAACAAGTGCCCCAATAATAATTTTTATTTCAAAAGCATTTTTTCAAAAATTTAATTTTTATTGAACTAAAGATTTCGTTGCACTTCCCACTTCACTCCACTTTTTTTTAAAGAAAAATTTCAGTAAAATCACAAAAAAAGGAATATTATTATTTGCAATACAGTTCCTCCAAGCCGTGCGCAGAGATAAGAGCAGAAATTTGACATCCAGTTATACTGAGGTAAGAATCTAATTCTGATTGTTTTACACAGGGCCAAAGACCGATATTTCGGTTTAATTGAATTTTCTTATCACTGAATGGACTTTAATTTTTTGTGAAGAACTTATATTTGAGTCAGATTGCTAATTTTTGTTTAATTGTCATTGTCAGTAGATTCCATTGTGGGAAAGTTACACTTAGCGCAATGTCCATTAGCATTCCTAAATAACATTGTCATTACTTTAAAATTTCGGTGGGAAGGTTACACTCGGCTCCCATTTGTATTAAGTATTGTCATTTATTTTTTTTAAATTACGGTGGGGAGGTTACACTTGGCGACACCCATGCCAGGATCGTATTTCGTTGAGAGTCTTTTGAAAAACAGTCAGATATCTGCTCTTATTTGCTTAAGTATAATTAGGATTTGGCGCTACGCTTTTATTAACTTGTGACTTTCTTTCCACAGATCAACGACAATTCGTTTGCTCTGTTGTATTTGTGTGTTGCTTTTGCATTGTGCTTATTTGTTTTGTGAATAATTGTGACTACTGTAAAAATGCCGCGAAAGACTGTGAATAGTGTATCGCGAAGTATTACGAACGAAATTACCGGCTCAAACGACTTTACCGATAGGACATGTGACACGCAGTGTAATGATGACAATCCTGCGTTCACAAACAATCAGTGCATTACAACCACTAATGATGACTTTTATCTTAATGAGGGACAAACGAACTCAATTGTCTCGTCTGTTAATCTGACGACAATTGATGACGCTGGACGCTCTATTGTAATGAGCGCTACCCAGCTTAACACAACCGGTTTGGAAAATTCAAGTAACATACAAACAAATTTTTCGAATGAAAATGGTCAGTGTAGTGAAAGTACGACGGATCCATTTAATTCAGAAATAATGACCGACAGTGTACATTCGACTGACAAACCTTTTTGTAATTCTCAAAATAACCAAATGGTTACAGTAAGCGAGAAAGTTCCAGATCCACCACTAAACAGCACAGAGAGTATAAACGCTAACTTTGGCTTTGAACAAATTATGGCAAGATTGCTACAACAACAATTTAGTGAACAGAACAAAAAATTAGACGACAATTTCAAACAACTTAGTGAACAGTTTAAACAACTTAATGAAAAACTTGAAGAACGGAACAAACAACTTCGCGAAATAATTAATGAAAGTTTTAAACTGACGAACGAAAAACAAGACAACCTTAACGAACGGAACAGACAAGTTAGTGAACAGAATACAGCTGTTACCGTGCAATGCCAGGACATTAAAGAACAATTACGTGTGAATACTAAGACTTGTGCTAATAACAGTAATGAAAAGGTTGGCACTGTTGCACAAGAATTAAATAGTACACGTGAAAGCACAACAGAATTACATAAAGACGAAGTTAAATCAGTCACTGAACAACGTTCAGCAAACGCAACACAGATACACGAAATTAATGCAGTCACTGAACAATGCCCTAAAAACGCAGTACAGATTCGCGACGAAGTTAATTTAGAGTCAGTGGAAGTTTCACACACTGTGAATACGGAAATTGTTAATAAAAGTGAACGACACAACAACCAAATTGACGAAAGTATTAAAGTAACAGAGTTGAAAACTATTTCAGTCACCAATACGTCACAGAATCCGCCACATTATGAACATGTGTCAGACTCACGCAGCGTGTATAATGTGAGCAATTTACAGAGACTACGAGACGTAAAATCTGAAAAGCCACGCGACTTAAAATCTGAAAAGCTATGCAACTTGATATCCGAAATGACACAGATGAACAGATTCACTCACAAACCCGAACGTGTTTTCAAATTCAGTGACGAGAGCGTTGATAAAATGCAATTTGTATTTGTAAGAAAATGTAAAGAATTTAATAATGACAGAACACAGGTACACGCTTTGAGCTGTATACGACAATTTGTTTTTGTACTTTCACCGCTATTGCCTGTAATGCAAAAGCTAGCTTTGAACCTGATGCGACAATTTGCTATTGCATTTTCATCAGCATTGCGTGTAATGAGGAAACTTGAATTAACGTGCTTACAACAATTTACTTTTGGAATTTTACCGCTATTGCTTGCAACGCAAAAGCTAAAATTTATTTGCAGTGCGTAATAGACCTCAGGGGATTCATTACGCTTTAATGAATATGTGCCGTAGCGAGCATAGGGCCCCGAGCTGTAGTAGTGCTGTTTCATCTTTAGTTTTCTGCACTGCTGCCTTCTCTTCTACTATCCTTTATATCTATCAAAACTGCTCTTTAACTATTGCTCTACCTAGTATTAAGAAACGAGTAATGAAAACCGGATATGACAAATTTTTACCGAATGTGACAATATTCAGTAGGCACTCCCGTAATGACAACTACCGCCGTAATTTTAATTACAGATAAAATCGTAATCATCAGTATGTGTAAAATTAACAGCAAACGCATTTTTTTGTAACAATAGACGTTTTTCACCGCAACAGCATGAAAGTCAACCGCTTAGCATACCTAACCAACAATGCAGTCTACAAGGTCAACTAAACTTTAATGTTTCGCCGCGTGCACGTATAGTCCCAGCTCCAACAAATAGTAACGCATGGCAGCAAAGAAATAACCACGTACAGACAACACACCATTTCAATTCCTATCGCAATGCGCCGTATAGAAATTACTATCATGACAGACGTAAAAATAATGAGGACAATTTTCAGCGTACACTTAATAACAGTCGATCTTATGAGCAGCAACAACATCAGCAACAACAAATAATCATGAATGGAACAGACAATAGGTGTCATCCATAGCGTAACACGTCAGTAAGAAATAACAGAACAGTTCATATAGTGGATATGCCACAACATTCTCCCGTAAATAATAGCACGTACGACAGAATTTGACCAGACACAGTACAGATTGCATATTACAGTAACGCAAACATTACTTTTGACACGCAGAATTTTGTTCACGAGAATGTTATTTGAAACATGCTTTGTTGAATGCTCCACTATTATCGCACCCAGATCTTACCAGAAATTTTTCCATTGCCACTGACAGTTCCAATACCGCTTTGGGCGTACACATTTTTCAGGAAATAGAAGAAGATGGCTCTACAGTAATTAAAAACATCGCATTTGCAAGCCGCATTTTGTCACCCGCTGAACGAAATTATTCTGTTACAGAACTTGAAACATTATGTGTTGTATGGGCTTTTACGAGATTTAGGCATTTTCTTTATGGCAGACATACCACCGTGTACACAGACCACAGAGCGATACAATTTTTACTCTCGGCCAAATTCACTCACGATAGATTAAGTAGATGGAAACTGTATTTACAGGAATTTAATTTTACAATAGTTCACATTCCCGGCACGCAAAATGTTACAGCAGATGCACTATCGCGTTCTCTCGGCAACAATCAGCAAGACGTAGCAACCAACTTCTGCAAAACAAATTTCAGTGTCATGTACATTCAGCAAGTTGCATTTGAAAATTTTATTGCATCGTCATTACAGGACATAGCACAAGAGCAAAATAAAGACAATGTGTGGAAAGAAATTAAACACCTTTGGCAAGATAAGAATAATGTTACGATTAGGAACCACTACACTGTACGCAATGACATTCTGTTTCGCCGCTCTCATCCTGACAGCAACAATTGGTTATTATGCATTCCTGACGAACTGATTAACAAATTAATTTGGTACACTCATCTAAGTTACGCACATTACGGAGGACGAAAATGTTTTCTTATACTGAGACAAAACTGTTATTTTACCAACATGGAAAAACGTATACGACGAGTTTTAGCGTCTTGTAAAATTTGCCAGAAAGCTAAGTCAGACACCACTTCACATATTCTGCCTTTATATCCCATTGTACCTGTTAAATTAAGACACATGGCCGCAGTAGACATTTTTGGTCCAATTCCGAGAACTAACAGAGGTTTTTGCTACATTTTTGTCGCTGTTGAGCTCACTTCAAAATTTGTTACTTTCACTCCATTACGCAAAGCTACTGCCAAAACTGTTTCGAAGGCATTTGTAAAACATTTTCTATCTCATGTAGGGCATTTGATGAAAGTAATTTCTGACAATGGATCTCAATTTCGTAGTAGCGTATGGACACGCATGTTACGAGCCAGAAACATTTCTCCGATCTATATATCCAAGTACCACGCTTCTTCGAACCCCTGTGAAAGGTTAATGAAAGAAATTGGTAAACTGTGCCGAATATACTGCCACAAAAGACATATTGATTGGGATACACACATACTCTCATTCCAAGATGTAATTAATTCCATTCCAAATGAATCCACTATGCTATCTCCGACTGTTATACTGAAAAACGTTGAACCACCGAACAAAATTAAAGAATTAGTAAAATTACCCAAATGTAGGCGACTAAGACACCACGAAATAATTGACATTGCGCTGAACAACATCAAACGTGCCGCAGAGCGCCGGAGAAGACAGCAAAAACAGGTTTTTACACGCCGCGACTTTCACGTTGGACAGAAGATACTAGTACGTACACACTATTTATCCAGCAAATTAAAAGGTAAGTGCAGTAAATTTGAACTTCTATACGCAGGTCCATATCGGATTCGCAGCATCCCTCACCCCAATGTTGTACACGTCGAAACTTTGAGAACTAGAAAATCGAAAGGCAATCACCACATCTCAAATATTAAACCGTTTATTGAATGAAGACACTTTATGATTCAACACACTATGATGCCATTTACTAATGCAATTACTTCACCTGACTAATTACTAATGATTATCGTATTTTTCTTGGCAAGTGCCCGACAAGGTAAGGTTAGCAGGTCGCTTTTCTTGTCGTTACACATCAGACCGTGCATATTTTTCCAGATGAACTTACGTATTTTATGAATAATTATGCAATTCTATGTAATGACGTATTAATTTTATCAAATTCTCTCTCCATTAAAGTCTTTAATTCTCGCCTCTATTAACTACACTACATACAAGCTGAACACAACGAACGTCACATTTGTCTTTTTATGTACGATTGTATTCCAGTTTTGTTTATATGCACTGTGAAATAGTTAAATAGTTAAGATATAACACACACCAGTTGACTTTGACATTTTTTTTGCCCTATGACACCTCAACATCGTGACTGTTTTACATTTTTTGCTGCTGCATTGTGATATTCTGTGTACATTTTTGCATCTGAACACTGTCAATGTCTTTGACATATTACGTTTTCTGTCATGTTATGCTGTATGGCTAATTGTGTCACCATTAACCAGTCATTATTTAGTGGGTATATGATTTAAATGCAGGACATTAATCTTTGTTGATCAATTTCAGAAAGGAATGATGATTCTAAGAAATAAATTTAACATAAATGGGAATTTCACCTACGGAATAAACGAAAGAAGATGCAATAGCTTTATGAGGAAGAGTAAATGGATCAGGATTAACAAGCATTAACAAGAATATACTATACTCATCGTAGAATAGCAGTCTTAACTAATTTTTTCCTTCAGAATACAAGGTGATTGATGCAGGCTGTCAGACTGAACTACACATCTTAGTTTTAGTGATGAAATATGCTAGAGATAAGGAATAGTTGTATAATGAGTAATGAAGTGATTTTTTGCAGATGATAATGAATACTGATGAATAATGACGAAGGAAATGATGTTATGAATAATGAAGTTTTTCTTTACAGATGATGATAATAGTGAAGTTATGATGATATGGATAATGAAGTTTTCTTTACAGATGAGGATAATGTTGAAGTTATGTATTTATGCTACGTAGTTATTTAAGTATTTGTTGCAGTTTGTTTTGACAGCAGGTGTTACATTGCATAGTAGGATGACAGAAAGTTTTGGAAAGGACAGCTATGGAACATATTTTATACACATTTCACTACCTGTTAATTCGAAGTTCACTACTTTTCAGCATAGTGTGCGTTTCTTCTTTCAGGTCAATAATCCATTTTGTATATTTTTTCAGGAGAAGTTTTTCATGATACTTACTAAACCTGTTACTTATTATACCTGTTCTAGTACTTGCATTTTATTTTTTTTTACCCATTTGTGTTTATCATTTATGAATGAGATCACATATACTGCCTTGTTACATAACCTTGCTACAGCTGACTCATGACGAATGACGTTACCTATCCTCATTTGCAGCAATAAGTCAAAAGCAAATAGTGTTATGCCTCAGAAATTAATTATCGATCCCAACGCAATGCATTGCTAACAAAAAAATGTATTACCAGTCCCACATGATGTCACTAGTTTATGATAATTCTGAGTAATACTGATTAGCTCTGAATAGTATGTCACTTGAGTAATGACTTCTTAATGAGACAAAAAAAAGTATATATATAAAATAATGCTTTGTCACTAGCTAATAATTGCCACTGTTTATTGTAATGAGACTACTTATAATGCGCATGATTATTAATGCTATGACTGTAATTAACTGATTTTTAATAATGACTTTGTAATGATCTAAATACTACTGAAGGAGAAACACTGTTTATTGTAATGAGACTACTTATAATGCCCATGATTATTAATGCTATGATTGTAATTAACTGATTTTAATAATGACTTTGTAATGATCTAAATACTACTGAAGGAGAAACACTGTTTATTGTAATGAGACTACTTATAATGCCCATGATTATTAATGCTATGACTGTAATTAACTGATTTTTAATAATGACTTCGTAATGATCTGAATAATACTGAATGATGAACTATGTTTGGTTCTATTCAATACTTGCTGGCCACTGAGTGCCAATAATTAATGTCACTCCACGAATTGTTATTAATTATGCCATTAATTAGCTCTTGTTTTCAATGTTCATACTTTGTTATTGGAAAGGAATGTGACTGTTTAATAATGCTTTATAATTAGGAAAAGACTAATGATTCTTACTATTGGAATGACAAATGATTAATTAACGACAAATGATTAATTAACTGTAATTAGGAAAAGGCTAATGATTATTATTGGAATGACAAATGATTAATTAACTGTAATTAGGAGAAGGTTAATGATTCTTAATTATACTTTGTAACTGGAAAAGAATGCGATTTTTTCATAATGCTTTGTAACTAGGAAAAGAAGGCTACTGATTCCATGTAAAACAATTAATGAACATTTTTCTGTAATACTACATACTTGGTACAGAAATGTTCAATAACTGGGCTATGAATGCCACAAACTACTAATTAAGTCTGTAATTGTCAATATTATGTGACTTGATGTCCTTCACCTCATGAGTTAACCACCCTGAATTACTGCAATGTCCATATGTTCTGTTTATCCCAGTGATCATGGAGCACTGTATTTGGTTTTGCACTAATTCTACGTTGGTGTGCCTTGTAAGAGCGTGGTGTTGACACGACATGCTGTCCACCACCGTGAGCGATGAAGACGTTATTATGGTCCCACTGTTTGGTATACCTAATGTACTGCCAAAATGAAAACATGGAACATTACTACGACAGTTCAGTGTCTTGGCTACACTGATAAATTCTGATGGGAAAAGATCTTCAAGTTGTGTCACTTGGTGTTGTACTTCTGTGGAAAGATATGGACTTTCAGAACAGCTGTGTGCAATCTAAAGTGCTACAACCATGATGCAATCCTTTCCTTTCCTATCCTAATTCTTGTCACATAAAGAAAATCATTTTTTTTTGGTAACATCATTTATGTTCGTGGATTATACATTCTTTTTCGATTTGCTGAACTCCAGTGTGAGTACACTTATGGCACTGGTCGACATGATGTTTTGCCATTATGTTTATTTGTTGTGAAAATGCTAAAGACATTTCTTCAGTGCGTGTGCACTTTGGACATGATTTTTTTGCCATTATGTTTATTTATTGCGAAAATGCTAAAGACATTTTTTCGATTTGTTCTCAAGTACAGTATGTGCACTCTTGTCTTTTATATTGTGTATACATTTTTTATTTTAAGGATATGTTCTGAACTACAGTGCATGTGCACTTATGTTAGGTGTTAATATGTTTTCTACTGAACTTCAGTGCCTGTGCACTTTTCTCATTTTTCAATATGATTTGTACTCATTCTGTATGTTCAATACTTCAGTGCGTATGCACTTATGTCATTTGTTACTCATTGTATATACATTTCATCATTTACTGATATGTTCTCAACTCCAGTGCATCTGCACTCATGTCACTTGTCAACATAATATTTTTTGCCAGTCTGTTTATTTGTTCTGAATATGCCAAAGAATTTTTTCAGTGCGTGTGCACTTTGTTTTCTGTCAAATAATTTGTATATACATTTTTCTGATTTGCTACTATGTTTTGTACTCATATCTTGTCTTTGTCTTATATATTTTGTACTTAGTGCGTGTGCACAACATTTAATTCATGTACTACATTAAATATTCTGTAAATTGTAGAAGTTTATTAGTTAAAAAAAATTTTGCCGCGATTGGCAAGTCCAAATGACTCACCATCGCTGCCAAATTTTTGCCCCCCCAGTGGAGGGTTATGAAACACGTATGCAACGCAGCAGCGATGGCGAGGCATTGCAGCGTCTCTGACCAGAGAGTATGCGCTTGACCGCGCGAGTGTTGCAGTGCAGTTCGCTAGTTGTCGCTATGCAGAGCAGTACTCTGTCTGTAGTCGTGGCAGTCTGTAGCTCGATTTAGTTACGAGCAGTCGGTCAGTAGTAGTCGTGCAGTGCAGTACGCTAATAGTCGCCATGCAGAGCGGTCGGTCAGTAGTAGCACCCCAGTGCGGTTGTGTGATGTAGGCGGTCGGCAACACTGGTCAAGATGCTGAATGAGGTATACTGTTAATTAATATAATCATTAGATAATGTAAAAATTTATTTATTGTAATTATTCTCCAACAAGTGCCCCAATAATAATTTTTATTTCAAAAGCATTTTTTCAAAAATTTAATTTTTATTGAACTAAAGATTTCGTTGCACTTCCCACTTCACTCCACTTTTTTTTAAAGAAAAATTTCAGTAAAATCACAAAAAAAAGGAATATTATTATTTGCAATACAGTTCCTCCAAGCCGTGCGCAGAGATAAGAGCAGAAATTTGACATCCAGTTATACTGAGGTAAGAATCTAATTCTGATTGTTTTACACAGGGCCAAAGACCGATATTTCGGTTTAATTGAATTTTCTTATCACTGAATGGACTTTAATTTTTTGTGAAGAACTTATATTTGAGTCAGATTGCTAATTTTTGTTTAATTGTCATTGTCAGTAGATTCCATTGTGGGAAAGTTACACTTAGCGCAATGTCCATTAGCATTCCTAAAACACATTGTCATTACTTTAAAATTTCGGTGGGAAGGTTACACTCGGCTCCCATTTGTATTAAGTATTGTCATTTTTTTTTTTTAAATTACGGTGGGGAGGTTACAGTGTCCGCCAGAAAAAGGAAATTTGTAAAGATAGTTGGAGGTGAGCCGCCAGCGGTGGTGGATGTGGGGAGAGAGATGCCAGAGTTTTGATGGTTGCTACAAGTGGACGACCTGCACGTGTGTCCGCCAGAAAAAGGAAATTTGTAAAGATGGATGTCATGAATTGATCGGTATATATATGAGGACTTTTGAACATTATTAAGGTAGATACATCGTTTGTTCTCTATGAAAATCTTTCATTTGCTAACTATGCCTATCGTTCGTTAGTGCCTTCAGTAGTTAGAATCTTTTATTTAGCTGGCAGTATTGGCGCTCGCTGTATCGCAAGTAGTTCGAGTAACGAAGATTTTTGTGAGGTAAGTGATTCATGAAAGGTATAGGTTATTGTTAGTCAGGGCCGTTCTGTTGTAGGGATTATTGAAAGGCAGATTGCGTTGCGCTAAAAATATTGTGTGTCAGTTTAGTGATGATCAGAATAAGTAAAGAGAGAAATGCCTGAGTACGTTCAGTTTTGCTCAGCTGTTTGGAAATCAAATAACGTAAGAGGTTTTCCAGCACTGTCATTTTTAAATTTTTCTAAGGGGTCGTTTCAACAACAGACATTAGGAAAACGTGACTGAGAAGTTTTTTTCCACCACTTCAATTTTTTATTGCGAAGGGGTAGTATCTGCAAAGCTGCCTGACACGGTCTGCACTAGTAGTCTCGGTCGTGTTATAATCTGTGACAATGTTGGGCTTTATGGTCCTTTAAAAAACTCCTTTTGAACGTACAGGAACCTCTTTGGCGATTGCCTAATGTTGTTTTGAGAGGCCATATACATCACGATCACGATTATTTTTCCATTCGAACGGTAGGAAAGGACCATTCCTTAAAAAAAAAATCATTTTGTTTCAGCTTCCTTGATTTGAAGCTTCTCGGTAGGCCCTTTCTGTTCTTCACGACAGTTCCAACAGCTACGGCACAGTTTAAAACGACTCCTGCTGCATCTAGTGGACAAAATTTGAACCACTACAGGTGTCCAACAACGGGCAGTCGTGTAGCGAGCGGGAAAACACAATTCAGTGGATGGAAAAGCTGCGACCTCAAGAGATACGGGCGTCTCCCACGCAACCGACACATGCTCGCCCAGATGGCGTACGGGCATAGAGCTGAATGTGTTAAAGCTCAAGCGACACAAGCAGTCGCTTGTGGCGTCACGCTGAGAGGGGCTGGAGCGAAATTTGTGTACAGAGTGAAATCTGACACAGTGGGAAAGTATACGCAATACCAATAGAAGCAAAACAGTTCGAGTAAAACAGGGGTCGCAAACGAGAAATTTGCGAGATAATTGTGACTGTGTGGCTGCTAGGTGCCAATGTGAAATATTGTCCTTATTAGTGCAAAACTGCTTGAATATAATTTTTTCGATTAATTCCTATCTACTTGAGCTCAAATTTGATCCATGACCATCTAACTTAACAAAAAATACGATATTAGATTGGAGTGAGAAACTTGAGGACGAAAGTAACTTTCGTATGATGTGTCAGTGCAAAGTAACATGATTCGCGCACCCTTGGACCACAAGAGGTCTGTTCAAAAAATTCCATTAGTTTGTCCACAAAATTTTTCAACGCTTTCTTTTTACTTATTGTGATTTATTATTTTATTTATTTTGTGTATGGCAATACAGCGACAATATTTTATATAAGTACAACGATCTGTAAACGAAATGTATAAAACAAAAAATGTGTAAATAGTACATGAGAAAAAAACAAGCAATAGCACAAAAGGATAAAGTAGAAACACTCAAGACAAAATAACTACACGTTAAAAGCTTTGCAAGCCTGACTAGAAACTCATTCATATATGTAAAGCTCAATATATAGATTGCACAGCCAATCCAAAGCAGAGGGTTTCACATATATAACCGCACAGACAGGTCCGGTGCATCTTCTTAAGGGGCATTTCTCAATACTATGGCGGACGTTCTGTTCTGGTGCTCTACAGTCACAGGCTGGTGAGTCGCATAGACCCCACTTGTACTTATATGCATTGCATCTTGCATGGCCCGTTCTGATACGGTTTAATTTAGTCCAGGTACATCTCTTCAGGTCAAAGCCCGGTAATCCCAGAGTAGGATCTTGGATACCTTGTTTATTAATTCCAGAATCATTCCAAAAGTGCCGCCATTGCTCCTTGATGTCAGGTTGATGTTCTTGTGTATTAACCCATATAGGCTTCCGTGACTTCAAGCGGGTCGATGGTATTTCGTTCAAAACATCATGGATTGGGAGATTCTGTGGGTAATCTGTGTCATGAATTTTTGACCACTCTCTTGCTGCTGTTTCTTGCCTTCTCAATTGTGGAGGTAGAATATTGCTTAGAGTATGCAGCCAAGGGACTGGGGTGGATTTAATAGTACCCATTATTATCATCATACACTCGTTCAACTGGACGTCGATTTTCTTAGTATGAGTGCTCGAACGCCAGACAGCAGAACAATATTCGGCAACCGGATATACCAGGGCTATTGCGACAGTACGTAAGGTGGATGCTTGAGCTCCCCAAGTCAAGCCAGCCAATTTTCTCAGGATGTTGTTCCGACTCTTCAGCTTTTGGCTTACGCTTTCTAGATGTTTTTCGTAAATCAGGGAGCGGTATAGTGTTATGCCAAGGTATTTGGGGTTGAAGTTGTGTTTGACTCTTTGTTCACAGAAGTTCACATTCAGTTCCTGGTGGGCCATTTTATTGTTCAAGTGGAAAGCACACACCTCAGTCTTGGTTGGATTAGGGCAGAGTCGCCATTTTTTTATAATAGGAATTCAAGGACTCCAGAACTTCTGTGAGTACGTTCGCTCCTTCCCCAAGTGTTTTAGTTTGTACAACTAGTGCCAAATCATCGGCGTAGCAGAATTTCCTGCTGACTGTATTTGGCAAGTCGCTAATATACAAATTAAAAAGGGTTGGAGCCAACACAGATCCTTGGGGAAGGCCATTTTTTATTTTATACGATTTGCTGATGTTGGGGCTCACTTTGATCTGCTCACTTTGAAAGACCTGTTCGTTAGCACAGTGATTTCGTTTTTTGTGCAACAGTCACGCACCAACAGGGATGAATGTGAGGGTGTGTTATCGTGATGCAAGAGCCATGAATTGTCTCGCCACATTTCAGTTCCTTTCCGTCTCACATTTTCTCGCAGGCTCGTAACACGCCCCGATAGTACAATCTTTAACAGTTTGTCCCTGTGGCACGAATCCCTGATGAACGATTAGCATGGCTTTGACATTTGGCCTGAAGTGACGTGCTCTTTTTGCTCTTGGAGAACCTTTCCCGACTCATTGTGAAGATTGAACCTTGGCCTCAACATCCCAACGGTAGACCCACGTCTCGTCACCATTTATGATTCTCTGAAGGAACATCTCGTTCTCATTTGCGAGACCGAAAATTTCCTCACAGATTGCGAGGCGAAGGTCTTTCTGGTCTTGCCTCACGAACCGTGAGACGAACTTGGCGGCAACACGATGGGTTACAACATGCTTTGACAGGATTTATTGAGATGATCCAACTGAAATGTTACATTCTTCTGCAATCGATTGGCTCGCACAATTTCGTTGATGTTTCTGACATGACCGTCGTCGGTAAATGTCTGAACGAGGATCATCTTTAACTTCAGTCCGGCCATTTTTAAACCGTGTGAACGTTCCGTAACAGCGAGTACGGTTTAAGCACTCATCACCGTAAGCTTCCCGCTTCGTTTGGCGTGTCTCTGTGAAGGTTTTCTTGAGTTACACGCAAAATTTAATGCAGACGCGTTGCGCCTCTAACCCTGCCATCTCTAAATTCGCAAACTGTGCGACACAAAGTTCTACTAGATACAGCACTGAACAATAACTAGCAGACATACAACAATGAAATTTCTGGCAGTTAGATAGTACGTTACGGCGTAGAAGTCAAGCGCCGATTCGACGGTCAGGAACGGTAGAGCAGACAGGGCTGTGAAGAAGACGTCAGCCAATAGTACGCTGACCGACATCTCTCTAGGACGACACCGAGACAGCAGCGGCCTCTGGGTGAAGAGAACATACGGGCCACGCTGCCTCGCCGCGGCCCTGTTGAAGACTAGCCGTTCTATGAGCTTTACAGCAGCTGCTTACGAACAGTATTGTTTCACTTGTATTACGAGTTGTGTATACTGAAGAGAGTTTTTTATTTGTCTGTCGCCCATTGCTTTCGACACACCATTGTAAGTTCACAAAGTTAAGTATTGTCATTTATCTCACTGTTATAAAAAATTCACCAATACGAGTTCCTTGAATTGTCGTCTAGCGATCCGAGAAAGCAGGTTTCCTAGGCACCCCATATTCGACGAATAGGCAGGGCACAACACAATAATCACAGGCGTGTGCAGGAATGCCGACCACATTCCACTCCAACACACCAATGGAGCGTAATTACGAATGATCCGGAATTTCTTGCAGAGACATCGTACATGGCGTAGTACAGATTTATCCAATTTGACACTGGAGTCACAATTTATTACAGTCCCCTCTACACTAGTCTGCAGCTCATGGTCTCGCGGTAGCATTCTCGCACGGGGTCCCGGGTTCGGTTCCCTGCGGGGCATGGATTTTCACCTGCCTCGAGATGACTGGGTTTTGTTGCGTCGTCATCATCATTCATCCCCATTACGGTCGGAGGAAGGCAATGGCAAACTACCTCCGCTAGGGCTTTGCCTAGTACGGCGGTGCGGGTCTCCCGCATCGTCCCCTACGCTCTGTCAAGGAGTATGGAACCTCATCCTCTACATTAAAAAAATGAAGGGAGTGTGATCTTCATGGGTAGCTGTACACAATGTGCAGCGTGCCTCCACACTGACCACAAGGTTGGTAAGGAGCTGGTATGGGAGGGCGTTCCATTCTCCCACCAGTATGGTTGATCGTTGTTGGATGGATGGTCGTCGCTGCATATTGACGAGCTGTGGTGCGAGTCCCCAATGTGCCCCACAAGTGCTAGATGGGATTTAAGTAGAGGGAATGAGCAAGCCAGTCCATTCGCCGGATATCCTCTCGTTCCAAGAGCTCCTCAGCATGAGCACTGAAGTCAGGGCAGAATAGAAAGTGGGGAAGGAGTACGGTGTCATGATAAATTAGGAGGTTAGTTCTCCGAGGCAATATTATGCCTCCCTCGGGTGGCCTACGTGTTCCCACCTCTTGCTAGTACGGTTAGATCCAACAATGTCAAACAGGATGGTTTTGACGGTCCAGGGGAGGCATAGTGTTGCATGGGCATACTGACCTCCAAATCATTGAACACGATACACTGGTCGATCACCGTTATTCTGACCCCGTGCTACTTCACCACGGGCGTCTTTTCAGGAGTGCATGCGGCCCTGACTTTTTATGGATGACAGTGCAGGAGAAGGACCTATTGGAAAAAGGGGATCTCTGGCTAAAGGCATGGCCTGCCCATTTCCCCGACTTTAATTCCATCGAGCACGTGTGGGATACATTGCGGAGACGCATCGCAAGTCCACGTACACCGACGACCATACAGTAATACAACAACTGTCAACGGCGCTGAGCCGTGGCGGCTCATATCGATAGTGCGACAGGTGGTTTATATTTCCTGCCACGGTCAGGGCGGTAAGCAGCGCCCTCTGGGGTCTACGCGAGGAGTAACGAAGCGAGGTCCTGTGGGGGGTGTGCTCCGGGACGTGGCGGAAGACGGTTGTCGGGTTGACGCAGCGAGTGTGGAACCGGTCCTATCGCATGGAGATATACAAGTTGGCCCTGAACGGAAGGCGCCGTAGCAAGCAGCGGGAAGCGGGCGTCCTGTAATTTGTGTGAAGGAGTAACGATTTTTGCATTGGATGTCCCAGTGGTTCCCGAGAGTTTCGGTGGCTGCTTTCGGAGAAGAGAATTGGTAAGAGCTTGTGTCTACGCTCTTTTCTGTACGATGTTTCTGCCTGCCGTTATAAACGGGTGAAAATCAGGCGCTTGTATTGACTATTCGGGAACTGGTGATGTAAAATTACATTTGTGATTGAGTTTCACTTGTACTGTGACAGTTTAGAGGCGAAAACTGTGGTGGTTTCATTAGGTCTGGTTCTTTGCTGTGCAACTAAGGGAGTCAATAATTTGGGGTAACTGAGGGAGCACCATTATGTTGGTCTAAGTGATACGTTCTCCACGTTTTGTCTATGGCTTTGCGAATCGAAATCGTGGGGGAGTACACGTGTGAGTAATTTGCTATTGTATTGATGGTTATGTTGTAAAGACTGTTCTCTGGTGTGTTAAATCACGCGCTGGTTTGTAGTCAATTTAAGCAGAGGTTACCACTGCTACTTGCTTACGTGCTACTGTCCTTATGATTGGCGTTGTTTGTCTTTTGATTGTGGGTGTGCTCACGTTAAAAAAAAAAAATTACGGCTACTATTCGTAAGGGTTGTCTAGTAAGGAAATTGCTTAAGCTTTTATCATATGCTGGTCCGTCTGCCAATCACATTGGCTTTCTATGCAGTAACTGAAGGAATGTGTATGGTGGTTCAAGATTGTAGGCTGCGCGTGGTTAAATGTTCCGCTATTGGGGAGCCAGCTCTCTGTTCTTGGACTGTTGAAGGATACGTGATGAGTGCATCGCTGTAGTTTTTCGCGTGCTAAATTGCGGGGTGTCGGTGCAGTCCTAGAGCTAGACTTGTGATGTATGTTATGTTGAAAGGGAATTAACTGTACCAAACTTAAGAGAGCTTTCAGTTTGTTTTAGGTCTGTACATGGAATTATGTTGATATTTTGTCGATCGCGGCAATAACTTCCTGTGTGGGGAGATCCTCTGAGGGACTTGTATTGTACTGTTGCAGTGCAGTCCATCTGAAACGTGCTGCTTAAAACTTGGGACTGCAGCTCTCTGATGTTATATGTTAGTGTTTAATCTTAAATGTCTTGGATGTAATACGGTTGTTGAGGATTATGTAATTAACTTTGATCGCTGATTCCTTAAAGGAAGTATTCCGTTTCAAAATATGTGCTCGGTCAGATCCTATTTAAATATGATTTTAATTCATCATTCCAATTTTCTAGTCTTGCTTTCTTAAAAGGCTTTCAATTAAATGATTGCTATTTGCCTGTTTAAATGTTTGAGTGACTTAATTACTTTGTAATTTGTACTGATTGTTCCTTTTGGGTAATACCTGACTTATGAGTACAATAAATGAGTGTCTAGTCAATGGTGATGCACTGTTCTATTGCTAGCCTACCCCTTCCACTCCACAGCCTATTGAGCTGCTTTGTGTCGAAATTGTGTTCAGAACACCCCTCTGACCTGAGACCTCAGGCGCTGGTGGAGGAATGGAACGCCGTGCACCGAGAACTCCTTAACATCCTCTTGGAGCACTTTGCAGAGTAAATTACTGTTCGTGCTGTTCATACACTATATTAACACTTTGCCGTCCGCACGTGTCGTACAAATTTATTCGCTTCGCTCTGACAGCGCTAATTCGGATTACTTGGCCTGTCGCCGGCTGCTTGTCACCTTTCCGTTGATGGCAAGTTTCAAACACATTGACTTTTGCGCTCTTTAATTTTTCCATAAATCATCTACTTTGCCGTATCGTTTCACAAAAATCGAATTTTCTCTTCAAGTAACTTCTCTGCAAGTTCTACACTGTTATAATAATTATCCATGAAGAGGTGATGCCACTTTCCACAAGAAGGTGTCAAAGTTCCACCACTGTTTTTGCTAAAGGCTATCAGCGCCGGAATATATTTTAAATGGGGAAATGTATCTCATACTCGAATCACACAGCATCCGAATGAGTATGCCATATTTCGTAATTTTCGAAGGATTGTAAACTATGAAATTTAACTGTCCACGCTACGGCATCATTCCTTCATCAGTTGAGATGTTTTGACTTAGATTAAACGTTTCTATAAACTTTTCGAAAAAATAATCAGTTACGAATTGCATTTTGAAAAGCCGGTCGGCATTATCCGGTTCATTATAGTTGTCGGAAAAGTGTAAAAATGATAATATTTGTCTGAATCGGTTGCGGGACATCGTTTTGCGAAATATCTGTGTGTCTATCAACGGATTCGATGACCAGTAATCATCGATCCTTGCTTTTTTTACAATTCCCATAAGGATATAAAGCCCAAACCATTTCCTAACTTCGGGTCCCGTAACGTCGACAAATTTGGCATTTTTTTAAATCCAGTTTCCTTCTATTGCAATTTTAACTGTAATACTTGTTGGTTTCGTCGCTACTATATTAAAATAGATCGTCCCCAGTATATAATTCTACGATATCCACGACCCTGTGTGTATCTTTGGGAAATATATGTAGACGCGGAGATCCTTCAAATTTATTATTGGTCCTCAGTAAATCATAGTCTGTCTTCTTCGTCTGATTAATCCGAATCAGTTGGCAACGGTAGCGTTCGCCGAATTCTTCTTGGACGTATTTCACTATCTTCCGACGATTGTGCTTCACTTTAATTTTTTTGATATCCAATGTCTTCTTCCCAATCGGCCAAGTCGTCCAGAACGTCAGACAAGACGACCGCACATTCATCGTAAATAGTCGTATCGTCTCTTTCGTCTGCCATGACGGAAGTGCACAAGTACTTATAAAAACGAAACCCTGTTGTAGTGTGTAACTTATTGCCACCTAAACAAAACCCCAACAGAATGAAAAAGACACTAAAGTGCTGTCCCTGGCCACTGGACGATACCGTGCTCACGACTCCACTGTGGTGTCGCCGGCCACTTAGCTATGCTATGCACACCACTCCACTGTGGTGTCGCCGGACGGCGAAGTGTTAAGAACCATGTCCGCCTTTTGAAATGTAAGGGGACCATCATAAATCGCAGAGACTTTAGTGTTACTGTTATTTTTGAATAAAAATGTCGTTCTGTACAACACTGTAGCAGTTCTTTCTACACTCCTGGAAATTGAAATAAGAACACCGTGAATTCATTGTCCCAGGAAGGGGAAACTTTATTGACACATTCCTGGGGTCAGATACATCACATGATCACACTGACAGAACCACAGGCACATAGACACAGGCAACAGAGCATGCACAATGTCGGCACTAGTACAGTGTATATCCACCTTTCGCAGCAATGCAGGCTGCTATTCTCCCATGGAGACGATCGTAGAGATGCTGGATGTAGTCCTGTGGAACGGCTTGCCATGCCATTTCCACCTGGCGCCTCAGTTGGACCAGCGTTCGTGCTGGACGTGCAGACCGCGTGAGACGACGCTTCATCCAGTCCCAAACATGCTCAATGGGGGACAGATCCGGAGATCTTGCTGGCCAGGGTAGTTGACTTACACCTTCTAGAGCACGTTGGGTGGCACGGGATACATGCGGACGTGCATTGTCCTGTTGGAACAGCAAGTTCCCTTGCCGGTCTAGGAATGGTAGAACGATGGGTTCGATGACGGTTTGGATGTACCGTGCACTATTCAGTGTCCCCTCGACGATCACCAGTGGTGTACAGCCAGTGTAGGAGATCGCTCCCCACACCATGATGCCGGGTGTTGGCCCTGTGTGCCTCGGTCGTATGCAGTCCTGATTGTGGCGCTCACCTGCACGGCGCCAAACACGCATACGACCATCATTGGCACCAAGGCAGAAGCGACTCTCATCGCTGAAGACGACACGTCTCCATTCGTCCCTCCATTCACGCCTGTCGCGACACCACTGGAGGCGGGCTGCACGATGTTGGGGCGTGAGCGGAAGACGGCCTAACGGTGTGCGGGACCGTAGCCCAGCTTCATGGAGACGGTTGCGAATGGTCCTCGCCGATACCCCAGGAGCAACAGTGTCCCTAATTTGCTGGGAAGTGGCGGTGCGGTCCCCTACGACACTGCGTAGGATCCTACGGTCTTGGCGTGCATCCGTGCGTCGCTGCGGTCCGGTCCCAGGTCGACGGGCACGTGCACCTTCCGCCGACCACTGGCGACAACATCGATGTACTGTGGAGACCTCACGCCCCACGTGTTGAGCAATTCGGCGGTACGTCCACCCGGCCTCCCGCATGCCCACTATACGCCCTCGCTCAAAGTCCGTCAACTGCACATACGGTTCACGTCCACGCTGTCGCGGCATGCTACCAGTGTTAAAGACTGCGATGGAGCTCCGTATGCCACGGCAAACTGGCTGACACTGACGGCGGCGGTGCACAAATGCTGCGCAGCTAGCGCCATTCGACGGCCAACACCGCGGTTCCTGGTGTGTCCGCTGTGCCGTGCGTGTGATCATTGCTTGTACAGCCCTCTCGCAGTGTCCGGAGCAAGTATGGTGGGTCTGACACACCGGTGTCAATGTGTTCTTTTTTCCATTTCCAGGAGTGTATGTATGGTCCAACTGTCACCGAGCTATGTTACTTGTCAGTGACACATCTTGGCACGGACTTCAATGCGAGATGCCTTTAATAGGTTCCACAACGAAACATTGTCTCGAAATTTGGTAGAAAATCCGAAGAAATTCTGGTCGTATGTAAAGTACACAAGCGGCAAGACGCAGTCAATACCTTCGCTGCGCAGTGCCGATGGTACTGTTACCGACGACTGTGCCACTAAAGCGGAGTTATTGAACGCAGTTTTCCGAAATCCTTCACCAGGGAAGACGAATGGAATATTCCAGAATTTGAAACACGAACAGCTGCTAGCATGAGTTTCTTAGAAGTTGATACCTTAGGGGTTGCGAAGCAACTCAAATCGCTTGATACTGGCAAGTCTTCAGGTCCAGATTGTATACCGATTAGGTTCCTTTCTGATTACGCTGATACAATAGCTCCCTACTTAGCAATCATATACAACCGCTCGCTCACCGATAGATCTGTACCTACAGATTGGAAAGTTGCGCAGATCGCACCAGTGTTTAAGAAGGGTACTAGGAGTAATCCATCGAACTACAGACCTATATCATTAACGTCGGTTTGCAGTAGGGTCTTGGAGCATATACTGTATTCAAACATTATGAATCACCTCGAAGGGAACGATCTATTGATACGCAATCAGCATGGTTTCAGAAAACATCGTTCTTGTGCAACGCAGCTAGCTCTTTTATTCGCACGAAGTAATAGCCGCTATCGACAGGGGATCTCAAGTTGATTCAGTATTTCTAGATTTCCGGAAAGCTTTTGACACCGTTCCTCACAAGCGACTTCTAATCAAGCTGCGGGCCTATGGGGTATCGTCTCAGTTGTGCGACTGGATTCGTGATTTCCTGTCAGGAAGGTCGCATTTCATAGTAATAGACGGGAAATCATCGAGTAAAACTGAAGTGATATCAGGTGTTCCCCAGGGAAGCGTCCTGGGACCTCTGCTGTTCCTGAGCTATATAAATGACCTGGGTGACAATCTGAGCATTTCTCTTAGGTTGTTCGCAGATGATGCTGTAATTTACCGTCTAGTAAGGTCATCCAAAGACCAGTATCAGTAGCAAAGCAATTTAGAAAAGATTGCTGTATGGTGTGGCAGGTGGCAGTTGACGCTAAATAACGAAAAGTGTGAGGTGATCCACATGAGTTCCAAAAGAAATCCGTTGGAATTCGATTACTTGATAAATAGTACAATTCTCAAGGCTGTCAATTCAACTAAGTACCTGGGTGTTAAAATTACGAACAGCTTCAGTTGGAAAGACCACATAGATAATATTGTGGGGAAGGCAAGCCAAAGGTTGCGTTTCATTGGCAGGACACTTAGAAGATGCAACAAGTCCACTAAAGAGACAGCTTACACTACACTCGTTCGTCCTCTGTTAGAATATTGCTGCGCGGTGTAGGATCCTTACCAGGTGGGATTGACGGAGGACATCGAAAGGGTGCAAAAAAGGGCAGCTCGTTTTGTATTATCACGTAATAGGGGAGAGAGTGTGGCAGATATGATACGCGAGTTGGGATGGAAGTCATTAAAGCAAAGACGTTTTTCGTCGCGGCGAGATCTATTTACGAAATTTCAGTCACAAACTTTCTCTTCCGAATGCGAAAATATGTTCAAAAATGGTTCAAATGGCTCTGAGCACTATGCGACTTAACTTCTGAGGTCATCAGTCGCCTAGAACTTAGAACTAATTAAACCTAACTAACCTAAGGACATCACACACATCCATGCCCCCGAGGCAGGATTCGAACCTGCGACCGTAGCGGTCACGCGGTTCCAGACTGAAGCGCCTTGAACCGCACGGCCACACCGGCCGGCGAAAATATGTTGTTGAGTCCAACCTAATAGGTAGGAATGATCATCAAAATAAAATAAGAGAAATCAGAGCTCGAACAGAAAGGTTTAGGTGTTCGTTTTTCCTGCGCGCTGTTCGGGAGTGGAATGGTAGAGAGATAGTATGATTGTGGTTCGATGAACCCTCTGCCAAGCACTTAAATGTGAATTGCAGAGTAGTCATGTAGATGTAGATGTAGATCTTGCGAAAGTTACTTGCGTCCTTAACTTTTGCACTCCGGCGTACTTCAGCGCGTTACTTGATACAAATTACTGAAGACTCGCACCTGTTAAAAGATGTGCTCCACGTGTCTACATCTACATCGGTATTCCGCAAGCCACCGTACGGTGAGTGGTGGAGGGCACCCTGAACCACTACTAGTCATTTCCTTTCCTGTTCCACTAGGAAATAGAGCGAGGGAAAAACGAATATCTATAAGCCTCTGCATGAGCCCTAATTTCTCGAATCATAGTTTCGTGGTCCTTCTGCGCAATATATGCTGGCGGCAGTGGCGTTTTCCAGTCAGTTTCAAATGCTGGGTCCCTAAATTTTCTCAATATTGTTTCTCGAAAAGAACTTCGCCTTCCCTCCAGGGATTCCCATCCGAGTTCCCGAAGCATCTACGTAACACTTATGTGTTGTTCAGACCTACCGGTAACAAATCTAGCAGCCCTCCTCTGAATTGCTTCGATGTCTTCCTTCAATCCGACCTGGTAGGGTTCCCAAACACACGAGCAGTACTGAAGAATAGGTCGTACGAGTGTCCTATATGCAGCCTCCTTTGCAGGTGAACGTCTCTTTCCTAAAATTCTCCCAAGAAACTGATGTCGACAATTCGCCTTACCTACCACAGCCTCTCTTTCCTAAAATTCTCCCAAAAAACTGAAGTTGACCATTCGCCTTCCCTACCACAGTTCTCACATGCTCGTTTCATTTCATATCGCTCTGCACCGTTACGCCCAGATATTTATACGACTTGTCTGTGTGAAGCAGGTCACCAGTATACTGTGTCCTACCACTACAGCTTTGTTCTTCCTACTCATCCGCATTAACTTATATTTTTCCACATTTAGAGCTAGTTGCCATTCATCACACCAACTGGAAATTTTTTTAAGTCTGAGGGTATTTCGCCTGTCTCATACATGTTGCTCACCAGATGGTAGGGTTTTGTCATGGGTGGCTGTCCCAAGGTTATCAGTAGTTCTAATGAAATGTTGTCTACTCCCGGGCCTTGTTTCGATTTAGATCTTTCAGTGCTCTTTCAAATTCTGCACGCACTATCATATCTCCCATTTCATCTTCATTTACGTCCTTTTCCATTTCCGTGATATTGCTCTCAACTAGATCGCCCTTGTATAGACCCTCTGTATACTCGTTCCACCTTTCTGCTTTCCCTTCTGTGCTTAGAACAGGTTTTCCACATGAGCTCTTGATATTCATACAGGTAGTTCTCTTTTCTCCAAAGGTCTCTTTAATTTTCCTGTAGGCTGTATGTATCGTACCCCTAGTGATACGTGCCTCTATATCCTTACATTTGTCCTCTAGCCATCCCTGCTTAGCCATTTTGCACTTTCTGTCGATCTCATTTTTAGACGTTTGTATTCCTTTGCAACTGCTTCATTTACTGCATTTTTATATTTTCTCCTTTCATCAATAACATTCAATATCTCTTCTGTTACCCAAGGATTTCTACAAGACCTCGTCTGTTTACCTACTTGATCCTCTGCTGCCTTCACTATTTTATCTCTCAAAGTTATCCATTCTTCTTCTACTGTATTTCTTTCCTCCGTTCTTGTCAATCGTTCCCTAATGCTCTCTCTGAAATTCTCTACAACCTATGATTCTTTCAGTTTACCCATGTCGCATCTCCTTAAAATTCCACCTTGTTGCAGTTTCTTAAGATTCAATCTACAGGTTATAACCAATAAGTTGTGGTCAGAGTCCACATCTGCCCCTGGATATGTCTTACAATTTAAAACCTGGTTCCTAAATCTCCATCTCACCATTATATAGTCTATATGGAATCTTCCAGTACCTCCAAGCCCCTTCCAGGTATACAACCTTCTGTCATGATTCGTAAACCAAGTGTTAGCTTTGATTAAGTTATGCTCTGTGCTAAATTGTACCACACGGCTACCTCTTTCATTCCTTACCCCCTTTCCATATTCACCTACTACATTTCCTTCTATCCCTTTTCCTACTATTGAATTCCAGTCGCCCATGACTATTAAAATTTCGTCTCCCTTCACTATCCGAATAATTTATTATATCGCATCATAGATTTCTTCAATCTCTTCATCATCTGCGGAGCTAGTTGGCATATAAACTTGTACTGCTGTGGTGGGCGTGGGCTTCGTATGTATCTTGGCTACAATTATGTGTTCACTATGCTGTTTGTAGTAGCTTACCCGCGCTCCTATTTTTTATTCATCATTAAACCTACTCCTGCATTGCCCCTATTTGATTTTGCATTTATAACCCAGTATTCACCCGATCAGAAGTCTTGTTTCTCGTGGCACAGAACTTCGCTAATTCTCACAATAATGAACGTTAACCTACCTATTTCGCTTTTATACAGTTTCTAAAATACCTGCCCGAATGAGGGATCTGACATTCCACGCTCCGATCCGTAGAACGTCAGTTTTGTTTCTCCTGATAACAACGTCCTCCTGAGTAGTCCCCGCCCGGAGATCCGAATGGGGGAGTATTTTACCTCCGGAATATTTTACCCAAGACGATGTCATCATCATTTAGCCATACGGTAAAGCTACATGCCCTCGGGAAAAATTACGGCTATAGTTTCCCCTTGCTTTCAGCCGTTCACAGTACCAGCAGAGCAAGGCCGTTTTGATTAGTGTTACAAGGCCAGATCAGTCAATCATCCAGACTGTTGCCCCTCTTCAGGAACCACACGTTTGCTGGCCTCTCAACAGATACTCATCCGTTGTGGTTGCTCCTACGGTATGGCTATCTGTATCACTGAGGCACGCAAGCCTCCCCACCAACGGTAAGGTCCATGGTTCATGGGGGGGGGGGGGGTACCTATATTAAAAAATAGAAAGTGAGGACTTTTAAGAACATTGTTGATTTTTTTGTGGAATTTAGGGCACCACTTCTTTCAGCAGAGATTTCCGTTCCAACTAATTCATTGAGGACTGAACCAAATTAATGTATTGTTGTCATGTTTTAATTTGGTCTAGTCGTCTAATTTTCCTTTCCACAGTCCCAAAATTGCGATCACATCGAAGAAAGAAGTGTCCTGACAATGGGAAGTATTAATATAGTTTTGTAAACCACCCACTACCAACCAACGCAACGAGAAAGCTCACTGAAGTGGTGTTGAGGTTTTGACCTCAAAAGAGGGATGTTCTTCAATCTCGGGGTCCATATTGTTTATTTGCATCAACAGCATGCTACGTACATCGTCAGGAAACGTAGACTTACAACAAAAAGCATGACGTAACATCGGAAACGCCAAACGAACACGCTTTTAAAGCATTTAGAACATAACTATCATTCATTTGTCTTTAATGAAGGATATCTAAAGTCAGTCGTCCGCCATTAAACACGATGCAGTACTCAGACGTACTGCAAACTCGACGTTCTAAGCAACTGAACGGCAGATAAGACCACTAGCGTTGAGTATGAACGAACTGAAAACTGGGATTTATTCCCTTCTTCAGACTAACGAATATACCCGAAGTCCAATTACGCAGGCATATGACTGGCTTTCGTTCCCTTTTCATAGCTCACAATGTGCATCTACACTGATTAGCCTGAACATTATGACCACTCACCTAACAGGTGTTATATCCCCCTTTGGCGCGGATAACAGCCGCGACGTGTGGTGGCATGGAAGCAGCGAGGCCTTGGTAGGTAGCTGTCGGGAGTTGGAACCACATCTGCACACCCAGGTCACACAATTCCCGTAAATTCCGGGTAGGGAGCCGTGAGTTCTGACGCAACCTTCCAGACGAGTTCGATAGGGTTCCGACCTGGCGAGCTGATGACCAGCACATCAACTGGGAATGGTCACTGTGTTCTTCGAACCACTCTATCACACGCCTGGACTTTTGACCCTGCTGAAAACTGCCACTGCTGTCGGGAAACATAATCGTCATGAAGGGGTGTACATGGTCTGCAACCAGTTTACGATGCTCCTTGCCTATAATGGTGCCTTGTACGAGCTCCACTGGACCAGTGGATGCCCACGTGTATTTTCCCCAGAGCATAATGAAGCCGCAGCCAGTTTGTCTCCGTCCCACAGTACGAGGTGCATTCAAGTTCTAAGGCCTCCAATTTTTTTTTCTCCAGACTGGAAAGAGATAGAAACATGCGCATTGTTTTAAAATGAGGCCGCGTTCATTGTCAATACGTCCCAGAGATGGCAGCGCCGTACAGCAGATGGAATTTTACCGCCAGCGGCGAGAATGAGAACTGTTTTAAATACTTAAAATGGCGACGTTTTCCTTACTTGAACAGCGTGCAATCATTCATTTTCTGAATTTGCGTGGTGTGAAACCAATTGAAATTCATCGACAGTTGAAGGAGACATGTGGTGATGGAGTTACGGATGGGTAGAAAGTGCGTTCGTGGGTGCGACAGTTTAATGAAGGCAGAACATCGTGTGACAACAAACCGAAACAACCTCGGGCTCGCACAAGCCGGTCTGACGACATGATCGAGAAAGTGGAGAGAATTGTTTTGGGGGATCCCCGAATGACTGTTGAACAGATCGCCTCCAGAGTTGGCATTTCTGTGGGTTCTGTGCACACAATCCTGCATGACGACCTGAAAATGCGAAAAGTGTCATCCAGGTGGGTGCCACGAATGCTGACGGACGACCACACGGCTGCCCGTCTGGCATGTTGCCGAGCAATGTTGATGCTCAACGACAGCACGAATAGGACTTTCTTTTCGTCGGTTGTGACAATGGATGAGACGTGGATGCCATTTTTCAATCCAGAAACAAAGCGCCAGTCAGCTCAATGTAAGCACACAGATTCACCGCCATCAAAAAAATTTCGGGTAACCGCCAGTGCTGAAAACATGATGGTGTCCATGTTCCGGGACAGCGAGGGCGTAATCCTTACCCATTGCGTTCCAAAGGGCACTACAGGAACAGGTGCATCCTACGAAAATGTTTTGAAGAACAAATTCCTTCCTGCACTGCAACAAAAACGTCCGGGAAGGGCTGCGCGTGTGCTGTTTCACCAAGACAACGCACCCCCACATCGAGCTAACGTTACGCAACAGTTTCTTCGTGATAACAACTTTGAAGTGATTCGTCATGCTCCCTACTCACCTGACCTGGCTCCTAGTGACTTTTGGCTTTTTCCAACAATGAAAGACACTCTCCGTGGCCGCACATTCACCAGCCATGCTGCTATTTCCTCAGTGATTTTCCAGTGATCAAAATAGACTCCTAAAGAAGCCTTCGCCGCTGCCATGGAATCATGGCGTCAGCGTTGTGAAAAATGTGTACGTCTGCAGGGCGATTACGTCGAGAAGTAACGCCAGTTTCATCAATTTCGGGTGAGTAGTTAATTAGAAAAAAAATCGGAGGGCTTAGAACTTGAATGCACCTCGTACAGGCGTCAAGGAGCTGTTCCCCTGGAAGACTATGGATTCGCGCCCTCCTATCCGCAGGTATCGGGATTCATCAGACCGTGCAACGATCTGCCACTGCGCCAACGTCCAGTGCCGATGGTCACGTGCCAATATCAGTCGTAGTTGCTGATGTCGTGGTGTTAACATCGGCACATGCATGTTTTGTCTGCTGCGGAGGCCCATGGTTAGGAATGTTCAGTAGACTGTGTGTTCAGACACACTTGCATTCTTCACAGCATTAACGTCTGATGCTAGTTTCGCCACAGTTCGCCACCTGTCCTGTTTTACCAGACATCTGTAAAGAGGGGCGGCCGCCCCCTACCCCACGACATCTGGACGTGGTTTCACATGGGTTTCGCCACGGGTTGAAGACACTCACCACAACACTTCTCAAATTTCCGACAAGTCGTGCAGTTTCTAAAACGCTCGTGCCGAGCCTCCGGGCTTGATGCCAGTTTCGCCACAGTTCGCCACCTGTCCTGTTTTACCAGACATCTGTAATGAGGGGCGGCCGCCCCCTACCCCACGACATCTGGACATGGTTTCACATGGGTTTCGCCATGGGTTGAAGACACTCACCACAACACTTCTCAAATTTCCGACAAGTCGTGCAGTTTCTAAAACGCTCGTGCCGAGCCTCCGGGCTATCGCAATCTGTCCTCAGTCAAACTCAGATAGATCATGCGCCTTCCCCATTCTACACACGGACAGCACGCTCACTGATACTACATGCACCGTGCATGTGTCTGACTAGCAGTCATTCTTCGTGAGGTGACGATGCTATCGCCTGGATGGGATTATATCGATAGTAGTTCAGTGGTCATAATGTTATATAATTATTATTAGTGTTTTACGAAATTATGATAATAGTAATGACACTTGACGATAGTTCAGTTTCGTCACTGAAACAGAATCGAATCGTTAAGTTTTTACCCCTCAGAAAATTTCATTTTGCAGCTCGGGGGTTATTACACCCAGTCTGGGAACCACTGCTCTTGATCAAATGGACTGAAACTGGAGCGGAGCTCGTAGAGGTCCCCTGCTCCGGCTAGAGTGCTCTGTCGCCGGCGACTCGTAGTGCCAACTTATGAACCTATGCGGTGACATCGTTGCTATCGATACCACACTATATACAACAGGAATGTCTCTCCTATGATGTTGTCTGTGCCTAAACGACGAACCCCAGAGTCGTGATACGCAGCAGCGTGAATATCTGGGGGGTTACTGGGCTGGTACTGCTGGCGTGTGTTGGCTGATGTGTTGCTGGTGAAGACCAGGACGAAATGGTCAGGTACGCTGGCGTGGATCGCTGGGACGAAACTGTTGGTACTGCCAACTGGCAGCGCTGGGATTGAACTGTTGGTACTGCCGACTTGCATAGGGAGTACCTGGCTTCCCCCCGTCTGGCAGTCGCCTAAATAGTCGGGAGCGGATCGATATTCGCGTGGCGCCGCGGCGGCAGGTGACCTGTCGCAGCAAAATAGTGCACAGCCGACAACGCTCTCTGCTGCGCAGGTGCGCTGCCTGTTGGCGAGGTTGGCGCTCCAAGACGCTGTGGAGGAGATGTTTAATTCCGTGGTAAACAGCCCAGGCTATACAAGGAAATACACTGAACACCCAAAGAAACTGGTATGCCTGCCTAATATCGTGTAGGGCCCCCGCGAGCACGCAGAAGTGCCGCAACACGACGTGGCATGAACTTGACTAATGTCTGAAGTACTGGTGGAGGGAACTGACACCATGAATCCTACAGAGCCGTAAAAGTACGACGGGGTGGAGATCTCTTCTGAACAGCACGTTGCACGGCACCCCAGATATGCTCAATAATGTTCATGTCTGGGCAGTTTGCTAGCCAGTGGAAGTGTTTAAACTCAGAAGAGTGTTCCTGGAGCCACACTGCAGCAATTCTAGATGTGTGGGGTGTGGCACTGTCCTGCTGGAATTGATCAAGTCTGTCGAAATTCACAATGGACACGAATGGACGCAGGTGATCAGACAGGATTCTTACGTACATGTGACCTGCTAGAGCCGTATCTAACGTATCAGGCGTCCCATATCGCTCCCAGTCACACGCTCCACCAGGTTGAACAGTCCCCTGCTGACTTGCAGGGTCCATGGATTCATGAGGTTGTCTCCATACCCATACACGTCCATCCGCTCTATACAATTTGAAACAAGACTCGTGCGATCAGGCAACATGTTTCCAGTCATCAACAGTCCAATGGCGTTGTCGACGGGCCCAGGCGAGGCATAAAGCTTTGTGTCATCCAGCCATCAAGGGTATACGAGTGGGCCCTCGGGTCCGAAAGCCCATATCGATTATGTTTTGTTGAATGGTTCGCACGCGGACACTTGTTGAGGGCCCAGCACTGAAATCTGCAGCAATTTGCGGAAGGGTTGCACTTCTGTCGCGTTCAACGATTGTCTTCGGTCGCCGTTGATCCGGTTCTTGCAGGGTCTGTTCCCGGCCGCAGCGATGTCGGAGATTTGATGTTTTACTGGATTCCTGATATTCACAGTACACTTGTGAAATGGTCGTACGGGAAATCCTCACAACATCGCTACATCGGAGATGCTGTGTCCCATCGCTCGTGTGCCGACTATAATACCACGTTCAGACTCACTTGAATCTTGATAACCGGCGTTTGTAGCAGCTTTAACGAGTGTAACAACTGCGCCAGACATTTTTTGTCTTATTTAGGCTTTGCCGCCCGCACCGCAGTATTCTACATTTTTACATATCTCTGCATTTGAATATGCATGCCTATATGAGTTTCTTTGGCGCTTCAGTGTGTCTCGGTGTTAATGAGAGCCGTTTACGCACGTTCTGCTGGCGGGGCTGCTGCCCGCACGGTCTGCCTGGTTTGTGGAGGAAACGACTACCAGGCTTCTACAAAACAACAAGGATACATTGCACAGTGAGTGTCTCGTTCAGAAATCGCATTTGAGTGTTGGATATTAGTGAGATCGTATTACGCCTCATATAAGAAGAAGAAACAATTATCATTGGATTTCGACAGCAGCAGGATAGTGACCTGTCAAGACTGCAGCTAAACATTTCGTGATACTGTGTCTCGCATCAGGCAGGATCGTATGACTGTCGTGGGTAAACGTAACCGATGGATTCAGCGACCCCATTCTCAATGCCACGCAGGATATCACGGCTCCACACGATTAATGCCTCAGAAGACATACTGTTCGCACAGCATTGCAGGACCGCACAGACACGAGGCTTTCCTTGAGACAGGAGGTAGGTCTGTTTCCAGCATGACAAGTATCCTCACTGACAGTGCGACTATTGTATCCACCTTGTAGTCGATTCCTCCACACACCAGGCAGGCCATATGGGCAGCTGCCTACCCAGGATGACGTGTATGAATGGCTCTCACTACAACAGAGCTATGTTCCTTATATTGTCTGGGCTATTTATCACGGAGTTACGTGTCACCTCTACAGCATCTGTGGGCACCAACGTCGACGACAGGTAGTGCACCTGTTCATATAATGAAGGCTTCAAGACAGGATGTTTCAGCTGCTGAGAATTTTTCCGGGTTTTATAGCTGTGGTCCATGGAACTCTTCAATCCCTGACGTTTCGTCCAAGGCTACGTTGGACATCTTCGGAGATGCTCCTGGTTGTGCTGACTGACAGTCGGCAAGACTCAGCACAACCAGGACCACCTCCGAAGATGTCCAATGTAGCCTTGGACGAAACGTCAGGGATTGAAGAGTTCCATGGACCACCCGGAACAATTCTCAGCAGCAGAGCAACTGTTGCAGCAGAGAGCGCTATCAGCAGGGTACTATATTACTACGCCAGGTCACGTGCCCTCGCAGTGCCACGCCAATATCCATCCACTCCCATCTATTTTGGTTACTGTCAGACCATGTAGAGTCTGTTGCGCCCTACGTCGGCAATACCAGCAGTTCCGTCTGACTGTATCAGCAGCTCAGTTCCACAGCTAGCAGTTGATAGTACCAGCAGTTTCACCTCACATGGGGACCTT
Organism: Schistocerca piceifrons; assembly: GCF_021461385.2. Taxonomy (NCBI): domain Eukaryota; kingdom Metazoa; phylum Arthropoda; class Insecta; order Orthoptera; family Acrididae; genus Schistocerca; species Schistocerca piceifrons. The sequence continues at coordinate 78,145,129 of NC_060142.1, read as the reverse complement.
ATGGTCTCGGAAATGCAGTTCTGGATGAGACTTTGCAGGTTAGTAGTGTGTCCACCCACAAAATTTGTGAAGCGCACTACCTAGAAGATTCTGAAAAAAACGGCTCTTAACTTTTATGCGCAACTCATATACCAGGCAATTTATACACCGCAGCAGCACAGAGCCCATGTGGGCTATCCAGGTTCAACTGTACCTTCGAGTAACTTTTTCTTGTTTGAAAAAATTATAACAACATCTAAATATAGTTAATGATCTAAAACATTACTAATTAATCACTTATCAATATTGTTTCATTTATGAAATGACAGTTACAGCTAATTAACGCTTCAAGCCCGGAGCACCGGTCCATCAGCACGTCAGCCGTCATACACCGGCATAGGTCTTCACGCCGTCGCCTACCACGACTCTGAGATTCCTCATGTAGGCACACCACAGACAATGTCACAGCAAAGACACTTCTGTTGTACGTAGTTGTGTAGATACTCATCCAAGGGCATTATAATTGAATTTTGGATTTGTTACTGAAGTTATTCTTTTGAAAATGTCTTTATCACTCCTCAATATGAGGATATTTCGGCGACGACACGTGGACACCATGACAGTCAATGCGGCGACCATCGCAACAGTAGAGTGTGGCACGCTGATAGTGCTGCATCTAACAACAACAAAACTGGACGCAGGAGTGGCGCCACACCATCTTCTCAGATGAGTCCTCGTTCCTCATACAATGGGTGCATCCGGATGTGGAAGCTCGAAGGAAAACCAACATTATCACTTTGCATTCATCATTGTCATACGCCCACAGCATCTGGCCACTCCGTACACAAACCAGTCACAGATGGTAATTTGGACAACAGCTGTTACACTTTTGAGATGTTAAAGCCGGTGGCTGTCCCTGCTTTCGAGATCTCCTGACGTTACCTTTCAACAAAATAACACAATACTGTATGCTGTCCGTGCTGTCCTGATCTACGAGTATCTTGATACACAGGGTATTCAACTGTTGCCCTGGCTAGCATGTTTCCCAGATCTCTCACAGACTGAAAATGTCTGGTAGTGGCTTGCTGAGAGAGCACTACAGCATCACTCACCCGTCACTACCTGTGATGTACTCTGGAATACACTTGAAGCAGTATGGAATGATGTACACGTAGCTGTCGTCCATGCCCAATTCGACTCATCGCCCAGCTAGATAGCTGTTGTTCCGACAGAGCTGGCAGCTTGATGTACTGAACACCCTGTATACATCCGAGTCACATATAAATGTAATCGTAGAATACTGTATACGCACTATAAATAAACTTTCATTATTTGCTCTCCTTCCTGGTGAGCAATGTAGACGTAAGTTAACCTGCATAACTAAGTGGTCGGCATGTCTGATTGCTACACGGAGGACGTGCATTCACTACGCGGTAGTGCAACGAATATTTATTTGGTGAGAGGACTGGAACTGGGCTCACATAGCCATGTGATGCAAACTAGGGAGTTTCTTAAACGAGAAGCAGCAGCTGCGTGGTCTGGAAAATTGGCAATGGCTGTGAGAGCTCTGTGTTGACGCCATGCCACTTCGTACCAGATCTAAATGATGCCACTGGCAGAGATTGGCAGGGCTGCCAGTCGGTACTGAATGGCCCACCAGGATCAGTATGTGCAGCCAGCTCATTAATTAGGGTAGATGTAGAAACAGAAACAATAACAAAACAAACATAGATCAGTGTGAGAAGATGGTGCACACCTAGTCTCTTGTTGAAGGTGCGCTCGCGGAAGGACTTGTTGTCGGGCCGCCCCTGCAGGTCGTCGTTCTTGAGGGCCTCGAAGACCGCATCAGGCCTGCAGACAGCGACGCCCAGCTGGCTGCTCATCACGAGCCCCACAACGGGGCCATACGTTTCGCGCCACTCCTCCATCTTCAGGTCCGGCCTTGCTTGAGGTACAGACAGTGCGCTGCCCACCACTGGGAAGCAAGGAGGCCCTGTGAACACGCAGTGTCTCTTGTCATTTCCACAATTCGTCTCATTGGCAAGAAATATGGATGTAAGGAAGAGTTTGGTAACCGTAAACAGCAGGTAATCAGATTGCCTATCGAAGTTGCGGTGTCCAAACGACACATATCGAACGGGCGATCGTAAATAGATCATGCGACTCTGGTGGCGGGCGTTGTGATCAGTTATTTGTGATCGTCATTTTTATCTGTTTCCCGTCGTTCCCTTATTGCTCTAAATTATATACCTAGGCGAATTATTTGTGAATTGCTAGGGAATCCGAGACGATGTATGTGGTTAGTGAGTGGGATGTCTAGTGCTCTTGACGTTTCTTCGGCGGATTCTCTCACACGGAAAAATCTAATTACATGTTTATCCAGCGTAGAAAACTGTTGGACATTTTGTCGCAAATATGGAGTATTACTGGATGAGGAAAGAAGGGACCGTATAGACTGTGGCGGTGCGAAGTGTGTAAAAATTAGTAAGAACAGTTTCGATGCTGAAAAACCGTTTACAATTTCATTGTGAACAGTGCGGAAAACGAACGAGTATCAGGAAGAAATTATCCATCCAGACCACCGTAATGGACTTTCACATGATTCCAACACCGACGACGAGTAAGGTAAGTCGTCTCCTTTGCAATTACAAGTATTTTTGTAACGCACTTATTTTGTCGTTGCTGTAGCGACCACCACCATAAACATACTCATAACGCCCGCCATCAGAGTTGCATGATCGATTTACGATCGCACGTTCGATATGTATCGTTTCGACCCCGACACTTCGATAGGCAATCATTCTTAGAAATTACCCGCAATGGAACTATATTCTCCTGGAGATATATGAACCTCAACTTTATCTTCAATAAGGATAGAAGCTGAAGCAATGAATTAAAATTAGTGCTTCTGCTGGGACTTGAACTCGGGTCTACCGCTTACTCGGCGGATGTGAATTGAAGTGTGTAAGGGAAGGCGTTGCACTCATGTAAGCTATGCAAGTACCGTACCACAGCGCTATGGTGTTGTAGAGATTAGTTCATCTGGCCAGTAATCAGGAGACCCGGTTTCAAGTCTCAGCCGTGGCAAAAATTTTAATTAATTACTTCAGCTTACATCCTTGCCGAAGGTAATCGGATGCATTCAATATGAGGTAAATATGACGACTTCTGACTGCTGCTGCCCCTTGCTGATCTCTGTTAAGTCTGGGCAGAGGAATGCGTGGTGGTGAGGCAAGTAAAACATGCCAGTTTCTCGTTATTTTGACAGAAAATAAGAAGGTAAATTTATAGTTATTACTGAATATTTTATGAAAACCTGTATTTCTTTCCATCACTGCATGGGTATACTTTCTAAATGCAACAGTTTAGCATCCATAATCTGATCACGTTAGCATGTAATGGCTCTGAGACAATCTGTGCACCTTCGTCAAAAAGAAACCCTTATATGCTGAAATAGTGAAATAAGTACGGAATGAAAAGAAACACCAAACTCGATTGTGGACCAAGAATTGGAAAGCTGTACGAGGGTAAAGTATTGGGCAGGCAGAAAAGAAGAAATAGGAACCAAGAAGTAAGGGGGAACGTCAGTGTTGTCAGAGCTAATGGATGTTGCTGTCATTTGTGATGATTACAGTGGCGATACTACGATAATGTTACGTTTGTTGGACTACCTATTCGTAGTAAAGAAATTGGTCTGTTACGTCACATACACGTAGGTGATAAATGTCATGGGGTACCTCCCAATATCGTGTCGGACCTCCTTTTACCCGGCGTAGTGCAGCAACTCGACGTGACGTGGGCTCAACAAATCGTCGGACCTTCCATGCAGAAATACTGAGCCACACTGCCTCTAGAGCAGTCCATAATTACGAATGTGTTGCCGGTGAAGCATTTTATACACGAACTGACGTCTGATTATGTCCCATAAATGATTGATGGGACCATGTCGGCCGACCTGAGTGGCCAAATCATTCGCTCGAATTGTCCAGAATGTTCTTCAAACTACACTATTGGCAATTAAAATTGCTACACCAAGAAGAAATGCAGGTGATAAACGGGTATTCAATGGACAAATATATTATGCTAGAACTGACATGTGATTACATTTTCACGCAGTTTGGGTGCATAGATCCTGAGAAATCAATACCACCTCTGGCCATAATAACGGCCTTGATACGCCTGGGCATTGAGTCAGAGCTTGGATGTCGTGTACAGGTACAGCTGCCCATGCAGCTTCAACACGATACCACAGTTCATCAAGAGTAGTGACTGGCGTATTGTGACGAGCCAGTTGCTCGGCCACCATTGACCAGACGTTTTAAATTGGTGAGAGATCTGGAGAATGTGCTGGCCAGGGCAGCAGTCGAACATTTTCGGTATCCAGAAAGGCCCGTACAGGACCTGCAACATGCGGTCGTGCATTATCCTGCTGAAATGTAGGGTTTCGCAGGGATCGAATGAAGTGTAGAGCCACGGGTAGTAAGACATCTGAAATGTAACGTCCACTGTTCAAAGTGCCGTCAATGCGAACAAGAGGTGACCGAGACGTGTGACTAATGGCACCCCATACCATCGCGCCGGGTAATACGCCAGTATGGCGATGACGAATACACGCTTCCAATGTGCGTTCACTGCGATGTCGTCAAACACGGATGCGACCATCATGATGCTGTAAACAGAACCTCGATTCATCCGAAAAAATGAGGTTTTACCATTCGTGCACCCAGGTTCGTCGTTGAGTACACCACCGCAATCGCTCCTGTCTGTGATGCAGCGTCAAGGGTAACCGCAGCCATGATCTCCGAGCTGATAGTCCATGCTGCTGCAAACGTCGTCGAACTGTTCGTGCAGATGGTTGTTGTCTTGCAAACGTCCCCATCTGTTGACTCAGGGACCGAGACGTGGCTGCACGATCCATTACAGCCATGCGGATAAGATGCCTGTCATCTCGACTGCTAGTGATACGAGGCCGTTGGTACCCAGCACGGCGTTCCGTATTACCCTCCTGAACCCACCGATTCCATATTCTGCTAACAGTCATTGGATCTCGACAAACGCGAGCAGCAATGTCGCGATACGATAAACAGCAATCGCGATAGGCTACAATACGACCTTTATCAAAGTCGGAAACGTGATGGTACGCATTTCTCCTCCATACACGAGGCCTCACAACAACGTTGCACCAGTCAACGCCGGTCAACTGCTGTTTGTGTATGAGAAATCGGTTGGAAACTTTCCTCATGTCAGCACGTTGTAGGTGTCGCCACCGGCGCCAACCTTGTGTGAATGCTCTGAAAAGCTAATCGTTTGCATATCACAGCATATTCTTCCTGTCGGTTAAATTTCGCGTCTGTAGCAGGTCATCTTCGTGGTGTAGCAATTTTAATGGCCAGTAGTGTAGTCGCGAACAGCTGTGGTCGAGTGACATGGCGTACTGTTATCCATGAAAACTCCATCGTTGTTTCGGAACATAAAGTCCATGAATGGCTGCAAATGGTCCCCAAGTAGACGATGGAGCAAAGGACTTAGTCCATTCCATGTAAACACAATCTGCACCATTATGGAGCCACCACCAGCTAGCACAGTGCTTTGTTGCCAACTTGGGCCCATGGCTTCATGGGATATGCGCCAAGCTCGACCCATACGTCAGCGCTTACCAACTGAAATCGAGGCTCATCTGATCAGGCCACGGTTTTCCAGTCGTCTAGGGTCCAACTGATACGGTCACCAGCCCAGCAGAGGTGCTGCTGGCGATGTCGTGCTGTTGGCAAAGGCTCTCGTACTGGTCGTCTGCTGCCACAGCCCATTACCGCCAAATTTCGCCGCATTGCCCTAACGGATACGTTCATTGTAAGTCCGACATTGGTTTCTGTGGTTATTTCGTTCATTGTTGCTTGTCTGTTAGCACTGACAACTCTACGCAAACACTGCTGCTCTATGTCGGTAAGTGAAGGCCACCGGCCATTGCGTTATCCGTGATAAGAGGTAATACTTGAAATTTGGTATTCTCGGTACTTTCTTGACACTCTGGATCTGAGAATATTAAATTCTCTAACGATTTCTGAAACTGAATGTCCCACTGGCCTAGCTCCAACTACCATTCTGCGTTCAAAATCTGTTAATTCCCGTCGTGCGGCCATAATCATGTCAGACACCCTTTCACATGAATCACTTGAGTTCATACGACAGCTACGTCAATGCACTGTCCCTTTATATCTTGTGTACGTGATACTCCGCCATCTCTATGTGTTTCCATCCCTGTAGCATGTCTCTTGTCACCTCAGTGCAGTACTTTTTTTCTAAAAAAAAAGTTGGAGGGTATTCCGACATTGGATATAATGTAGCGAAAATTACTGATAACTGAAGCATGGCGTCTGCATCGCCTTGTCGAACTAAAAAAAAAATGCTATCTGACTCTTCAGTTGATTTTACAGCTCAAATGAAGCAGGAAATACCGAGAAACACCCTAACATTCAAGAGAATGTGGTATCGAATACTTCAGTTTACATCACCTCAAATGAAGCATGCGATTCCCATCAACCACTGAACAATAAAAGAAAATGGTATCGTATACTTCAGTTGACCTATAATACACCTCAAATGAAACAGATGAGTTCAATCAACCCTCCAAAATACAAAACAATACAAGGAAATATTACCGAACGCATATTTTAACCTATAAAACACCACTAAAAGACACAATACAACAAAAATCATCCACCCCTATCAATACAGCAATAGAAACTACACTACAAAAATCTTATTGAACCTTGTTTGGCTCTCGAAATGGCATAGATAATGGGTGGTATCCCGTGCTTCAACTGATCCAATTTTTAAAACAGCTGAAAATTTATTTAATTTAAAACTACAGAGTTAGTTAAATTAATAGCATTACAACAGTTTCCAAACTGACTTCAGTTCAAGGCTGCTGTAGTCTTCACGCCTTCTTACTTTACTCTTGCTATCAGTAGCAAGATGTCTGCCTTTCATGAACCAAGAGCTTACATAGTCCATGGGCTGGAACAACATCGATGGAGGACCAACCAACTTTATGAACATCAGATTGCTGACCGTGGAAAGATGGAATGAAGCTCTTGTTGGCGTGACGATCATATTCATTTGGGAAAACCCATGTCCACATTCACTCGTTGATATAGGAACACATTTCATTGCATTCTGAAGAGGAACGAGGGATGAGGGGAATTTTCTTCTCCATCAAATACTCCCGAAATCCTCTACATGTTTTTCTCTCCGGAAGAGCGAAATGACAACACAAAGTTTTGATATTCGTTTCACCACATGTAATTTCAGGATTCTCAGGCCAATTTGACGAGTCCAAAACTTTCGCACATTCAGAGGTGACAATATGATATCGTAAAAAAATTACTTTGTCAACAAAAAAGTTTAGGTGTACGCATCCCCCAGCGTTCTCCCAGAAAAACAGCACTGCCTCAGTGTATGAGGAGACATAGGTGAATACAAAGAACAGATGTGTTTGGCGCTCTATTTGAAATCATTCTGCATGTGCTGGAGGAGGCAGACTCCAAGACTAAATCCGTAATGACTAGTCATACAAGAAATAAACATTCTAAAAATTAAAAGTAATATCGCTTATATTCGGTCGTCTTTTGCGACCGTAATAAAAGTCTTTGTTAGACCATGCACTTTCCGTTTTATTTGTAAGCATGTTCACTGTAACAATGTCCTTACACATGTTATTAAATTAATATTATTACTCGTGATTTTTGGTTTTTATTTCATTCCTAACTGTTGTGGGTTGGCAGCACAGCCGGGTTACTAGAGGAAGCCGAAAGGCACGCGTTTTAGCTCACGCAGGCTGGCGTGAGGTCTGGAACAGGACAAGGAAATTAGAATTTAGAAAAAAAACGGACGTTGCTGGTGGAATACTTAACTTTAATCCATAACTGCCGGCCGCGGTGGTCTAGCGGTTCTAGGCGCGCAGTCCGGAACAGCGCGACTGCTACGGTCGCAGGTTCGAATCCTGCCTCGGGCATGGATGTGTGTGATGTCCTTACGTTAGTTAGGTTTAAGTAGTTCTAAGTTCTAGGGGACTGATGACCACAGATGTTAAGTCCCATAGTGCTCAGAGCCATTTGAACCATAACTGGTGAACGTCGCTCTTGACTGTACATTATTCACAATATCAATAGTAACTGAACATGGCGCCTTGCTAGGTTGTAGCAAATGACGTAGCTGAAGGCTATGCTAACTATCGTCTCGGGAAATGAGAGCGTATTTTGTCAGTGAACCATCGCTAGCAAAGTCGGTTGTACAACTGGGGCGAGTGCTAGAAAGTCTCTCTAGACCTGCCGTGTGGCGGCGCTCGGTCTGCAATCACTGATAGTGGCGACACGCGGGTCCGACGTATACTAACGGACCGCGGCCGATTTAAAGGCTACCACCTAGCAAGTGTGGTGTCTGGCGGTGACACCACACTAACGTTTTTCTAAACATAAGATGTTTATTTTAATACATTGCTCAACACTGACATAAAATTATGATCGTTTTCATTTTATGTAGAGTCACTTCCGCATCTTCTACATCATTTTGATGCTGTAGAATGCCATCCCATTGCGTGTAACTCTGCAGAAAGATCCATTATTATATCTTTAGTATCTGCAGAAGGCGTGACAACGCTGCTACGTTCTGCTGGGCTGCAACTGCCGACTGGCATTGCCCGGTATGTAGTCAGAAAACTCGACGATGCATCGTTGTGGGAAGAAGCAAACACGGACTTTTCATCTGGGTCTTGAACGTACGCACAAGGTGATACATCTCCGAGTTAGAAGCCGAGTGAAAAGAGTCAGATTCTGAATTCCACTGCAGATGCAAAAGTCTTCAAACACTCGCAACACAAATTGTATATCTTATCAGACACAAGTGCCCTCAATGGCAAAAATAACCTACATCACGGGGACGGTGGCAGTCAATGATGTGCACGACTGCTTGGCTACGAACAGAGAAATTCGATAACGCATTGACCACCAACAGCCACATGCTACCCAGAAATGGACAGACAAAATGGACGTGCGTCCTGTCCCCAGTGTGCTCGGGGACCAGCCAAGGAGAGAACTGTTGCAGGGATGCGCCCTGGTTGTGTACACAAAGCCTGCATCAGATGTTCGTTGTCATGATGGATCGGTGTGCAGTACGTGTGATGTTGGGCGAATGTCTTGATTCGACTCAAGCCCCAGAGTGACGCTTGCCTTGGAACGAGGGCAAAATAAGAAAACCAACGGCTTGTGGTAAGTGAAGAGAAGCAACGTCACCCCTTACAGGAAGACATGAAACTTTTTAACCCAGAAAGTAATAGCTAATGTTCCTTTTCCACCTGTGAGTAGTTCTGAAGTGTAATGGAAAGTGTCTTCAGTGGATAAGCAATGGGCTTTTCAGTGCCGTCCGGTTTGCGATGGGACCAGATGGCATCAGTGCCATACTAGGAGGCATCACAGGCTAGGTTAAAGTTCAAAAAAATGGTTCAAATGGCTCTGAGCGCTATGGGACTTAACTTCTGTGGTCATCAGTCCCCTAGAACTTAGAACTACTTAAACCTAACTAACCTAAGGACATCACACACATCCACGCCCGAGGCAGGATTCGAACCTGCGACCGTAGCAGTCCCGCGGTTCCGGACTGCGCGCCTAGAACCACTAGACCACCGCGGCCGCCGTTAAAGTTCACTTGGTTTAAAGGAAGCAGAGCACAACCGCTACTTGCGAGACTGAAAAGCCAGTTCACAATCTGCAGACGAAACAAACTTATCCTTTTGGCGAAGCTGCTTAAGAAAAATGTGTGTGAAATCTTATGGGACTTAACTGCTAAGGTCATCAGTCCCTAAGCTTACACACTACTTAACCTAAATTATCCTAAGGACAAACACACACAGCCATGCCCGAGGGAGGACTCCAACGTGCGCCAAGACCAGCCGCACAGTTCATGACTGCAGCGCCCTAGACCGCTCGGCTAATCTGGCGCGGCACTGGTTAAGAGGTTGCAGACGTGTGCAGCCTGGGGAGTGAACTGAGCGGGATCTCTTTCAGGTTCTTGGGTGCTGGTAGGTTGACAATAGCCTTGATATGGTCTTCTGTGGGATCGAGACCATTTTTACTAAGGACATGACCCAAAAATGTATCTTCATGAAGGAAATGTTCCCTTTCCCATCTTGCAACGGAGGTCATTCTCAAAGAGGCGTTGGAAAACCGAGTGAAGGTTCTGCAAATGTTCCTCCCTAATAGGGCCCGTGACCTAGATGTCATCAAGGTAACTCATATGACAAGAAATGTCTTAAACTCCTCCAAATACTGCAGGTAAATTTCTGAAGCAGGTAAGATTCCAAAATGCAGTTGATTAAATTGGTAAAGCCCAAAGGGCGTGTTGAGGACCAGAAAGGTGCAAGAAATTGCATCCAATGGTAATGCAAGTAAGCATCGCGTAAGTCAATGCAGGAAAAATACTGGCTGTCTGCCAACTTTCTGGTACCGCGCGCCGCGGAATTTGAATCCGTACCAGACGGCATGGGCGTACCCAGCGAGGGGCAAGGGGGGGCAGCTGCCCCCCCCGCCCCAGAAGATATTGGCAGTTTTTCACTAGTTTACTGTTTTATTTAATAAGAAATGCTGCATGTTTTCTCGGATTGTACAAGTGCATTCTTGTATTTAAAATGTTTATTAAAAGCAGTTTTCCACTGTTTTACTGTTTTATTTAATAAGAAGTGCTGTATGTTGTCTCGAGTCCTTGTTTCCTGAGATTAGTATGACCTGCCTCCCGCCTCCCCCCCCCCCCCCGTTCATATCCTGGGTACGCCCTTGTCAGACGGCATGGACGTCGAAGACTCCTAGAGGTCTCTGCAGTATTGCACCGTAAGCCGTGGGGGCGCCCGCCTCCTGGCCCACATTTAGTGTGAGGGCGCCACTGTGGGACACGTGCTCCCAGCGGCCAATAGCGGCGTCCCCAATCATGTATTTAAGCGCCTGCCTCTCACTCAGCCAGTCCTCCCCTCCATCTACCCCTCCTATCAACTTTGAACCTCCCCCCCCACTTCCTGTGTCCTTTCCTTTAGGCACCCTCCCTCCCTTCTCTCTCCTTTTCCCCCTTCCCCCCATCCCTTTTCCTCCATCCCTCTTCCCCTGGGCTTCCCCTCCCCCTTCCTCCCTTCCCCCTATCTCCTCTGCCCATGGCATCTGTGCTCTCCCCTCTCCCTCTTCCACCCCCCCCCCTCCTCCTCTCTTGGCTGGTCCCCAGACTCGCACATGCTACGTGGAGTTTCGCGCGCCGGAGATCATCGCCATCAGTGTCTCGTGTGTGCCGTCGTGTTTAGTGTTTAGTGTTCACCGTCGCACTCCATCGTTCACTTGTGCCATCGCCATCATCAGTGTTTGTGCGTCGTATCAACAGTTTGCAGTGTGGATTATCGTCGAGTGTGAACGGCTCCGTGTTTGTCTTTATGTGTCTACTGTTTTATTGCCCACTGTTATGTAACTTATGTGTATTCTTACTGTTTTTTCTCATTGTGTATTCTATGGCTGAAGAGCAGCGTAGAGTGCTGCTGACAGCCTGCCTGTTGTACAGGTTTTAAACTAACAATAAAGTAAAAATAAAACTCAGCCAGTCAGTCTAATCTTGCGTACGTCTCTGGACGTATCGCCTCGCCTTACACAGCATATTTACTTTCTTGTTCTGTGTACAAGTGGACGTGATTGTCTATTTAGATTTTCTTGTGGCCCTGTTGCTTCGATCTTCTTGTTGTGCGTAAGGTCCTTCGTTGGTCATGTCAGTCCTCTCCCGTTTGTGTTGCTGTTCGCGGGCCGCTCCGTGGGTCCCGGCGCGCTTTCCGTCACGTCAACCCCGAGACCGTTCCGGTCGCAGTTACAACAAACTTCACCAACAACTACACCTGCCACAGAATGGAACAGGAATCCACGACACACTGAGCATTGAGCCTGTTTATAACGGCCACGAAGGTGCACAGCGGCATCGGACTTCTGAATCACAACCGAAGAGGTGGCGCACTGGCTCTACGAAATAGGAGAAACGACACCCTGATCTTGCCAACGTTGCAACTCGGCCTTTACCTTGTTGCGTAGGACGAAGGAAATGTGGGGACGATGAAATTTCGGGATCGCTGACGGCTCATAATAAACATGTGCCTCGAAATTTTCTGGCCAGCCCAAGGTATTTCCGAACAATGGGCTGTAGGACGGCAGTAAGGAGCCCAAATGGTGAAAAGGAATGGATTGAAACACTAAATGCGCTTCTTCAATACCGTGAAAACCGAAATGAGGAAAGGCACTGAGCCGGAAGATACTTTTCAACAACGGCGAATGGAGCAATAACACTAAGTTGCCATTTAACATTCATCTGAGATGCAGACATGTAGAATCGCCCTTGCAAGAACGTGAACTACTTACTGTAAGACACAATCTGATGGAGTGGCCGTGGCAACTCTGAGCACCCCAAGTTTCTGTAAGAATCCAAATTAATGAGGCGGATAGATGCTCCCATGTCTACTTGAAATTCGACCGGCCGCACATCCACAATCAACATTAGCAAAATACGCTGGGGCGACACTTACAGGCGTTAGAAGCAGTCCGACAGTCCAGGGAAAACACCGGGGCGTCCGACGACTCACTTGCGGTTCGCCACCTGTTACAAGCAGTTGCCAAATGTCCTATCTGACAGCATACTCTACACACGGACTCGGCGAACATGTAAAAAATGACAATCGCGACAGGACCAGTTGCTCATCGAACAAGTGAAAGAAATACGATGCTGAGAACCCAAAAATCGCCGAGGCGGAAATTACAACACTGGAAGCGACGCGAACCCGCCGAGCATGGCACGGCCGAAGGTGGGCAACGCCGAGACGCTGTTGCAACGGATTCGTCAACAGCGGCAACACAAGTTGTCTAGGTGGAAGCGAGGCCACCTGAGGCACCAGAGCTGTTGACCATGCGCACATAACTGTGCTACCTGCCGGTTACCAGAAAGGACTTCCTGAGCAGCCGCCGTAAGCTCACGCTATTCTGCAATTTGGGCTACGTTGGCTAAAGAAGGGCCGGACTAAGTCAATGCCCGAGTCTGAACCTTGGGATCGGGATCCAACCGGACAATCACATTCAAAATTGCCGAGTCTGATTAAGAGATAGCACATTTGGGACACTCAAAACGACACTTGCTTCAGAGGCATGGCTAATCGGCGATCCAGGCCGTGTACGACTGCCGAGGGCGTTTGTTTTGCTGGTTAAACTGCAACTGTGGAGCTACCAGGTGGATCTGATGACCGAAATACTGAGTAAGCAACCGACAAAGCTCGTCAAAGGGAAGCTCAGTGGAGGACTCCAAATTTTGAACAATGTAAACACGCACTGCTGGGCAATAACAAGGCGACCTTATCAACCAGAACGAACCGGTGCAGATAATACTCCCACCTGTCTGTAGACTCAACGAAACTGGCAATTGGCGTCGGGGGCGGAGAAGAAAACTGCCCCGCGACCTGGTGGCCCTCTGCCGGTGAGGCAAGAGAGCAAAGCAAGTCCGCGTCGCGTGTTACCAGAGCCTGTTGTTACTTTTGCTGCTGCTGCAGCTCCTGCTGCTCCTTCTGTATGGGCAACCGTTCCTGCCACCATTGGAGAAACGCCGGGTCCATGGTAGGGGCAAAGCTAACACAATGAAAATGAGGAAAATGGGGCATAAGAAAATGCTTTGGCGCCACTATAGTACCTGCAGAAGGCGTAACTCTGCCGCTCCTGAACACATCCGGCACGGGTACTTCACAGGCCGACGGTGACATGGTAACACCTGAACTATGGGAAGCCTACATCGTTATGTGACGTCCACTGACGGGGATACTAAAGTATCATCGCACGAGTGCAGGATAATCACTAGAAGCAGTCACATCGATAAAATATCTAGGAGGCTGGGTACGGAGCGATTTAAAGTGGAATGACCAGGTAAGGCAGTGCCAGGCTGAGATTCATTGAGAGAAAGCTCTTATTGCCACAAAGAAGGTGGCTTAGAAAACACCAGTTACAGAGGATCCGCAGAACAGCAGCACGTTTCGCTGCAGGTTCATTTATTAAGTGCGAAAGCGTCTCGGAAATGCTCAGCCAACTCGAGTGGCAGACACTACAAAAGGGCGTTCTGCACACGGCGTCGTTTACTGTCAGAGTTACAAATGCAAACGTTCCTAGAACACCCAAGCAATATATTACTTCCTGCTACGTACATCTCACAAAAAGACAATGAAGGTTCGAGACATTCAAGCTCACTCGGAGACTTACCATGAATCGTTGTTCCCGCGAACCATTCGCAACTGGAACAGGGAATGGAGGAAGTGGCAGTGGTGCACAAAGCACCCTCCACCATACACCGTGGAGTGGTTTGCGGAGTGGTGTAGATGCAGCTCACTGTGATTGGTGCGGTTAACAGTGATAAAACTACAAAATTGTTCAGGCTTTCGTCGCCACTTGTTGACAAACTGCCTATTGGCTTCTGTCTCGGGTTATTCGGCCGACGTTCATCTAATGATTTTTCTGACGTTTCGCCAGCACGAGTGGCTGGCATTGTCAAAGCTTTACCCTCCATTACCGGTGGTGAACTGGAGGCGGGCTCGCGGCCGCAGACTATATGTACCTGCGCGCCAACGTCCGAGGGCTTCTCCGCGGTCATTTCCGGTGCGGTTCTCCTCTTGCTACCTGCGACGGTCGTTCGCTGCAGTACGGGAAGCCAGGATCCGTTTAACTTAAGGCTTTCCTCTTTCTTGTTGAAACTGTTCGCGTGTTTTTGGATTTCTACAGCTTCTCTGAACAAGCGCGTGTGATAGTGCTTCTCTACAGCCAGAACTTTCGTGTCGGCGAATTTTATTACGTGGTCGGTCTCATTCAGTGCGTACTCTGCCACGGCCGATTTCTCCACCTGCCCCAACCTGCAATGTCGCTTATGCTCTTTGATCCTGGTGTTAATTAATCGTCCAGTCATTCCGACATAAACTTTTCCGCATGTGCATGGTATACGGTATATTCCCGACATTGCAAGTGGGTCTCTTTTCTCCTTCGCCGATCTAAGACACTCTTTGATCTTCCTTGTCGGTTTATGCCGTGTTTGCGCAATATACGGCCGATTCTGTTCGTCACTCTGGGAATGTATGGCAGAAAGGCCGTACCCGACATTTCTTTTTCTGGTTCCTTACTTCGCCGAGTGTTTGGCTCTGTTACACTTCTAACGTAATTTGTGGAGTACCTGGGACACAGCGTGTATGGAAAACCGACACACACGGACCGATACCTGCACAAACTGTCAAACCACCACCCGAGCAAGAAAAGAGGCATGATTAGTACGCTCGTAACGAGAGCAGGACGAATATGTGAGCCTCAACACCTCAAACGAGAAATGCAACACCTGGAAACTGTTCTGAGGAGCAATGGGTACTCCACAAATTACGTTTCATTAGATGAACGTCGGCCGAAGAACCCGAGACAGAAGCCAATAGGCAGTTTGTCATGACAAAACTGTTCTCTTCCTCATATACTGACGGAAAAAAGTCACAACACCAAAAGGTAATTAACGTAGAGTAACGAAATTTCGGGAATACATTGGTCTAGGTAACATATTTCAGTGATTGACGTTGTAAGATCACAGGTTAATGGAAGTGCGAGATAAGCTACTGCAAATCCGAAACCCTGGTACATTAATAACTGGTGTAATAACTAGAATGTTTAATGCAAGCATGCAAAGGTGCGTGCATTATGTTGTGAAGGTGCCGGATGTCAGTTTGTGGGGTGAAGTTCCATTTCTGTTGCACTTGGTCGGTCAATACAGGGACAGTTGATGCTGGTTGTGGATGACGGTGGAGATGCCGTCCGACGACGGCCCATATGTGCTCGCTTGGAGATGGATCGAGGAGGCCAAGGCAACATGTCGACACTCCGTCGAGCTTGGTGGGTTACAGCAGTGGTATGTGGGCCAGCGTTATCCTGTTCAAAAAGACCCCCTGGAACGCTGTTCATGAACGGCAGCATAACAGGCCCAACCGCCACATTGACAAACAATTTTGCAGTGACGCTGCGTAGAATAACGATGAGAATGCTCCTGCTACCATACCAGACCATAACTCCTGGTCTAGGTCCCAGCACGCAAGAAAGGTTGGCTGCACGACCTCAACCAGCCACCTTCTAACCAACGCACTGCCATCATAAACACCGCGGCAGAACCAGCTGGCATCAGAAAACACAACAGACCTCCACCCTTCCCGCCAATGAGCTCTCACTTGACACCACTGCAGTCTCAAATGGCCATAATTTGGGATCAGTGGAATGCACGCTACAAGGCACCTGGCTCGGAACTGTCATTTAAGTAACCGATTTATAAGAGTTCGCTGTGTCACTGTGGTTCCAACTGCTGCTCAGACTGCTGCTGCAGATGCAGTACGATGCACCAAAGCCATACGCTGGACATGATGGTCTTCTCTCTCGGTAGTGCCGCGTGGCCATCCGCAGCGTGGTCTTCTTACGACTGTACATTCTCGTGACCAACGCTGTCAGCATCATGTACAGCGGCTACATTGCTGAGAAGTCTTCCTACAGTACTACAGAAGGAACATCCAGCTTGTTGTAGCCATACTACAAGACCTCATTCAAACTCAGTGAGATGCTGATAATGGCGTCTTTATCGGCATAAGGCATTCTTGACTAACATCATCACACCCCGCGCAATCTCAAAGCTAACTAACGCCCATAACCGTTACGGCGTGCAGTTACAGCAAACCTGATTTGCATCCTCAGAGTGGCGCTAGTAGCGCCACTCTTATGCGACTGACGCGAAATTTGGAGAGACATTATATACACACACACACACACACACACACACACGTTGGTTTTTTGTTGCAAGGTGGGGTCGGGGTCGCTTCAGAGATATGAAGGTCAACCTTTTGTTTTTAATGGGATGCTATAGTTTGGTAATTATTTTCTGATAGCGGTTATCGAGATCAATCCAGTAATGTGTAACAGTAAGGTCTATGAAGTTTAGCGAATGTCACAAAGGTGGCAACTGGTTAATGTGTTCAGTATGGGGTGTGACCATTTCTGGCAGCAATATAGGCCTCACAGCGAAGGGGCATGCTATGAATAATGTCATCAGTCGCATGTTGATGCAATAACTCTTCTTCCTGTAGAGCTGCTCGCAGTCTTGGAGAGTGGTTGGTGGATGCTGATGTGTTGCAAGCCGTCTCCCTACTGCATCCCAGACTTGTTCTATGGGATTCAAATCCGGAGAGCGTGAAAGCCCCCCACATGCATGGAATATCTTCCGTCTTCCAGGAAAAATCAACCACCCGTGCTCTATGAGGTCGAGCATTGTCGTCCATCAGTATGAAGTCTGGGCCCACAGCACCTCGCAACAACCGCAAATGAGGTCCCAAGATCTCGTCACGATACCAACTAAACCTTGCCGATTCACCCGCACAATTTCACGAAGAGGTTTGGTTTGTGTGGCGCTAAACTGCAAGGTCATCAGCGCCCGTACAAAGTCCCAATTTTTGCACAATCCAATCCAGCCACTGTTAAGAAGTCGAGTGGTAAACAATCCCTGCCCACACCATTAGGGATCCTCGTAGATACCGGTCTCTTTCCACAACGTTTTTGTCCTGAAATAGTGTTCCACGTGTCCCCGAGATACGACTCAATCGAGAATCACTCTGCAGACTAAACCGGGACTCATCTGTGAAAACAACATTGGCCCACTGTTTGACCGTCCAGGTGGCATGTTGATGGCTCCACTCTGGACTCTAGACGTTCCCTTCTGTGAAGAAGGGTTATAGATAGACATACAGCAGATTTCCGACAATAAAGGCCACTCTGTCGAAGCCTTCTGCACACCGGGCTGAGGATTTTCTCTACTCAGGGACTTTGTGTTTCTGTTGCCTTCATAATTTCATCACCATCGTCATTCGTAACGGTGGCTGGATTGGATTGTGTAAAAATTGGGACTTTGGACGGGCGCTGATGACCACGCAGTTGAGCGCCCCGCAAACCAAACATCATCTCACCTGGAGGGAAGTTCTTGGGCTTCATGTTGATCCATCGGTGCAGCACCCAGCACACGACAGCGACGGCGAACAGCACGAGCAGCAGCATCTGCAAACAAGGGAAACTGTCAATGAATTGGCACTTCATCCTAAATTCGCTCTTACTTTGGGCCGCTGGTACCATTGGTAAGTGAACACTTTGGCGAGCAAGTTTAAGAATGTGTCTGCCTGTCTGGGGTTCCAAGTGTTATATGTTCCGTTTGCGGCGGATACCAGGCAGGAAAGTTGCGATCCCAAAATATTCAAAACTAAAATACAAACCAGAACCTGATAAGCCACTCAGGATCTCAAATGAAACACCTTTCAGCCGTCTAGCTACCAAACTTATTTTATTTGGCTTTCAGTTTCAGCGATTTACTACGCCACCTTCAGCCCCTGACCGACGTGTAGGAAGGTTCCACCGCGATTCTGGTCAAAACAAACCGATATTAGTATATTTCTGCTTGTTATAGCGATCTCTTCAACCATTATCTGCCGACTGAAGATGACGTAGTAAATCGCCGAAACTGGTAGCCAAATAAAATAAGTTTCGAAACTAGACAGCTGAAAGGTGTTTGATTCAACATACTGTATCAAACAGCCGAGTCCCGCAGCCACCTTTGGGAAGATGGGCAAACAGAGACTTGAAAAGCCACATGTTCTACAATTAAAACACGAGGACTCGCGGGTGTAAAATTTAGTTTAACGCTGATGTTTCCACTCTCGAGACGCCGGCCTCCATAGCTGAGTGATCAGCGTACCTGACACGTCAAAGGCCCGGGCCCAAGAATCCTATGGCAATCAAATATCCTCGCCTATATTGGTTACAAGTTTGAAGAAATATCCAGGCAAAGATTTTACTCAGTTCTTGCTAAGAAACATGAAATACCACTCAACCATTCGGCTGTGTACAAATTTCGTAGTCTTGAACGGAACATGACACACATACACTGCCGGAAAAAAAATAGTACACCTCGAAAGACGACATCGATTTTGATCGGATGACGGCATATGCCACCTGGGGCATATAAAATGTACGGATAGTGGTTTCAACGCTGTCCACCATCAGAGGGCATAGTGGCATAGATACAAGAGCGCCATCTGTCTCTATCCTTTCATAGAAAATGCTCACAGCCAGAAGGTTCAGTGCAGTGCAAACGTGCCACAGAGACGCACTCGTGCTTTCTACAGCCAAATTAACAGATTTGAAAGGGGTCAAATTGTGGCCTTCCGAGTGGCGGGATGGTACTTTCGTAGAATTGCCGTACGAGTTGGACGTGCTGCGTCAGTTGTGCAACGATTTATTTATTTTACTTATTTATTTATTTATTGTTCCTTGGCACCAAATTAGGGAGAAGTCTCCATGGTCATGGAACGAGTCAATACATGAAATTATAACACGATAGTAGAAACAGATAAAATGAAATATAAAAAACATATTCAGGCGACAATTCGTAAGTTTAAATAAAGAAAATCAACAATGTAACACTGGAATTTACTTAATTTTTTCAGCTCTTCCAGGAGCTCCTCGACAGAATAGAAGGAGTGAACCATGAGGAAACTCTTCAGTTTAGACTTAAAAGTGTTTGGGCTACTGCTAAGATTTTTGAGTTCTTGTGGTAGCTTATTGAAAATGGATGCAGCAGAATACTGCACTCCTTTCTGCACAAGAGTCACGGAAGTGCATTCCACATGCAGATTGGATTTCTGCCTAGTAATAACTGAGTGAAAGCTGCTAACTCTTGGGAATAGGCTAGTATTGCTAACAACAAACGACATTAAAGAAAATATGTGCTGTGAGGGCAATGTAAGAATTCCAAGACTATTGAATAGGGGTCGACAAGAGGTTCTCGAACTTACACCACATATAGCTCGAACAGCCCGTTTTTGAGCCAAAAATACCCTTTTTGAATCAGAAGAATTACCCCAAAAAATAATACCATACGACATAAGCGTATGAAAATATGCGAAGTAGACTACTTTTCGTGTTGAACTGTCACTTATTTCAGATACTGTTCTAATGGTAAATAAAGCAGCATTTAGTTTCTGAAGAAGATCCTGGACACGGGCTTTCCACAACAGCTTACTATCTATCCAAACGCCTAGGAACTAGAACTGTTCCGTCTCGCTTATAATATGCCCCTTTTGTCTGATCAAAATATCGGTTCTTGTTGAATTGTGAGTTAGAAACTGTAAAAACTGAGTCTTACTGTGATTTAGCATAAATTATTTTCTACAAGCCACAAACTAATTTCATGAACTGCATTATTTGATACTGTTTCAATATTACACACAAGATCCTTCACTACCAAGCTCGTGTCATCAGCAAACAGAAATATTTTTGAATCACCTGTAATACTAGAAGGCATATCACTTACATAAATAAGAAACAGCAGTGGCCCCAGCACCGACCCTTGGGGAATGCCCCACTTAACAGTGCCCCATTGGGACTGAACATCACTACCACTCTCAATATTGCGGAGAATTACCCTCTGCTTTCTGTTCTTAAAGTAAGAGGCGAACCAATTGTAAGCTACTCCCCTTACTCCATAATGGTCCAACTTCTGTAGTAATATTTTGTGGTCGAGACAGTCAAAAGCCTTCGTTAAATCAAAGAAAACACCTAGCGTTCGCAACCTTTTATTTAATCCATCCAAAACCTCACATAGAAAAGAAAATATAGCATTTTCAGTTGTTAAACCATTTCTAAAACCAAACTGTACATTTGACAGCAAATTATGTGAATTTAAATGCTCCAGTAACCTTGTATATACAACCCTCTCGATAACTTTAGCAAACACCGATGGCATAGAAATAGGTCTATAATTGTCAACATTATCCCTGTCTACCTTTTTATAAAGTGGTTTCACTACCGAGTACTTTAATCAGTCAGGAAACCGACCACTCCTAAAGGAAAAGTTACAGATATGGCTAAGTACTGGGCTAACATACATAGAACAATACTTCAGTATTCTGCTAGATACCCTGTCATATCCATGAGAGTTCTTGGTCTTTAGTGATTTAATTATTAACTCAATCTCCCTCTTGCCAGTATCATGGAGGAGCATTTCAGATAACAGTCTCGGAACACTTTTTTCTAAGAGCGCTATATGATTCCCTATTGGGACTAGGTTTCTATTTAGTTCACCTGCTATATTCAGAAAGTGATTATTAAATACTGTACATATATGCGACTTATCAATAACACGGACATTCCCACTACGCACTGATTCTATATCCTCGACCTGTCTCTGCAGACCAGCCACTTCCTTTACGACTGACCATATGGTTTTAATATTATCCTGAGATTTAGCTATTCTATCTGCATATCACATACTTTTTGCCTTCCTAATAACTTTTTTAAGCAGCTTACAGTACTGTTTGTAATGGGCTGCTGCATTTAGATTTTGCCTGTTTCTAACGTTTTGATATAATTGCCACTTTGTTCTACAAGATATTCTTTCCATCTAGTCAGTCACCCAGGCTGCCTGTTTGTGCTAGTACCCTGTTTTGAACGTTCTAACGGAAAGCAACTTTCAAAGAGCACGAGATGCTGGTATCAGCGGTCACGTGAACATTCTCACACCCGTGGACGAGGTTCTGGATGTCCACGCAACACAGATACCCGCCAAGATCGTCGTATTCTAAAAGGAGCAGTGGCAGATCGTACAGCACAGATAAGAGGGCTCGTGAATTCCGACGTGTCAACACGAACTCTTGCGAACTGGTTGTTAGCAGAGGGTCTATGGGCACACACATCTCTAACCCGCTTTCGATTCACGACACATCATTAATGTGCACGGTTCGACTGGTGTCGTCAGAATATCAGGTGGAAGATGGAATGGCGCGTCGTTATCTTCAGTGATGGAAGAGGATTCTGCCTGCACGCAAGTCATGGTTGTGTGCGCGTCCGACGTAGACCTGGTGAGCGCTGTCTCAGAGTCCATTCGTGCAAGACGCACTGATACCACCCCAGGGCCTTATGGTCGGGGTCTGATAAACTACAACTCTCGTATATCTTTAGTGTTTCTGGAAAGGACGCCACCCAGCGCTCGGTACGTGCACAATGTTGTTGGAGCCGTTCTTGCAACATTAAGGTGAAGTGTTGTTCCAACTGGATAGTGCTCGCCCACACACTGCCCGTGAAACTCAACGTGCTCTGGAATATGTGTGGCAACTTCCCTGGCCAGCACTATCTCCGATCTGTCTCCAATACAGCACGTGCGGCATATGAGGGGACGAGAAGTGACTCGTGCGACTCGGCAACCAACAACTCAAGAACCACGTGAAAAAGACGGGCAGGCGTGGCACGACGTATCCCAGGACAGTATCCGCCATCTGGACGATTGGCTGGATGCCAGAGTCTGCGTCTGCACTGCCGCCTGTCGTGGCTACACCACGTACTGATATGAGTGTTTCAGCAAGGGTCGATACCTGGTACCATAGAACCGCTTACGCTATTGATCTGTAAATATAATGATTTCATGTTCTCGATTTGCACTGTTGTTATTCACAGATGAGGTTTGCACAAAATAGAGTCGACAGTGGCTTCAAACTAATCTCCGGACCGAAGACCACAACAAAATAGATTCCTAAAAGCCTCAACAGGTGGTGGGGGGGGGGGGGGAATATGTCCATATTATGGACGTTCACTTGCGATAAATTAGGCCCTGATTCCCGTGGTCTAGGCGATGCCGGCTTGGTAGCTGAGCATCTTCGGTCAGAGGGTTGCTCGCCCTCTGTACTAAAAAACTGAGTAAAGGAATCAACGATCAACTTCAACGGATGTCCTGTGACGTCCGCCCAGACCAAACGCAACGGTAGCGGCTTTCATTCATAATCAAAACGTCTTCGGTCCCGGGTTCGATCCCCGCCACTGCCTAAATTTTTGGTTAATAATCAACATTCGCGGCCGAAGACTTCCGGCTTAAGAAGTCACCCACATTCTGCCAACGGCTTTCTCAAAGAGGGCGGAGGAGAGGTCAGAGGTTCAGAGCACTCTTGTCCTAGGGGGGAAACTGCCCCTAAAGGAGGAACAATCAGCAGTGATCATCGGCATGAGGATGCAGAAGGCAATGAAACCACTGCATTAAAGACACGTTACCTTTATCCACAGGACTGTAATTGAAGAAGCGTCATGATGATCTCTCCATTGGCAAAGATTCCAGAATAGCCCCCAATTCGGATCTCCGGGTCGGGACTGCCAAGGGGGAGATTGCCATGAGAAAAAGATTGAATAATCAACGAAAGGATAATGTTCTACGTGGAATGTCAGAAGCTTAAATGTGGAAGGGAAATTAGAAAATCTGAAAAAGGAAATGCAAAGGCTCAATCTAGATATAATAGGGGTCAGTGAAGTGAAGTGCAAATAAGACAAGGATTTCTGGTCAGATGACTATAGGGTAGTATTAACAGTAGCAAGAAATGGTATAACTGGAGTAGGATTCGTTATGAATAGGAAGGTAGGGCAGAGAATATGTTACTGTGAACAGTTCAGTGACAGGGTTGTTGTTATCAGAATCGACAGCAAACCAACACCGACAACGATATTTCAGGTATACACGCCGACGTCGCAAGCTGAAGTGGAAGAGATAGAGAAAGTGTATGAGGATATTGAAAAGGCAATACAGTGTGTAAAGGGGGATGAAAATCTAATAGTCATGGGGAACTGGAATACAGTTGTTGGGGAAGGACTAGCAGAAAAGGTTACAGAAGAATATGGGCTTGGGACATTGAATGAGAGAGGAGAAAGACTAATTGAGTTCTGTAACAAGTTTCAGCTAGTAATAGCGAACACTATGTTCAAGAATCACAAGAGGAGGAGATATACTTGGGAAAGGCCGGGTGATACGGGAAGATTTCAGTTAGATTACATCATGCTCAGACACAGATTCCGACATTAGATAACGGATTGTACGGTGTACCAAGGAGCAGATATAGACACAGATCACAATATAGTAGAGATGAAGAGCAGGCTGAAGTTTAAGACATTAGCCAGGAAAAATCAGTACGCAAAGAAGTAGGATGTGGATGTACTAAGGAATGACGAGATACGGTTGAAGTTCTCTAAAGGTATAGATACAGCAATAAGTAATAGCTCATTAGGCAGTAAAGTTGAAGAGAAATGGACATCTCTAAAAAGAGCCATCACAGAAGTTGGGAAGGAAAACATAGGTACAAAGAAGGTAGCTGTGAAGGAACCATGGGTAACAGAAGAAATACTTCAATTGATCGATGATAGAAGGAAGTACAAAAATGTTCCGGGAAACTCAGAAATACAGAAATATAAGTTCCTAAGGAATGAAATAAATAGGAAGTGCAGGGAAGCTAAAACGAAATGGCTGCAGGAAAAATGCGAAGAAATCGAAAAAGAAATGATTGTCGGAAGGACTCAGCATACAGGAAAGTCAAAACAATCTTCGGTGACATTAAAAGCAAGGCTGATAACATTAAGAGTGCAACGGGAATTCCACTCTTAAATGTAGACGAGACAGCGGATAGGTGGAAAGAATACACTGAAAGCCTCTATGAGTGGGAAGATATGTCTGATGTGATAGAAGAAGAAACAGGAGTCGATTTAGAAGAGATAGGGGATCCAGTACTAGAATCAGAATTTAAAAGAGCTTTGAAGGACTTAAGATCAAATAAGGCAGAAGGGATAGAGAATATTCCATCAGAATTGCTAAAATCATTGGGGGAAGTGGCAACAAAACGACTATTCACGTTGGTGTGTAGAATGTATGAGTCTGGCGACATACCACCTGACTTTCGGAACATGATCATTCACACAATTCCGAAGACGGCAAGAGCTGACCAGTGAGAGAATTATCGCACAATCAGCTTAACAGCTCATGCATCCAAGTTGCTTACAAGAATAATATACAGAAGGATGGAAAAGAATATTGAGGATGCGCTAGATGACGACCAGTTTGGCTTTAGGAAAGGTAAATGCACGAGAGGGACAATTCTGATGTTGCAGTTAATAATGGAAGCAAGACTAAAGAAAAATCAAGAACCGTTCATGGGATTTGTCGACCTGGAAAAAGCGTTCGACAATTTTAAGATGGTGCAAGATGTTCGAAATTCTACAAAAAAGTAGGGGTAAGCTATAGGGAGAGACGAGTCATATACAATATGTACAACAGCCTAGAGGGAATAATAAGAGTGGACGAGCAAGAACGAATTGCTCGTATTAAAAAGTGTGTAAGACAAGAATGTAGCCTTTCGCCCCTACTGTTCAATCTGTGCATCGAGGAAGCAATGATGGAAATAAAAGAAAGGTTCAGGAGTGGAATTAAAATTCAAGATGAAAGGATATCCATGAGACGATTCGCTGGTGACATTGTGATGAGATTGCTATTCTGAGTTAAAGTGAAGAAGAATTACATCATCTGCTGAACGGAATGAACAGTCTAATGTGTACAGAGTATGGACTGAGAGTAAATTGAAGAAAGACGAAAGTAACGAGAAGTAGTAGAAATGAGAACAGCGTGAAACTTAACATCAGGATTGATGGTCACGAAGTAGATGAAGTTAAGGAATTCTGCTACCTTGGCAGTAAAATAACCAATAACGGACAGAGCAAGGAGGACATCCAAAGCAATGGGAAAAGAGCATTCCTGGCCAAGAGAAGTCTACTAATACCAAATATCTGCCTTAATTTGAGGGAGAAATTTCTGAGAATGTTCGTCTGCAGTGCAAAATAGTATGGTAGTGAAACATGGACTGCGGGAAAACCGAAACAGAAGAGACTCGAAGCATTTGAGATGTGGTGCTACAGACGAATGTTGAAAATAATATGGACTGGTTAGATAAGGAATGAGGAGGTTCTGCACAGAATCGGAGAGAAAAGGAATATGTGGAAAACACGGGATGATAGGACATCTGCTAAGACATGAGGGAATAACTTCCATGGTACTAGAGAGAGCTGTAGAGGGCATAAACTGTAGAGGAAGACAGAGACTGGATCCAGCAAGTACTTGAGGACGTAGGTTGAAAGTACTACTCCGAGATGAAGAGGTTAGAACAGGAGAGGAATTCGTGGTGGGCCGCATCAAACCAGTCAGAAGACTGGTGACAAAAAAAAGTGTGACATCATCTGTCACTGACAAAAGATCCAGTAATCTACTGTTGCCTCATGTTGTAATGTAAGACCACTACACCTGCACATACAGTCCAGTCACACTAACGTAGCCACCGCCTATTTTCGAGATCAATGCACAATTGCCACTCACAACCGACAGGTGGCAGCACTACCAGTGGAAGGTATATAAAACATGTCGGGGTGGGAGGAGGAAAACAGTACAGTTGTTGTAATGCGGAAACAGAGCGATTTATGTGAAGTCCAAAAGTGCGTGATCATTGGCTTTGGTGGCAAGGGTGGAAGCATTTTTGAAACGGCTAAGTTTGTAAACATTTTATGTGCCATCACGGTTAAAGTATACATGGTGTATGGCAAAATGGCGCTTTCCAAAACTGGCGCTGAAGCAACTGTACTACACCGTGGAACATAGGTGGCATGGGTAAATGATGGCTGCAATGTGTATGGGCGAACAGACGAAAAACTGATCGCCCAGATGAACCAAGTCTCCCCAACATCCGTTCAGCGAACATTGCTGCGTATGCGCTTCTGCAGTAGGCGCCTGGTACATGCAAGCATGCTGACTGCTGTTCATTAGCGACAAAGCCTGGAATTTGCACGCCAATACCGCAAGTGGACGTCTACTGGGTGGCGACAGGTGGCCTTTTCAAATGAATCACGTTGGCGTGTATGGCATTTGCAACAAACGTCGAAAGGGTCCAGCCCGGAGTGGAGAGCATTATGGTGTGGCAAGTGTTTTCATGGCATTCCCTGGGCGATATCGTCACTCTGGGAGACACAATGAATCGACACAAGTATTCACCTATCCTTGGGGTTGTAATGGTACTCGAATTACGCAACCATTACGGCACATCACCTCAACCTCTCGACACCAGCAATATTCCACTGTGTCTCTCTAAAATAGTTAACATATTCTGTGACAACATTCAGATTTGATTTCATTAATGTAGGGGTACTTCGATACATCGATATGTATATATATATTGCAATGATATTATTCTTATGTGTATTCTTTCTTTTGTCACTACGATCATTGCCGTACTTGCAACTCTGATTTTTGGGCGCGTAAGCGGGCCGGCCTGTGTGACCGAGCGTTTCTAGGCGCTTCAGCCTGGAACCGCGCGACTGCTACGGTAAGAGGTTCGAATGCTGCCTCGGGCATGCGTGTGTGTGATGTCCTTAGGTTAGTTAGGTTTAAGTAGTTCTAAATTTTAGGGGACTGATGACCTCAGATGTTGAGTCCCATAGTGCTCAGAGCCGAGCGTAAGCGGTTATTAGAAAGTCAAGCTTTGGTCGTCATGTTAAAAAGACGCAAATTGTAGTCAGTTTATGAAATGTGAAGTTAAACAGTGAGGAAGATATTTTCAAGTATGTTTTATATTGTGAAGTGATGTTTTGGAACGAGTTACGTGATATTGCAACAAAAGTAATACAAAAGAAGTGTAACTTAAATTCGGAGTGCTGATTACTTTTTTACATCACCATTGTCCTAACTTGCAAAAGTTTAATCTTCAAGAATGGTTTATGAAACACATCTATAAAACTTTTGAATATCGCAGAATAACACCTAGGCCTCTTTGCATCCGAGCTTGGAATCATCACTACCTAAACTTTCGACGATTGAGCCATGAGTTCACAACGAGACCAGCGTGGGAAACACGAAAAGATGAGTGCCTAGTTTATCCATTATTTCAAGAAATGACTTTATTAACTGTTCTCTAATGACACCTGACACATAATATAACTTTGTTGTTGCCCGAAAATGCAATATGTAGCAGCGTGAGCAACGCTATAATCATAATTAATTTTTGACCTTTGTTGTGGTAGGGTTGTTAGGACTATACAACTTTTCACACAGCTCGCAGTGGTTCGAAGAGCACCAGGATGAGTTTACCGTGATCTCTTGGCCAGCAAACACCTCAGGTTTGAACACAATCAAGGATCTCTAGAATCACCTCAGTAGGGCAGCTCGCGCCATGGGTCCTCAACCGAGAAACCCAGCGCAGTTGGCCACGACACCAGAATCGGTATGGCTCCGCATTCACGGTCGATACCTTCCAAAACCTCGGTGACTCTCTTCCTACATGTGCGAGCTGTAAACAGTGGTTCAAAATGGTTTAAATGGCTCTGAGCACTATGGGACTTAACTTCTGAGGTCATCAGTCCCCTAGAACTTAGAACTACTTAAACCTAACTAACCTAAGGACACAACACACACCCATGGCCGAGGCAGGATTCGAAACTGCGACCGTAGCGGGTTCACGGTTCCAGACTGTAGCGCCTAGAACCGCTTGGCCACAATGGCCGGCGTAAACAGTGGTTATTCAGGCATTTTACATGCAGACGCATTAATGTGGCTGGACTGTGTATATGAGTGATAGTATCTATTTTTGTTAACGGTGTTCTATGGGAACAGTTTTTGTTTGTGACTGTACAGAGGACGTTACTCGTCATTATTTGTATTATTTACATTCGACTTTATTGTTTCTATACTGTAAAGTACGAGGGTAATCCCAAAAGTAAGGTCTCCTATTTTTTTATAAGTAAATAGACCCGATTATTTCTACAACGGTTCACATCAGTTTACAGCTTGAACATTTAGCTATTTTGCGGCATATTCACCACTTCTGCCGATGCATTTTTGTAGACACTGTGGCAGTTTTTGTATGCCCATGTCTTAGCAGCTCGCCGCCATGCTGTTTAGAAACTTATGAACCTCTTCTTTCACCTTGTCGTCGGAGCTGAATCGCTGGAACCACAATTAACGCTGACGGGTACTGTGAGAGACTGAAAAAACTCAAACGGGCAATTCAGAACCAGAGAAGAGGAACGTTGAGCAAGGGCGTACACATTCTCCAGGAGAACACTCGCCCACACCTCGCTCGGGAAACCGTTGCTCTCCTGCAACAGTTTCAGTGGAACATAATCACCCACCCACCCCATAGTCCTGACTTGGCGCCCAGTGACTATCACCTATTCCCCAGGTTAAAAGAACATTTGGCCGGAAAGCGATTCAGCTCCGACGACGAGGTGAAAGAAGAGGTTCATAACTTTCGAAACAGCATGGCGGCGAGCTGGTATGACATGGGCATACAAAAACTGTCATAGCGTCTACAAAAATACATCGACAGAAATGGTGATTATGTCGAAAAATAGCTAAATGTTCAAACTGTAAACTGATGTAAACCATTGTAGAAATAAACAGGTCTATGTACAGAGACAGGTCGAGGATATAGAATTAGTGCGTAGTAGGAATGTCCATGTTACTGATAAGTCGCATATATGTACAGTATTTAATAATCACTTTCTGAATATAGCAGGTGAACTAAATAGAAACCTAGTCCCAACAGGGAATCATATAGTGCTCTTAGAAAAAAGTGTTCCGAGACTGTTACCTGAAATGCTCCTCCATGATACTGACAAGATGGAGATTGAGTTAATAATTAAATCACTAAAGACCAAGAACTCTCATGGATATGACAGGGTATCTAGCAGAATACTGAAGTTAAGTTCTATGTATGTAAGCCCAGTATTTAGCAATATCTGTAACTTTTCCTTTAGGAGTGGTCAGTTTCCTGACCGATTAAAGTACTCGGTAGTGAAGCCACTTTATAAAAAGGGAGACAGGGATAATATTGACAATTATAGACCTATTTCTATGTCATCGGTGTTTGATAAAGTTATCGAGAAGGTTGTATATATAAGGTTACTGGACCATTTAAATTCACATAATTTGCTGTTAAATGTACAGTTTGGTTTTAGAAATGGTTTAACAACTGAAAATGCTATATTCTCTTTTCTCTGTGAGGTTTTGGACGGATTAAATAAAATGTTGCGAACGCTAGGTGTTTTCTTTGATTTAACGAAGGCTTTTGACTGTCTCGACCACAAAATATTACTACAGAAGTTGGACCATTATGGAGTAAGGGGAGTAGCTTACAATTGGTTCGCCTCTTACTTTAAGAACAGAAAGCAGAAGGTAATTCTCCGCAATATTGAGAGTGGTAGTGATGTTCAGTCCCAATGGGGCACTGTTAAGTGGGGCGTTCCCCAAGGGTCAGTGCTGGTGCCACTGCTGTTTCTCATTTATATAAATGATATGCCTTCTAGTATTACAGGTGATTCAAAAATATTTCTGTTTGCTGATGACACGAGCTTGGTAGTGAAGGATCTTGTGTGTAATATTGAAACAGTAACAAATAATGTAGTTCATGAAATAAGTTCGTGGCTTGTGGAAAATAATTTGTTGCTAAATCACAGTAAGACTCAGTTTTTACAGTTTCTAACTCACAATTCAACAAGAACCGATATTTTGATCAGACAGAATGGGCATATTATAAGCGAGACGGAACAGTTCAAGTTCCTAGGCGGATAGACAGTAAGCTGTTGTAGAAAGCCCGTGTCCAGGATCTTGTTCAGAAACTAAATGCTGCTTTATTTACCATTAGAACAGTATCTGAAATAAGTGACACTTCAACACGAAAAAGTAGTCTACTTCGCATATTTTCATATGCTTATGTCGTATGGAATTATTTTTTGGGGTAATTCTTCTGATTCAAAAAGGGTATTTTTGGCTCAAAAACGGGCTGTTCGAGCTATATGTGGTGTAAGTTCGAGAACCTCTTGTCGACCCCTATTCAATGGTCTTGGAATTCTGACACTGCCCTCACAGTATATATTTTCTTTAATGTCGTTTGTTGTTAGCAATATTAGCCTATTCCCAAGAGTTAGCAGCTTTCACTCAGTTAATATTAGGCAGAAATCCAATCTGCATGTGGAATGCACTTCCTTGAGTCTTGTGCAGAAAGGAGTGCAGTATTCTGCTGCATCCATTTTCAATAAGCTACCACAAGAACTCAAAAATCTTAGCGGTAGCCCAAACTCTTTTAAGTCTAAACTGAAGAGTTTCCTCATGGCTCACTCTTTCTGTTCTGCCGAGGAGCTCCTGGAAGAGCTAAAAATTAAGCAAATTCCAGTGTTACATTGTTGATTTTCTTTATTCAAACTTACGACTTGTCACCTGAATATGTTTTTTTATATTTCATTTTATCTGTTTCTAATATCGTGTTATAATTTCATGTATTGACTCGTTCCATGACCATGGAGACTTCTCCTTAATTTGGTCCCACGGAACAATAAATAAATAAATAAATAAATAAAATAAAAATAAATAAATAAAATAAATAAAAATAGGAGACCTTGCTGTTGGGATTACCATCGTAAATGTTTTGAAAACTAAAATGGAACGAATATAGAAGCTGATCTTTCCCTAGAAAAAAAAAGACTGAATTTTGAGGGTAGTCTTCTGCCAAGGGATGGGGCAAGTACTAACGCATTTGGCACGTTGAGTCACGGCGTGAGGAGAGAGTATAGTCACCGTATGCTTAGACATCGTCGAAGCGGGTCTTCTGACAGTTGCAGTGGTATGGAGCGGTGAAAGTGGGACTACCACTATTCAAGAACTCCGAATGTTAAATGCCTCATATGGAACAATGTGGAGACAAGAAAGCCATATTAACGCGTATTACACGATGTATTGATGGAAGGTGATATTTAATAACGGTGGAAATGATAAAGAGTTCGAAACTACTGCTGTGGCGTGATTTACTTTGAGCAATTTAAAGACTTTGGCATCTGCTAGGTGGAAGCAGCAAACAAATTTTATAACTGTAATAAGGGGACGTCATACAAAGTTCCTTTTAATTTGATAAGATCTTTTTCTTGCTTCGCATGTTTAAGAAATAAAGTACACCTTTTTGTTTTAACCTTATAAGCACAGTTGTAATTGTAGAAATCTCAATTTCACGCTTAACCTTCCCTTTTATCGTGCGGTTATTGCAACATCCTGCGCAATTTGTTAAAGATATTTTAGTATGGCAGTTTAAATAAAAAGTTAGCTGTGTTCGTTCATATATAACTACAAGAGCCGGAGAGATCAGTAATATTTCCTTGTATGCTTTGGCAAATTGAGACGCTTCTGTCTGTCGCTACTTCACAAAAGATTTATGTAGAACCTTTGAACAGAATCAGTCATTCTAAGAGTTTCTACAAATCTGGCGAAGTTTTTTAATGAGAAAATTATTTAATACTGGTATAGACAGCTACTGCATGTTTCACCATCTTGATCTTTAACAAAGTACAAAAGTTGCGTTGCACAAAATAATGACAACCAGTTGGGTAAAGGTCTGTCTCCTTACTAGGGAAACTCCCTATCGTAACACCATTACAATTTGTGGTAGGATGAAGGTCTACTGAAATGTGAAAAATGAAGCAAAATAGAAATAGTGAACGGCCCAAGGTCAAGATGTACAACATCGAGCGACGTTAATTAGCCACAGCGTCGTGGTTGTGAGGTCACTGTGTTGGAAGGGATAAATCTGTGTCCAATCTCCTTCGTGCCCTATTTATTTTTTTACATAAAACTATGAAATGTCCGCCCGGTCATTGACGCGTCTGTTCGTTGTATTCATATTTGTGTCTGTTCCGTGGTGTAACGCCATCTGCAACTGCGAGTTGCAGGGAAGGGACCTGCAGACGTACGTACCTCCTATCTGATACACAGAAGTACCATACGTTATGACTCTCGCGTCTCGTTTTGGAAGTTTTGTCTCTTCCATTTATTTGTGGTAACATAGTTCACACTCGTTTATTTGTTGTTTTCATTTCTGTGAGTGGTCTATATGGCCTCCCGCCTGCTCTCACTATTCATCACGTTTACTTGAGACGGTAATATATTCTTGCCACACCACTCATATTCTGTAACCGATGAATACTATGACAATTTCCAAGACTACAGAAGAACAGACACGTCAAATGACCGGACGGAAAGTTCATAATTTTGTGAAAGAAACTGCAGTAACCGATTTCGATTTATTTCAGAATAAAAGCAGTCTTCGTTGTGAAGTTATTTAAACTCAATATTGCGTTTCATCCTTTTGGTGCATCATCACTGTCTAGCAAAAACGAGAAACCAATCAATTATAAACAAACAGAAAAAGGGGCAGGTCCTATCTTGTAAGGCTACGCAGGTAAAATGAACTAAAAGTAACAAAAACTTAAGTAAAATTTGCTGGTTCTGTAACACTCCGTCATAAAGCCATATAAAATAAAAAACGGACGCAGTTACATTTGCGTCCATTTCCCATTTTATATGGCTCTATGATGGATGGGCATAACCAGCTACTTTTACGTAAGTTTCTGTAACTTGTAGTTCATTTCACCAATCGTACAAGATAGGATCGTGCTCCTTTCTCCGTTTGTTTCTAATTGGATTTATTGTTTTTATGGACAATCTGATGGTGCCCGAAAAGGGTGAGACGGCTTATTGACATTAAATAACTTCGCAACTAAGACTGTTTTTATTCTGAAATAATTAGAAACCGGTTGCTGTAGCACCCTGACACAAGGGAATGGAAAAAAATTTATATAGAAAATAATTGTCTTGTGAGGCTGGCGACCTATATGAAACGTAGTAGACTAGAAAGTGGAATTCCAAATGTTAGTTGCACTGGTCCCTGCCTCATTTCAGTACTGGCACTGCATTTCTAAGAAGAAAAGTATTCAGTTGCAGCATTACACGGTGAGCTGTGACAATAACAGTGCTGCAGAATCGACCATGCTACTGTGTGATAGTCTCGAAACTGTTAAACAAAGTCCTTCAGCACACAGTTAGTTAAACTGAAACTTTTTAATTAAAGAAAAAATTATTTTGAAATTGTTGTTTGGAAGTAGCTGCACTGAACTTTGTTGTGTCGTGTTGAATGACAATGTCATATCAGTTGGCAAAAACGCTAAAACTTTTAAAAGACTTCTTGGAATTTTGACAGTTTGAAGTGAGTTCTATGTCGCGAAAAGCCGATTTTTCGCATACCTAATTTTGTCCTGACCCGTACACAAAAAATGGTTCAAATGGCTCTGAGCACTATGGGACTTAACATCTGTGGTCATCAGTCCCCTAGAACTTAGAACTACTTAAACCTAACCAACCTAAGGACATCACACACATCCATGCCCGAGGCAGGATTCGAACCTGCGACCGTAGCAGTCGCGCGGTTCCGGGCTGAGCGCCTAGAACCACTTTAAAAGAGCTATGAGGACTTGTTCATCTTCGATAATGTAAAACACGTCCCTTGTACTGCAAGCTCTTCGATTTATATAATTTTGGAGGAGATAGTACGTGTCAAAACGCCGGCCGCTGTGGCCGAGCAGTTCTAGGCGCTTCAGTCTGGAACCGCGCTGCTGCTACGGTCGCAGGTTCGAATCCTGCCTCGGGCAGGGATGTGTGTGATGTCCTTAGGTTTGTTAGGTTTAAGTAGTTCTAAGTCTAGGGTACTGATGACCTCAGATGTTGAGTCCCATAGCGCTTAGAGCCATTTGAACCATTTGGACGGGTCATAACAATTCAACATGTCTATTAAAATATGGGCTCTTAAATGAATATCTTCCAGCTACGGGCCCTTGTTCAGTAGAAGAGAATGTTTCACAGTACCAAAGATGAACAATTGCTCATAGCTCTTAAGGTATTCATTTTAGAGCATATGTGTACTAGACATTTTTTACATGTTTTGGTCCATACTACCAGCTCTAAAAGTTGTCAGCCCAATAATCTCAGCAACGGCGGTGCCGGTACGTGTATTCCACTGTTAAAGGTAACGAAAGGATTTTCAATCACAACTTTTGACTCGTTAGTTTCCGGACCACTGTCCTTTACCTCAAACTTATACATTTACCCATCTTCATCATTCCTGAAACTTTTTATAATGATTCAGTCAAATCCACCTAAAATGTGAAGTTCTCAATCAATTCCTAATGATCTAATATTCGTTCCTACTTTTCTTCTTCCTTCATAAATTCAACAATAGTGGGTTCAAATCGAAAAAGCGCTACCGGCATGCCCGTTGACTTAACCAATGCAGTTTTCAGTAATATATATCGCCAAAAACTTCGTTTAATTATCGGAAACTGTGCAATTGGCAGTGTAATAATGTGTCCCGGTTCAGACAATGTACGAGGGTCGTTCAATAAATAATGCCCCACATATTTTTCGTGGAACATATTTATTGTTAAGAGTCAGAATTTGATGACAATATACGTCGACATGTCTTGTCCATGTCCTATTTTTCTATGTAGTCTCCATCACGTTCTATGGCCGTCTGCCAACGTTGTGGAAGAGCATGTATTCCCAGTTGGTAAAACCCCTTGTCCTGTAGGTGTAGCTATGTGTTCACTGCAAGACTGACTCTTTCGTTATCTTCAAAGTGTGTTTCCCGTAGAGAATCTTTAAGCGGCACAAAGAGATGGAAGTCCGAGGGTGCCAGGTCTGGACTGTAGGGTTGATGATGCAATGGTGTCCAACCCAATTTGACGATGTATTCCCGGGTTCTCAGACTTGTATATGGGCGTGAATTATTGTGTTGGAGCAAGGTTTCTGCTGGGTTCTTGTCCGATCGAACACGTCGAAACGGTTCATGAGTTTTTTAGAGTGTTCACGTATTCCTGTGAACTGACGCTTGGCCCTCTTGGTATAACATCCACGAGAATGACGCCATCGCAATTCCAGAAGACTGTTGCCATCACTTTTCCGGCAGAGGGGGTTGTCTTGAATTTCTTCTTTTGTGCTGAATGAGGATGATGCCACTCCATAGATTGTCTTTTCGTTTCCGGCCCCAAGTGGTGCACCCAGCTTTTGTCCCTACTAACGACCCACGACAGAAAGGCCTCTGCGTCAGTCTGAAAACAATTCAGATGAAATGGCCTTTCTTTGAATCTTGTGATCCGCTGTGAGTATTCGTGGAACCCATCGTGAGCACCTCTTTGAATATCCGAGATTCTCGATCACTGCAGACGCACTTCCAATGCTGCCAGAAATCTGTAGAGCCAATTGTCGAGTTGTGATGTGCCGGTCGGCACGAATATTGGCATCCGCACGATTCAGCATGTTTGGAGCAGTGGCTGTGACAGGACATCCCAAGTGTGCTTGATCATGGAGCTGTGTTTCTGTATTTCCTGAGCCTGTAACTTTCTTTAGCCAACGACCTTGCCGCAGATCACCGAAGTTAAGCACTGTTGGGCTGGGCTAGCACTTGGGTGGGTGACCATCTGGTCTGCTGAGCGCTGTTGGCAAGCGGGGTACACTCAGCCCTTGTGAGGCAAACTGAGGAGCTACTTGGTTTAGAAGTAGCAGCTCCGGTCTCGGAAACTGACTTATGGCCGGGAGAGCGGTGTGCTGACCACATGCCCCTCCATATCCGCATCTGGTGACGCCTGTGGGGTGGGGATGACACGGCGGCCGGTCGGTACCGCTGGGGCCGACACGGCCTGTGGACGGAGTTTACGTTTTTACGTAACTTTCTTTA
This sequence comes from Schistocerca piceifrons, assembly GCF_021461385.2. NCBI lineage: Eukaryota > Metazoa > Arthropoda > Insecta > Orthoptera > Acrididae > Schistocerca > Schistocerca piceifrons. The sequence goes on along the minus strand of NC_060142.1, from coordinate 78,108,615 downwards.
CCCATCTCCCAACTGTACTCCTGTCAACTGCAGCATCGCCATACACTGCACACAAACGTTTATGGATGTTCACCACGGTTCCTTTTTCTGCACACAAGAATTCAATAACAGCACTCTGCTTGTAATGTGAGTCGTATGTAGATGCCATTTTGACGCTGTACTATGGCTCTGCCATCTGCCAGAACGGTTCGAATCTTCAGCAGCGCACAGAACAAACATCGAATGTAAAGCACCAACAAGGACGTTTGCCTATGTATATTAATGGATTTGTAAAATAATGTAGGGGCATTACTTATTGAACGACCCTTGTACTATTTGTACTATTTGTCTACGCCTGCAAATCTGCTTCTTGATATATAGAACAATGAATCCCGTCTGTCGCTGCCCGCATCCCGTGGTCGTGCGGTAGCGTTCTCGCTTCCCACGCCCGGGTTCCCGGGTTCGATTCCCGGCGGGGTTAGGGATTTTCTCTGCCTCGTGATGGCTGGGTGTTGTGTTGTGTCCTTAGGTTAGTTAGGTTTAAGTAGTTCTAAGTTCTAGGGGACTGATGACCATAGATGTTAAGTCCCATAGTGCTCAGAGCCATTTGAGCCGTCTGTCGCTCACTATAAGTTTTCGCTTTTTTATTGTCAACTGAATTTTTAAATTCTTTCTGCAAGGTATTGCAATGACATTCGATCAGGAAATTTGCTGTACCCATCGATAATGTGACTGCGTAATAGATACTGAGAATCCTCGTGCTTCGCTTCTGTCATTCGCATTCATTTTTAAAGATTTACGGTGATACATCAATAGACTGCCTTTTTTCGTGCAAACAGCCACTGGAACTGTGAACTTCCTTTATACCACGAACATGCGAATATTTAACAATGCAGAAACCACGATTCAGCTGTTGCTGATACGGCGGTGTAGTTTTCGCCGCCATTTGAGTGTTCTGGAACATTTATTAACTCGTACTCTAATTTCTCTGTTTTTAGGATTAACAAGGTCTGTAAGTTAATACAGTAGAACATCTATTTGTTTATTAGTTTTGCAACCTAACTGACCCCCCCCCCATGAACCATGGACTTTGCCGTTGGTGGGGAGGCTTGCGTGCCTCAGCGATACAGATGGCCGTACCGTAGGTGCAACCACAACGGAAAGGTATCTGTTGAGAGGCCAGACAAACGTGTGGTTCCTGAAGAGGGGCAGCAATCTTTCCAGTAGTTGCAGGGGCAACAGTCTGGATGATTGACTGATCTGACCTTGTAACACTAACCAAAACGGCCTTGCTGTGCTGGTACTGCGAACGGCTGAAAGCAATGGGAAACTACAGCCGTAATTTTTCCCGAGGGCATGCAGCTTTACTGTATGGTTAAATGATGATGGCGTCCTCTTGGGTAAAATATTCCGGAGGTAAAATAGTCTCCCATTCGGATCTCCGGGCGGGGAGTACTCAAGAGGACGTCGTTATCAGGAGAAAGAAAACTGGTGTTCTCTGGATTGGAGTGTGGAATGTTAGATCCCTTAATCGGGCAGGTAGGTTAGAAAATTTAAAAAGGGAAATGGATAGGTTAAAGTTAGATATAGTGGGAATTAGTGAAGTTGGAGGAGGAACGAGTGGCAGGAGGAAAAAGACTTTCGGTCAGGTGAATACAGGGTTATAAACACAAAATCAAATAGGGGTAATGCAGGAGGAGGTTTAATAATGAATAAAAAAAATTGGAGTGCGGGTAAGCTACTACAAACAGCACAGTGAACGCATTATTGTGGCCAAGATAGACACGAAGCCCACGCCTACTAGCTCTGCAGATGATGAAGAAATTGATGAGATGAATGATGAGATAAAAGAAATTATTTAGGTAGTGAAGCGAGACGAAAATTTAATAGTCATAGGTGACTGGAATTCGAGAGTAGGAAAAGGGAGAGAAGGAAACATAGTAGGTGAATATGGATTGTGGATAAGAAATGAAAGAGGAAGCCGTCTGGTAGAATTCTGCGCAGAGCATAACTTAATCATAGCTAACACCTGGTTCAAAAGTCATAAAAGAAGGATGTATACGTGGAAGAATCCTGGATATACTAGAAGGTATGAGATTATATAATGGTAAGACAGAGATTTAGGAACCAGATTATAATTGTAAGACATTTCCAGGGGCAGATGTGGTCTCTGACCACAATCTATTGGTTATGAACTGTAGATTAAAACTGAAGAAACTGCAAAAAGGTGGAAATTTAAGGAGATGGGATCTGGATAAACTGACTAAACCAGAGGTTGTACAGAGTTTCAGGGAGAGCGTAAGGGAACAACTGACAGGAATGGGGGAAAGAAGTACAGTAGAAGAAGAATGGGTAGCTCTGAGGGATGAAGTAGTGAAGGCAGCAGAGGATCAAATAGGTAAAAAGACGAGGTCTAGCAGAAATCCTTGGATAACAGAAGAAATACTGGATTTGATTGATGAAAGGAGAAAATATAAAAATGCAGTAAATGAAGCAGGCAAAAAGGAATACAAACGACTCAAAAATGAGATCGACAGGAAGTGCAAAATGGCTAAGCAGGGATGGCTAGAGGACAAATGTAATGATATAGAGGCACATATCACTAGGGGTAAGATAGATACTGCCTACAGGAAAATTAAAGAGTCCTTTGGAGAAAATAGAACCACTTGTATGAATATCAAGAGCTCAGATGGAAACCCAGTTCTAAGCAAAGAAGGGAAAGCAGAAAGGTGGAAGGAGTATATAGAGGGTCTATACAAGGGCGATGTACTTGAGGACAATATTATGGAAATGGAAGAGGATGTAGATGAAGATGAAATGGGAGATACGATACTGCGTGAAGAGACCTAAGTCGAAACAAGGCCCTGGGAGTAGACAACATTGCATTAGAACTACTGACAGCCTTGGGAGAGCCAGGCCTAACAAAACTCTACCATCTGGTGAGCAAGATGTATGAGACAGGCGGAATACCCTCAGACTTCAAGAAGAATATACTCGTAATAATTCCAATCCCAAAGGAAGCAGGTGTTGACAGATGTGAAAATTACCGAACTATCAGTTTAATAAGTCACAGCTGCAAAATACTAACACGAATTTCTTTACAGACAAATGGAAAAACTGGTAGAAGCCGACCTCGGAGTAGATCAGTTTGGATTCCATAGAAATACTGGAACACCTTACGACTTATCTTAGAAGAAAGATTAAGGAAACCTACGTTTCTAGCATTTGTAGACTTAGAGAAAGCTTTTGACAATGTTGACTGGAATACTTTCTTTCAAATTCTAAAGGTGGCAGGGACAAAATACAGGGAGCGAAAGGCTATTTACAATTTGTACAGAAACCAGATGGCAGTTATAAGAGTCGAGGGGCATGAAAGGGAAGCGGTGGTTGGGAAGGGAGTGACACACGGTTGTAGCCTATCCCCGATGTTATTCAATCTGTATATTGAGCAAGCAGTAAAGGAAACAAAAGAAAAATTCAGAGTCGGTATTAAAATCCATGGAGAAGAGATAAAAATTTGGAGGTTCACCGATGACATTGTAATTCTGTCAGAGACAGGAAAGGACTTGGAAGAACAGTTGAACGGAATGGACAGTTTCTTGAAAGAAGGATATAAGATGAACATCAACAAAAGCAAAACGAGGATAATGGAATGTAGTCGAATTAAGTCGGGTGATGCTGAGGGAATTAGATTAGGAAATGAGACACTTAAAGTAGTAAAGGAGTTTTGCTATTTGGGGAGCAAAATAACTGATGATGGTCGAAGTAGAGAAGATATAAAATGTAGACTGGCAATGGCAAGGTAAGCGTTTCAGAAGAAGAGAAATTTGTTAACATCGAGTATAGATTTAAGTGTCAGGAAGTCGTTTCTGAAAGTACACTCCTGGAAATGGAAAAAAGAACACATTGACACCGGTGTGTCAGACCCACCATACTTGCTCCGGACACTCCGAGAGGGCTGTACAAGCAATGATCACACGCACGGCACAGCGGACACACCAGGAACCGCGGTGTTGGCCGTCGAATGGCGCTAGCTGCGCAGCATTTGTGCACCGCCGCCGTCAGTGTCAGCCAGTTTGCCGTGGCATACGGAGCTCCATCGCAGTCTTTAACACTGGTAGCATGCCGCGACAGCGTGGACGTGAACCGTATGTGCAGTTGACGGACTTTGAGCGAGGGCGTATAGTGGGCATGCGGGAGGCTGGGTGGACGTACCGCCGAATTGCTCAACACGTGGGGCGTGAGGTCTCCACAGTACATCGATGTTGTCGCCAGTGGTCGGCGGAAGGTGCACGTGCCCGTCGACCTGGGACCGGACCGCAGCGACGCACGGATGCACGCCAAGACCTTAGGATCCTACGCAGTGCCGTAGGGGACCGCACCGCCACTTCCCAGCAAATTAGGGACACTGTTGCTCCTGGGGTATCGGCGAGGACCATTCGCAACCGTCTCCATGAAGCTGGGCTACGGTCCCGCACACCGTTAGGCCGTCTTCCGCTCACGCCCCAACATCGTGCAGCCCGCCTCCAGTGGTGCCGCGACAGGCGTGAATGGAGGGACGAATGGAGACGTGTCGTCTTCAGCGATGAGAGTCGCTTCTGCCTTGGTGCCAATGATGGTCGTATGCGTGTTTGGCGCCGTGCAGGTGAGCGCCACAATCAGGACTGCATACGACCGAGGCACACAGGGCCAACACCCGGCATCATGGTGTGGGGAGCGATCTCCTACACTGGCCGTACACCACTGGTGATCGTCGAGGGGACACTGAATAGTGCACGGTACATCCAAACCGTCGTCGAACCCATCGTTCTACCATTCCTAGACCGGCAAGGGAACTTGCTGTTCCAACAGGACAATGCACGTCCGCATGTATCCCGTGCCACCCAACGTGCTCTAGAAGGTGTAAGTCAACTACCCTGGCCAGCAAGATCTCCGGATCTGTCCCCCATTGAGCATGTTTGGGACTGGATGAAGCGTCGTCTCACGCGGTCTGCACGTCCAGCACGAACGCTGGTTCAACTGAGGCGCCAGGTGGAAATGGCATGGCAAGCCGTTCCACAGGACTACATCCAGCATCTCTACGATCGTCTCCATGGGAGAATAGCAGCCTGCATTGCTGCGAAAGGTGGATATACACTGTACTAGTGCCGACATTGTGCATGCTCTGTTGCCTGTGTCTATGTGCCTGTGGTTCTGTCAGTGTGATCATGTGATGTATCTGACCCCAGGAATGTGTCAATAAAGTTTCCCCTTCCTGGGACAATGAATTCACGGTGTTCTTATTTCAATTTCCAGGAGTGTATTTGTCTGGAGTGTAACCATTTATGGAAGTGAAACATGGACGATAAATAGTTTAGACAAGAAGAGAATAGAAGCTTTCGAAATGTGGTGCTACAGAAGAATGCTGAAGATTAGATGAGTAGATCACATAACTGATGAGGAGGTATTGAATATAATTGGAGGGAAGAGAAATTTGTGGCACAACTTGACTAGAAGAAGGGACCGGTTGGTAGGACATGTTCTGAGGCATCCAGGGATCACAAATTTAGCATTGGAGGGCAGCGTGGAGGGTAAAAATCATAGAGGGAGACCAAGAGCTGAATACAGTAAGCAGATTCAGAAGGATGTAGGCTGCAGTAAGTACTGGGAGATGAAGAAGCTTCCACAGGATAGGGTAGCATGGAGAGCTGCATCAAACCAGTCTCAGGACTGAAGACCACAACAACGGTCATGCCGACAGAAAACTGCCGCCCCGCAGTGCTAAATAAAACGTGACGCTGTACCCAGTACTTTCGAGAAGAGCGGATCAAAGCCGAGACAGGTCGAGTGTCGGCCCAGATGAGTGCCGAATATGAATTGATGGCTGGAAGAACGTATGTCGCATTTCGTTAACTTTACCGGAAGCGTGTTTGTTGCGTGTTTACGTAGCTCGAGCTGGGCAGCTCTGCAGTGGCGACATACCACGTTATTCCACTGCACTCTAATGGATTTTGCCATTTGTAGGACCGGGTACAGAATCATACCATAACACAAACGTGTATTATTACAAACGTACTGGACAGCATTAAAAAATGCTCATTAATCAACGTACGTATGTGACACTGGACATTTTAAAAAGGAACACACAACAGCTAGAACATGGTTGTGAATGTGGTGATGGTCTTATTTGTCCATCAATTCAGTAATGTTCAACACAACTAATTAAATCAAACTTGCTGTTGTCCATTAACAAAATAGGCCTTTCATCTAATTTCCGCAGACTGAAACACAACACATAGCAGATTCATTCATTTCCTCGTCTTTTCAATAGGACTTACCAACGTCTTTTAGATTTTTACGCTTCTTATCCTTCCACTCTAACATATATACTGCCCTTTTCCGCTTCTTCAAACTCGGCTGATCACGGGCAGTAACATTCAAGCGATTCATGCAGCACGCCATGACGCAGACCTGTGCACTGGACACAGACTACATCAGACCTGTTTCGGCTACATACCACATTCTTCCAGTGCACACCCGCTACTTCTCCATGCTAGACCAATTTAACGGTGTGTTCTACAACTGCCGCAAATTGACACAACTCAGAGGGCACTCATACCTCGCTGTCCGACGGGAAAATGTAACATACCACGTTCATCCAGCCATCCTTCATATACACTCCTGGAAATTGAAATAAGAACACCGTGAATTCATTGTCCCAGGAAGGGGAAACTTTATTGACACATTCCTGGGGTCAGATACATCACATGATCACACTGACAGAACCACAGGCACATAGACGCAGGCAACAGAGCATGCACAATGTCGGCACTGGTACAGTGTATATCCACCTTTCGCAGCAATGCAGGCTGCTATTCTCCCATGGAGACGATCGTAGAGATGCTGGATGTAGTCCTGTGGAACGGCTTGCCATGCCATTTCCACCTGGCGCCTCAGTTGGACCAGCGTTCGTGCTGGACGTGCAGACCGCGTGAGACGACGCTTCATCCAGTCCCAAACATGCTCAATGGGGGACAGATCCGGAGATCTTGCTGGCCAGGGTAGTTGACTTACACCTTCTAGAGCACGTTGGGTGGCACGGGATACATGCGGACGTGCATTGTCCTGTTGGAACAGCAAGTTCCCTTGCCGGTCTAGGAATGGTAGAACGATGGGTTCGACGACGGTTTGGATGTACCGTGCACTATTCAGTGTCCCCTCGACGATCACCAGTGGTGTACGGCCAGTGTAGGAGATCGCTCCCCACACCATGATGCCGGGTGTTGGCCCTGTGTGCCTCGGTCGTATGCAGTCCTGATTGTGGCGCTCACCTGCACGGCGCCAAACACGCATACGACCATCATTGGCACCAAGGCAGAAGCGACTCTCATCGCTGAAGACGACACGTCTCCATTCGTCCCTCCATTCACGCCTGTCGCGACACCACTGGAGGCGGGCTGCACGATGTTGGGGCGTGAGCGGAAGACGGCTTAACGGTGTGCGGGACCGTAGCCCAGCTTCATGGAGACGGTTGCGAATGGTCCTCGCCGATACCCCAGGAGCAACAGTGTCCCTAATTTGCTGGGAAGTGGCGGTGCGGTCCACTACGGCACTGCGTAGGATCCTACGGTCTTGGCGTTCATCCGTGCGTCGCTGCGGTCCGGTCCCAGGTCGACGGGCACGTGCACCTTCCGCCGACCACTGGCGACAACATCGATGTACTGTGGAGACCTCACGCCCCACGTGTTGAGCAATTCGGCGGTACGTCCACCCGGCCTCCCGCATGCCCACTATACGCCCTCGCTCAAAGTCCGTCAACTGCACATACGGTTCACGTCCACGCTGTCGCGGCATGCTACTAGTGTTAAAGACTGCGATGGAGCTCCGTATGCCACGGCAAACTGGCTGACACTGACGGCGGCGGTGCACAAATGCTGCGCAGCTAGCGCCATTCGACGGCCAACACCGCGGTTCCTGGTGTGTCCGCTGTGCCGTGCGTGTGATCATTGCTTGTACAGCCCTCTCGCAGTGTCCGGAGCAAGTATGGTGGGTCTGACACACCGGTGTCAATGTGTTCTTTTTTCCATTTCCAGGAGTGTAGTTCTCACGTGCAGTTTTGCATGCTGTAGCCGGCCCTGTTCTACGGTAACAGAATTAATTTTTCAGGCGTTATTAATGTTTTAGACCTGTGGTACTACAAACGTAATTGAGAGGGTTGGTTTCCCCAAGGCTGTGGGTATCTGGTGGAGAACTGAGGGTCGTGGGTTCGAGTCCCACGCTGGACGATATGGAATTGCCCAAACTGCTTCGTCTTGATCAGAGCTTTCTTACGAGATTTCGTGAAGCAGCACTGCTTATTGACAGTTTCACTGTATAAATTGTAATCGGAACAATGTGAATCGCGAACTATATTTCGCAGGCGCAGGCATGGCCTGTCGAGGGTACATCGGCCATTGTAAATAACATTCAGGTAAAACAGTCATAGGCGGCCTACTGCCTCATTTGCAGTAAGCTGTTTCGCTCGTGAAAGACGAGCATCATCATATCTGCGAAAATAACAGTATTTAGCAACGGCATCAGTCAAAGTTACCACTAAGTCAGCTTACAACGCAGAAAGTTAAAACCATTGCTCTCGTAGCAACACGTTAAGCTGTTGAAAACACGGCTCCGTACCACAGTCAGACACTAAGTGATGTGCCGTAGATCTTTGATGTTTACTGTCCCTCACTGGCCGGATGTATTATCAAAGCACAACTGAGGAAGTTATCGCGTCCGATTGGGAACGTAAAACTAACATCGATCTGTACATACCTTGTACTTGCATAATCTTTTACAACAACTCATCGAACATGCAGGAAAAAAACCTCGCACATTGAACTCACTCTTCTTATTTACTTTTCCATAAATATCTGCATCTCTTATAACACATTTAATTACGAGGCTTTTGCGCTGTGTATGTTATGCTCATGGTGTTTTCAATTTGTCCTATGTTTACTCAGTTAGGTTTAAATGTTTGCCTAACGTACGGGTAGAATTGGCTTACAATGTTCTTCATAGCGGACACGAAACGCTTTTCCTGTCTGGTCGATACATATGCTTTCACAATTACGGCAAACTTATTTTTTTACAATCCGCGCCACGGACTGTGCGACCGGTCCTGGTGGAGGTTCGAGCCCTCCCTCGGGCATGGGTGTGTGTGTTTGTCATTAGGACAATTTAGGTGAAGTAGTGTGTAGGCTTAGGGACTGATGACCTTAGCAGTTAAGTCTCATAAGATTTCACACACACACACACACACACACACACACACACACACAAACACACACACACAATCCGGGCTCGCTGTACTTATCCCTGGGTAAACATTCTCTGTATTTCACGGCATGTATCAGAAAATTATTATTCAGTAATATGATTTAACCTTCAGTCACCAAATCATCCCGACTTTTTATATGACTAAATAATGCTCTTTTACCAATTTTGTTTATGGTGCGGTATAATATGCTTACATGGCGTTCGTCGTAACCGTTTCTTGGCTCTGAGCACTATGGGACTTAACATCTATGGTCATCAGTCCCCTAGAACTTAGAACTACTTAAACCTAACTAACCTAAGGACATCACACAACACCCAGTCATCACGAGGCAGAGAAAATCCCTGACCCCGCCGGGAATCGAACCCGGGAACCCGGGCGTGGGAAGCGAGAACGCTACCGCACGACCACGAGCTGCGGACAACCGTTTCTTAACGCAATATTTTTAATAGTATGTAGTTTTTTGGCTCTTCACTTATTTGTAACGGGCAACTGAAATATCATGTGGAACGTTGGGTAAGAACATTGTCTTGCACTGTTGTGTTCGTTGACCGGAATTACTCCCAGTCGTTATTCCTGAATATGTAGGCGTTCTGTACACATGTGTCCGATCCACAGCTGACAGACATACCGCGGAAGTACATACTATTTTCAGATTCAATTTCAAGTGTGAACGCAGTTCTTGAGTGCATTTGATTACGTTTATGTTTTCTGTGCGATACAAGCAGTCTTGCATCGGCCGGCGGCCATACGCTCCATTCCGTTTAATACAGCACACCTCTGGACGGCGTGTTTGTAATACAATCAAAATCACATTCCGCGTAGTCTCAGTTGTGGCGTCTTAGACGTCTACTTGCTGTTGTCTTCTTGCAGTCCATCGGCATCACCGTTACCAACACAACCGTTGTCATCGTCACTGCTGTCATTATCAGTTGTGTTTACAAACTCATCTTCTCCGACAGAAATCTGTGAAAATACTATATCATCGACATCAAATTCTGATTCTTCCAACATCTTCAGTAATTCTTCATCAGTGAAACCAGCTGTTTTTTCGACGTTTACAATGTCGTACCGCCTCATTGGTATGGGATCCAACTGGACTAAAACCGTTTACGCTCGTATTATATGGTAAAGCAAATCTCACTGTCCATTTCAATATACAGGGCGAGTAACGTAAGGCGTAACACTCCTTTTACTTCGTGAACGGTTACACATATCGAAACGCTGATTTCGGCAAATGTTAGAGCGCCGAGGAGCGCGATTTTTTGTTTCGTTAAAGGTTTTAGAGCTGGTGTCAACAGAGATGTTGAAACAGGTACGTTTTTTAAATAGAACCGTTTACTCATACAATGAAGACTTTCACGATCGGATGTTTCAGCTGCCGAGAATTCTTCCGGGTTGTATGGCCGTGGTCCATGGAACTCTTCTATCCCTGACGTTTCTTCCAAAGCTACGTTGGACATCTACGGAGGTGCTCCTGGTTGTGCTGAGTCTTGCCGATTGACGAGCCGGACGTCGAAGAACGGCCTAAATACCGTGGAAAGTGGGTGTGGATCGTAGTACGTACTATGATCGATAGTTATATTTTATCCCTGACAAGGTTTATCTCTGCTATCAAGTGAAATCCGGACCACGCCCACTTTCCACGGTATTTAGGCCGTTCTTCCACGTCCGACTCGTCAGTCAGTTAGACTCAGCACAACCAGGAGCACCTCCGAAGATGTCCAACGTAGCTTTGGACGAAACGCCAGGGATAGAAGAGTTCCATGGACCACGGCCATACAACCCGGAAGAATTCTCGGCAGCGAGAACCGTTTACCTTTTATAACGGCATTCGATAGCTCTTAAGAAGATAATTACAGTGATACAGCGTTTCTTAATGTTGACGTTGAAACCTGTCGCGAAAAAAAAATCGAGAAATGTTCTAGAATTTGAGAGCACGCTGGCCAGAATCGGCATTAGCGGTGCAAACACCGCCAAGCAGAGCTCACGTTCTACACTGTAGCAGAATGTCAACGTATTTGCCTGTTTACTTGTCTGCACTGCAGGCCGCTCATTCCTGCTTCAGCCATCGTATCGTGTAGACATGAACACCAACGAGCAAAAGTTGGATATTCTACTTTTATACGGTGAATGTAAAAGAAATGGCGTAAAAACAGTACAGTGGTATATTTAGGACTATCTATCCGGATCGCAGATGTCCGACGCGCCAGGTTGTTACACGAATTATTAAGACCCTAGTGCGGACAGGCTGCTTGAACGTCAAAAAGAGGCCAAAAAAAAAAACTGCAACTGACAGAAAACAAGAAGAACCTGTTTTGCCTGCGACGCTAATGACTCCTCACAATGGTACGAGGCATATTGCCAAAGGAATGTGGAATCAGCCAGACCAGTGTCATTCGCAACCTGCATCGACAAAATGTCCATCCCTGTCATCTGTCACTAATATCAGGCACTCGACGACCGTAATTTCGAATGGCGTACAGAATTTGATCGATTTGCCTTTCAGAAACAACGTGTGCTCTTTACCGATGAAGCAACGTTTACTAACCGAGCTAATGAAAATTTTCTTAACATGCACTACTAGGCAGCTTCGTCAGGTACAACATCAACGGCTGTGGAGTGTAAACGTATGCCGCGGCATTATAGGAATGTACATTGTGGGACCTTATTCATCTCAGGCGCTCTAAATGGACATTTGTACTTACATTTTCTGACGAACATTCTGTCGGTTCTTCTAGAAGGGGTACCAATGGATATTAGACAGTCTATGTGGCTGCAACACGACGTTTATCCAGCTCGCTCGTCCCGTCTTGCAACACAAATATTGAATGAGAACTTCCCTCGACGTTGGATGGGACGAAATTGCGTTGTCAAATGGCTTGCGCGGTCCCCCGATTCGATGCCTCTCGATTAAATTCTTTGTGGAGCACTCAAAGATGCACTCGATGACTAAGCCCCAACTACGCCAGACGATATGTGTCTTCGAATCGCCAGGGCATGCTTTACCATATCATCCTCTGTAATTACATTTGTTCATGGTTTTTTCGAACGGCGATTGCAAATGTGCCTTTCAGTCCCTCGTCAACAGCTTGATCACATGTTTAAATAAACAATAAAGTTATTTTTTCAGGACAAAATTTATTTTTCTGTGATTTGGGAGGTTACCAAATCATTGTTAGTAAACTGTTTATTTCATTTACGTGTATATGAAATTGCATTGCAGTGTCAAATAAGTCGACAGCGTGTAACGTACGTAGCTGGTAACACTGTCATAACGCGCTTACATTCAGTATGAAACGACGTTTCGTTAGGAAGAATATTTATTTTGCGTTGTTCAAATGGCTCTGAGCACTATGGGACTTAACATCTGAGGTCATCAGTCCCCTAGAACTTAGAACTACTTAAACCTAACTAACCTAAAGACATCACACACATCCATGCCCGAGACAGGATTTGAACCTGCGACCGTAGCGGTCGCGCGGTTCCAGACTGAAGCGCCTAGAACCGCTCTGCCACTTCGTCCGGCTATTTTGCGTTGTACAGGTGGTCGCCAAAGTATTGTTAATAAAATGTTTAGTTCAACGAATGTATCCCATATTATATAATTTAGAGGAGTGTAGGTAGAGACAATTGTCCTTCAGCATGTATTTTACCTCTAAGAAACACACAGCCACTTACAACAAGAGAGAGGTCAAGTCTTCCACTATTTAGATATTTAATGCAATAGTTGCTTTTTGCAGTGTGTAGGATCTCTTTATTTTAGAAAAATGAACAAGTGATTTCTCTGTTCCAGTTCACGTATATCTGAAAGGGCAGCCGGCCGCGGTGGTCTAGCGGTTTTAGGCGCGCACTCCGAAACCGCGCGACTGCTACGGTCGCAGGTTCGAATCCTGCCTCGGGCATGGATGTGTGTGATGTCCTTAGGTTAGTTAGGTTTAAGTAGTTCTAAGTTCTAGGGGACTGACGACCACAGTAGTTAAGTCCCATAGTGTTCAGAGCCATTTGACCATTTTTGGAAGGGCAGGCAAATGTGAAGAAGTTCTCCTGCCCCGAACCCTTTGTGATTCGCTACATTCTAGCCTATGTCGTATTTCCATATACAACATTCGTAGGTGAACTGGCATCTAGGTAGTAAGTTGGTTCAAGAGAAACAAAATTTTATTCTAGTAACACGGGCCTATCTTAACAGTCTACAGCTACGCAGCCTGGTCCGAGACGCCTGCTTGGCAGTGTTTGAACCGCAAATGCCGTTTCCGGCCACCATGCTCTCACATTCTAATACATTTCTCGAATCTTTTTATGACAGGTTTTAATGTCAACATTAACAAACGCTATATCACAACAGCTGCCTTTTCAAGAGCTATCGAATGCTGTAATAAAAAGTATACGGTAACATTAAAAAACGTAATTCAATATCTCAGTTGATACCAGCGCAAAACAATTAGCGAAACAAAAACATACGTGCCCCTCGTCGCACTAACATTTTCCGAAAACCGCGTTTCGATATGTGTAGCCGTTCACGAAGTAGAAGGGGTGTTACATCTTGTTTTGGTTGGCAGGAGAGCCAACACCGTGTTACTAGAGGAGGCCGAAAGGCACGCGTTTTAGCTCACGCAGGGTGGCGTGAGGTCTGGAACAGGACAAGGAAATCAGAATTTAGAAAAACGGACGTAGCTGGTGGAATACTTAACTTTAATCCGTTAATGAAGAACGTCGGTCTTGACGGTACATGAATCAATATCAGTAATAACTTATAATGGCACCTTGCTAGGTCGTAGCAAATGACGTAGCTGAAGGCTATGCTAAACTACCGTCTCGGCAAAAGAGAGCGTATTTTGTCAGTGAACCATCGCTAGCAAAGTCGGCTGTACAACTGGGGCGAGTGCTAGGAAGATTCTCTAGACCTGCCGTGTGACGGCGCTCGGTCTGCGATCACTGATAGTGGCGACACGCGGGTCCGACGTATACTAACAGACCGCGGCCGATTTAAAGGCTACCACCTAGCAAGTGTGGTGTCTGGCGGTGACACCACACATCTTACGTGACTCACCCTGTATATAAAAGAAATACAATTTAATCGCACGGGAAAGCGGTCTGCGTGGCGCCACCTGGGGAAGGTGTGTTGCCTTCCGATACTGGGTTAAAACCACCAGGAGACCCTCTGATTCCCGGAAATCTTCAGACTGTCTGAAGAGCTCTGTGGCTCAGAGGAACCTGAGTGGGGCGGGGACCGTAATGTCCTATCCCGTGGCCTTGACGTGGCCCCGGCGCTCAGTAGCCCCCTTGGATGGGGTGAAGCTAACACGGGAAGGGCCGCCCATGCATGACGTTAAAAGGCTAGCCCTTAACTGGGTGCAATCCTCACTGAACCGCACTGGCCCACCGTGAATTATCAAAAGCGGTGGGTGAGACATGGTCGGCCATGATCCCCCAGTACGTGTGGAGGCCCTCCAGGGAACGTAACTCGGGTTTGAGTGCCGCACCGTCTCGATGATGTCAAACTCCACAACATAAGACCCGGGCCATACCATCATTTTATCACATCATCACTCTCATAACACCTCCGGGCTGTGGAACGGTGAGGGTTGTCGTTGTGTCAAGGAAGGACGTTAAACTCCCGTCATGGTAGGGCGTTAAACGCCCCCAACCCAAGGCGAAAGCAAAGGGTGCGTGGCACAGGGGGAGCTGTGTCTGAGGGACTAACTATCTGTCCCTCAATTCGCAGGGCACAAGACCAGCTGGTGCTCTGCATGCCGGCGACCTCGTTTGTCGGCGTGGGACCGCGGCGCGAGTCGGCAAGTGCACTTCGCCGCACCCGTGGTTAACCGGGGTGTGTTCTGCCAGACCCAGGGGGTGGTGACATCGCCTGGGCCAGGTTAGCTGGGTCCAGACCGTCGAACGACTGGGTGACCGGCCCGCCACCTGAGTAGGAGCGGGTCCTTGGCCCGCAGGTGGGAGCTCGGGCTAGTAGGCGGCGAAAGGCGAGAAGTGCATCCGCTTCTCCGAAGTGCGGGGTGCACTTGCCGATGAACACTGGGAGAAATCGTCGGTGACGGGGCCACTGAAGGGGACCAGGACACTGGCAACGGTGTGCTGAACTCGGCGGCTCAGAGGTGCCCTTGACCTAGGGACGAGGTTGGTGGGCGAGCTGCATCTTAGCCCCCCCCCATGCCAGAGGAGCCGGTCCGGGGTTAGAGACGGGCTCCCAACCTCCCTTTTTTTTCGCTTGTCAAATCATGGCCGAACCAGAGACAAGCGAATCGTGTGCTTCCGCGAGAGCTTCGATGCTTTCTGCTCCCGACCCATCGGGGCAAATGGAGGAGATTGATGAGAGTGTGACCGAGAGACACAACAGAATCACACAACTGTTGGAGTCCAACGTCAAAAACGGGAAGATTAGCCAAACTGCTATTCTGGCGATAAAGAACGAACTTGCCTCCTGGGCGATTGCTCATGCTAGGCTTGAGGGGCGGGTTGTAGAACTGCAACGGGAAAACTTTACCCTTAGGAGACAGCCGGCTAGGATATGGGCAGGTGTAGTGGCTCAGGCTGCCCCTAAATCCCAAACAACTAGAGAGACAATAGCAAAAGTGGCACAAAAGCCGGACACGGCGGTCTTCTTAAGACCCCTGCCCGGCCAAGACACCAAAAAGGTCCAGGAAATTTTCACCACCATAGTAAATCCAGTCAAGGATAAAATAAAGGTGAACAAAGTTAAGGCAACAAAAAATGTAGTAATTGTGGACGTAGCAACCGAAGAAGATAAAACCAAAATTCTAAATAATCAAAATTTGTGTAAGGCGGTTAGGTGTGAACCCCTAAAGAAGAGGAATCCACTCGTAATCATGTACGATGTACCGGTTACGATGGACAATAATGAATTGTGCAATACGATTAGGAATCAAAATTTTGATAATATGACTGATGAACAATTTAGAAATGACTTTAAATTAAAATTTAAGACAGGACAAACAGACAGGCAAACAGTATATCACATAGCAGAAGTAACAGGATCTATGTGGAAAAAGCTTACATCTATGGGAAGGATATACGTCGGATTTCATGCTATCAACGTTACGGACTACTTGGTGGTGCCTCGCTGCCACAATTGTGGAGATCTAGATCATATCCACAAGTACTGTGACAGGAAGCCGGCTTGCTCCAGATGCGGAGTGGAAGATCACGTAAGGAAGAATTGCACAAAATCTGGAACCTGCATTCCATGTGCAAAGAGAGGCAAGAAGACCTGTAATGCCTCAGGTAGGAATTGCCAAACCTATAGGATGTTGGAGCAAAGGCTGATATCAAGAATTGATTATGGCTGAAGCTGCAGCTGTGTGCAGGATGCCAAAAAGGAAGTCTCCGGGGAAGAGGCGTAGGGACGCGGCTAGGGCTGCTAAATTCGGGCAATTCTTAACCTTCGTTGAAGGAAGTAAAACAGAAAGAACAGGTATGGTAGATGTGTCCGTCCAGACGGACCTGTGTGAACGGGAAGCTGCCGCTCTCCCCTCCCCCCGGAACTCGAGACCGCCAGAAGATCGGGCACCCGAAGTCAGGCGTCCTGAAATAGCGGGCCAAATTAAAGCCACAAAAAATAGCTCCACATCCGAAGGACCAGTTCAAGTTAACACAATTAGTAGTACAATAGTTACACCTACCTCTGACCAACCGTTAGTTAAACGTATAGAGGTGAATCCCGTCAGGATCTACCCCAATCTAGAACATGCTTTGCAACTTTTGCGTCTGGAGGAGCCGGCTGTCCCGACCACAGCTTTAAGGCATATAGTGCGGGTGGGACACCAGTATGGACGTAAAGTCACCTTCTCGGCCATGGAGGCTGTCGATAGGATACAGTTAAAGACCATGAATCTCCCCACTGACTTCGGCGCCCTGCGTGACCATGTTCAAAAGGTTTTTCAAAGAAGAAACGAGAAATTCGATCTAGACGAAATTTACAAGCAGGCTGTCTTAGCCAATGGAAGGATAGCTTTTGACTGGAGGAAGACCTTTCCAGAACAATACGTACACACGTATTTCCCATGACAATTAAAATACATATAGGACAACTAAAGGCACATAATAGTCGATTAGTCATGCAGGAGCTACGAAGGGTGGTGGAGGAGATGAGTCTCGACGTACTTTGTCTACAGGAGCCATACTCTCTTGCGGGGAACATAGCTTTCGCCAGTGTTAACTGGCAAATAGTATCCTTTGGAGATGACCCTAAAGCCACCACTATAGTCATAAATAAAGTCATACGAGTCACAGTGCTCGCTCATTTTTCAAATGAACACTGTATTGTAAACGAACTCCAGACTCCAGTCGGGGTCATTCACTTAGTTAATATGTATTACCAATATGGTGAGGACATTGAGACATATTTAGATCAATTATCACGAGTCACAACAGGGCTAAGAGGCAGAAAGACAGTGGTGGTGGCAGATGTCAATGCGAAGTCCCCCCTGTGGTACAGTGGCACCTGGGATGGCAGAGGGGAGAAGATGGAGGAAACATTAATGTCACTACAGTACTTGGTCGCCAACAGAGCCGGGAACCCCCCACCTACACAGGCGGAGGAGGAGAAGGAACATTGATATAACATTACTTTCACCTAATTTTGCTGTTCATTTGAATAACTGGAGAGTAAGAGACCAAGTAACGACAAGTGACCATAACTTAATTACATTTGAGCTTACAGACAGGGAATGCCACTGGAACATAGGCTGGGAGTTTCAATTAAATTATAACAAAACTGATTGGGAGCGCCTTGCAAGAGAGTTTGTTCCCCCGACATGGCCGGAGGGTGATGAAGACGTCGACAGGCATGCTGAAGAGCTGGTTAGTGCCATCACAAAAGCGGTAAAGGCAGCAGTACCAACTAGGAGAAGGGCTGTCGCGGCTTCCGCGTCACCATGGTCTGCTGAACTGGGGCAGATGCGTCAGTCTGTCAGGAGGGCGAGGAGGTACAATCAGCGAAGTGTCGTCTGGGAAGAAAAACAGAGATGGCTGGAAATCTATAGGAATGCCAAGGAAGAGTTCCAGAGGGAGCTCAAAAGGGTTAGGCTGGTAAGCTGGGAGAAGTATGTCCAAAGCCAATTGGCTACAGATCCCAGGGGTATCCCATATAAAATAGTCAGGGAAAAAATTAGGTCTCCTATGGTACTATCAACCGTCCGGGATGGGAATCGGATGACAGGGACATGGCAGGAAACTGCTGAAGTCCTTTTCCGGTCCCTGCTTCCGGATGACACGGAAAATGAGGATACAGAAGAACAAGGCCTAATTAGACAAGCTCAGCTAGAAGAGTACCAAAACAATACCTTGGTGTACCCTTTCTCAGAGAACGAGGTGGCGGAGCACATTAAGGCACTTAAGAGAGGAAAGGCTCCAGGACCAGACGGCATCATAGCGGAGGTGGTGCAATACCTCGCTCCTCAACTAGTAGCACCTCTAGCTAGAATCTACAACGAGGCCCTAAGCCTCAAAAAGTTTCCCACCATCTGGAAACAAGCAAACGTTGTAATGATAAAAAAGGGACTGGATAAGGATCCAAAAGAGGTCAAGTCCTACAGACCCATTTGTCTGTTGGATCTGCTGGGAAAACTGCTGGAGAGGCTGCTGGCTGACAGGCTGATGGCACACCGAGTGTTTGTGGAATGAGCAGCAGGCAGTTCGGCTTTAGGCCGGGGCGTTCTGCGTCTGACGCAATCGCTATGGCGGCTGAGGTTTGTGGGTCGTCCACATATAAGTACATAGTTGGCATCATGGTGGACATCAGTGGCGCCTTTGACAACCTGTGGTGGCCTTCGCTTTTCTCTCGCTTGCGAGAGAAGGAGTGTCCAGGGCCGCTATATGGCTGTCTCAGGAGCTATTGCTTGGACAGGAGGTTTGGCTATCATCCCCTAGCGGAAGAGTGGGCAAGAAGATAACAAAGGGGTGTCCACAGGGCTCTGTCCTGGGGCCACTCTTTTGAGATATCAATATGGAGCCTCTCCTTGAGACCTTGGAGAGCTGTGCAGATGTGCTAGAGGTGATAGCTTACGCTGATGACCTCCTCCTGTTGGTTGGCGGTCGGAGCCGAGAGGAATTAGAACCTAAGATTGAGAGAACCATGACATTACTCTCACAGTGGTGCCATAGAACTAAGCAAAAAATAGCACCTAACAAATCCACTTATCTACTCCTAAAGGGCCAATTGGTCAGAAACCCTACAGTTAGGATGGATGGCACACCAGTTATACGTCGTCAAGAAGCTAGATACCTAGGGGTAATACTAGATGAAAAATTGAGCTTTGCCAGGCATATTGAGGCAACTACACATAGGGCAATAGAAGTGTTAAACAATCTCATCAACATCGGCCATAGACGATTTCATCTTCCACCAAATCTCATCAAGCTATATCATAATACCATTCTCGTCTCCATCGTGGGCTACGGGTCCGGGGTCTGGGCCCACAGGCTCACGAGGGTCGTTCCTGCCATGGCCGTGAGGAGGGTGCAGCGGAACATGATACTTCGATCAGTAGGGGCATATAGAACATCACCAGGGGGAGCATTGCTGATACTCATGGGCCTGTGCCCCCTTGATGTAAAAATCAGGGAGCAGGCTGCATGGTATTGGGTGAAAAAGGGGAAAATTGAAAAAACTAGGGATATCATGGGGGTCAGAGTGGGGGATAAAATTACAATTAGAAGAAGGGGAATGGAACTTTGGCAGGAAATTTGGGATGAGGAAGAGACAGGAAGAAGAACGCACCAATTATTACCGAACGTTCAGGAAAGACTAGGGATGAAACATTTTCAGCCAAGCAAGGGACTGCTGCACTTCCTCACTGGGCATGGCCCGTACCCGGCATATCTTTACCGGTTCGGGAAAAGAGCGACGCCGTCGTGTGACTGTGGTGCCGAAGTGGGCACACCGGATCATGTGGTCTACGAGTGTCCGCTTTTCGACGACGTTGCAGCTAACTTACGGAACTCATTGCCTAACACAGACACCTTTCATCTCATTAGGGACCCTACCACCTTCACCATCATTGATAAACTGGCTACCGAGGTATCCGCCAAGATCCTAAGGGAATATACACTCCTGGAAATGGAAAAAAGAACACATTGACACCGGTGTGTCAGACCCACCATACTTGCTCCGGACACTCCGAGAGGGCTGTACAAGCAATGATCACACGCACGGCACAGCGGACACACCAGGAACCGCGGTGTTGGCCGTCGAATGGCGCTAGCTGCGCAGCATTTGTGCACCGCCGACGTCAGTGTCAGCCAGTTTGCCGTGTCATACGGAGCTCCATCGCAGTCTTTAACACTGGTAGCATGCCGCGACAGCGTGGACGTGAACCGTATGTGCAGTTGACGGACTTTGAGCGAGGGCGTATAGTGGGCATGCGGGAGGCCGGGTGGACGTACCGCCGAATTGCTCAACACGTAGGGCGTGAGGTCTCCACAGTACATCGATGTTGTCGCCAGTGGTCGGCGGAAGGTGCACGTGCCCGTCGACCTGGGACCGGACCGCAGCGACGCACGGATGCACGCCAAGACCGTAGGATCCTACGCAGTGCCGTAGTGGACCGCACCGCCACTTCCCAGCAAATTAGGGACACTGTTGCTCCTGGGGTATCGGCGAGGACCATTCGCAACCGTCTTCATGAAGCTGGGCTGCGGTCCCGCACACCGTTAGGCCGTCTTCCGCTCACGCCCCAACATCGTGCAGCCCGCCTCCAGTGGTGTCGCGACAGGCGTGAATGGAGGGACGAATGGAGACGTGTCGTCTTCAGCGATGAGAGTCGCTTCTGCCTTGGTGCAAATGATGGTCGTATGCGTGTTTGGCGCCGTGCAGGTGAGCGCCACAATCAGGACTGCATACGACCGAGGCACACAGGGCCAACACCCGGCATCATGGTGTGGGGAGCGATCTTCTACACTGGCCGTACACCACTGGTGATCGTCGAGGAGACACTGAATAGTGCACGGTACATCCAAACCGTCGTCGAACCCATCGTTCTACCATTCCTAGACCGGCAAGGGAACTTGCTGTTCCAACAGGACAATGCACGTCCGCATGTATCCCGTGCCACCCAACGTGCTCTAGAAGGTGTAAGTCAACTACCCTGGCCAGCAAGATCTCCGGATCTGTCCCCCATTGAGCATGTTTGGGACTGGATGAAGCGTCGTCTCACGCGGTTTTTCACGTCCAGCACGAACGCTGGTCCAACTGAGGCGCCAGGTGGAAATGGCATGGCAAGCCGTTCCACAGGACTACATCCAGCATCTCTACGATCGTCTCCATGGGAGAATAGCAGCCTGCATTGCTGCGAAAGGTGGATATACACCGTACTAGTGCCGACATTGTGCATGCTCTGTTGCCTGTGTCTATGTGCCTGTGGTTCTGTCAGTGTGATCATGTGATGTATCTGACCCCAGGAATGTGTCAATAAAGTTTCCCCTTCCTGGGACAATGAATTCACGGTGTTCTTATTTCAATTTCCAGGAGTGTAGAAGGGAGATCGAGTAGATAGGATCCAAAGAAAATTTTTGACATCACGCACCATCCCATTCCGCCAGGGTGCGTACTGGCCGACCGTCAACGACGATCGGGATCCGACGCGTCCAGGACCAGGGGGAGGGTGCGACTATACCGGCTAAGACGACAGCACACCAACTATGACTTATAATATTGATTATTATTATTTGTAGAATTAGATTGTAGGAAATTTTCTTTAGACCTGCAGCGATTGTTGAAAGGCCACCCCAGTGCCAGGGGTACGCCCACTGGGGTTAGCTCGGTTCAAAAATGGTTCAAATGGCACTGAGCACAATGGGACTTAAAAGCTGTGGTCATCAGTCCCCCAGAACTTAGAACTACTTAAACCTAACTAACCTAAGGACATCACACACATCCATGCCCGAGACAGGATTCGAACCTGCGAAGGTAGCAGTCGCGCGGTTCCGGACTGCGCGCCTAGAACCGCGAGACCACCGCGGCCGGCGTTAGCTCGGTGGGCATGGCCATGAAACAGTACGTTTATATTATATACTGGCACACCTGTAACGCTGCAGGATGTAGTTGTCAGTATTAAAGTAGGTTAGAGTTGATAGTATGAGTGACTAACAGTAAAAACACATAGATATCCATAGATAATATAGATACCCATAGATCGAACTAACTTCCTGAAGCTAATATTAACAGTAGAATATAAAAGATACAGTAAATGCTGCTGAAATGTAATTTTGTAGCTAAGTTCGACCCACTAATGATTTCAGATGGTGGGTTAGTTATGTATAATATTGGGTTTTGAAGAATAAAGATTTAAAAAAAAATACAATTTAATGCACAGTGCTACAGTATACACTGTCCTAAACAGAGAGGACCAAGTGCCCTTCGGAGAGCTTACGGCATCAGTTGTAAGACTCGGCTGTTGCCGTAGGCGGCCTCGCGGCAATCAACATGTTGACAATGGAAGAATAGTTGTCACGTAACTGTATATTCCGCAAGTCATAACTTTCTAATTTGTTTGTTTGCGAGCTTTTATTTAACCTTGTGATGCCAGTACGCTAGGATATCAGTGGAGGCCAGCGTAATTCTATTAGTGGCCCCTCAAGTGCTCCCAAGGACGACATTCCACACGCAGAGAAAGCGCCGGCAAGAGTCTCACAGCACACACTCCAAGCATACACTATCTGCTGAAAAGTATCCGGACACATCTGTGTAATACAGGACAGGCCACTAGATGTCACACAAGGCGAACCCGCCAATATAACAGGAGACAGGGAGTATTCTGTTACGAGCAGAAAAGCTGTAACAGCACAGTAGGTCGGCCAGGTCAGCTCAGTGACTTCGAATGCCGTCTAGTCGCTGGATGTCAGCTGGGCAACAAATTCATCAGAGGCATTTCAGCCCTTCTAAAGGTGTCCCACTGGACTGTTGGTAATGTGATTGTGAAGTGGAAACGCGAAAGAACAACCTCAACTAAACCACGATGAGGCAGATCTCATGTAGACCTGCTGGGGTCAAGCATTGCGCAGGGTGGCTGTAAAAACCAACGGAAGGAATGACTCGTGAGTTCAAAGTCCTTACAACAGTTCAGCTAGCACAATGAGATACAGTGATCGAGAAGCTCTTTGTAAGCCATACATTTACGAGGGGCAGCCGAAAAGTTACCGTAATGTTTCTCACAAACAATATCACCTACTTTTATAGTGATCCTCTGTGGGTATTTCGTGGTTCCAGCTTCGTTAGTTTTGCCGCTAGGATGCGTTGTATACAGTAGAGTAAGAAAATGGCGAATATCGAGAGAACCGTGCTGTGACTGAAAATCTTCATTTGAATGGAATGACGCCCAAGGAAATTGCGGAGGACATGCGCAGTAGACTTAAGAACAGTGCTCTGTCCCATGCAACAGTGAGAAACTGTGTGTCCGACTTCAAACTTAGAAAAACGAGTGTGGAAGATGCGCCAAGGAGCGGAAGGCCTGTCATCGTTGCCACTGATGAAACAGTGACTGCAATTCACGATACGATTTTGCAGGATCGTCGAACAACGTTGCAGCACATTGAAACCACGTTTGGAATCTCCCGTGGGCGTGCTCATGACATTGTTGTGGATATTTTGGGAATGCGGAAAGTTTCATCTCGGCGGGTCCCGAAAGACTTGAATGCAGATCAGAGATAGGAGCGTGTGCTGTGTTGTGAAGAAATCGTCAATTTTAAACGGGTGAAGACGGCTTTCTTGCAAGGTATGTGACAATGGACGAAATGTGGCTTCACCACTTTGATCCTGAGACTAAACAAGTCACAGCAATGGAAATATCCTTCAATCCCTACCCAAAACAAAATTCCGGGTGCAAAAATCAGGCCGGCCTCTGTGGACGAGCGGTTCTAGGCGCTTCAGTCGGGCACCGCGCTGCTGCTACGGTCGTAGGTTCGAATCCTGTCTCGGGCATGGATGTGTGTGATGTCCTTAGGTTAGTTAGGTTTAAGTAGTTTAAGTCTATGGGACTGCCCACCTCAGATGTTAAAGTCCCATAGTGCTTAGAGTCATTTGAACCATTTTTTGCAAAAATCAGCAGGTAGCCTAAGGTGTTGGCATCAGTCTTCTGGGATGCAGAAGGAGTAATTACGGTGAACTACTTGCAAAAGGACGTGACCATCAATGCATCATACTATTGCACCCTCCTGCGCCGGTTGAGAGAAGAGATAAAACAAAAAAAGGCGCGGAAAATTGGCGCGCGGAGTTCTTTCCCATCAGGACAAAGCCTCGCAACATTGGAAACTTTGCGTGGCTGCGGGTTCGAATTGTTAAGTCATCCGCCATAGTCTCCAGACTTGGCTTCGTCTGACTTTTTTCTTTTCCCAAACCTAAAAAAAAGACCTCGAAGGATGACGATTTTACAATGATGATGCAGTAATTAATGCTGTGAGCGCTAGGTTGAACTCGAATTCGAAGACCTTTTATTTGAATGGTTGGCAGAAATAATCCCGAGCTTGCTCGCAAATTTATTAGGGTACAGGTGTGTTGTATTGAAAAGTGAACTGGTATTATGAAATTTTTGTCATTCTTTATTTGTTAGGCTAGAAACCTTTCGATCCCCCCTCGCATGTAGTCGATGATGAGCTACGCTTGGTGTAAAAAGGGACTGAGCTGAACAGTGGATGACTGGAAATGAGTGATTTTTGACGATTACTCACGCTGTTCGCTGTGACAATCCGATGGAAGGGTTTTTCTTTGGCGAATACCTGGAGAGGTTTTCCCGCCATCACGTGCGCTGCCAAAAGTGATCTATGTTATGTATGGTGGTGTTTGCGTGGTGAGGACCTGGCCCTCGTACTGTCCTTAAGAAACGTCAAATGAGAAGGGATATGAATACATTTTACAGCACTGTGTGCTGTGAAAGATGAAGAACAGTTCAGAAACTATGGTTGTCTCTGTCAGCATGACATTGCACCCTGCAATAAACCAGCAATTGTGGGGCAATTGTTTATGAATAATAACATTCCTAAAATGGACCCTGCACAGACGCCAGAGATGTTCCCAATGGAACACTTTTGGATGGAACTAGTGACCTTATAAGGTCTAATAACGGATAAAGGAATAGCAATGCAGGTAAACTCTTAAGATCACCGCATTACGGTAACTGAGATGGACATAGAGCCAACACTCACCAGAGTAGTGCAACGTTGACTCTTCTCTAGACGCCATTACCTTCTCTTGTTTCGGACTTGAAGAAGAATGGTCTGCCATTCCTCAAAAGGCATTCAAACTACACACTGAAAGTTTTCCTAGCAGAGTTCAAGCTCTCATAAATGAGAAAGGGGCACACACACCACATTAATATACACTAATAGGTGTCCCAATACTTTTGATCCTATACACGTAGTGTACACTTGTACAACTCTGGTGGGTGTTGGATTTGTTTTAATCTCGGCTACTGTTATGCTGTGCTCTTAACAGTACTTTACCCGCATTACTATTTCTTCATTCGTTATTAGTCTTTCTAAAGTTTCTACCTTATTTTTGGTATTCAATGAAAATACATGAGCTCCATATTTATTCGATGTATCATACTTCATATTTGCGTAGTGGATATTTTTCAAACAGAAAGCTTCAATGGTAGACATGTTAGGCCACAGCGATTTCAGGTACAAGCATTGTGATCTTTGGTTGTCAGTAGCATTGTCGTTGCCAGCAGCATTCTGTAAGAAGTAAATGAGGGAGTCGGGTGTTGGTTACGCAGCTGCGTAGTCTGAGATAACTAGCAGAACACAGAGATGCAAATGCAGAGGATGTTGAGTTTTGTAAATATCATTTTGTAAAGATTGATTTCAGAAGTGTAAAAGTTTTCAGGTAATGTTGTCACTGCACTGCTTGCTTGCGCATAATTTATGAAATTTTGAAAGGCAAATTTTCGGTTAATTTTCGTTATTGGTTTGGGTCAGATAGTTTGATTGTCGAGACGAGATGAAGTTAAAATATCTGTTCACATGGATTCAACTCTGTGTTAGAGAATTACCACTCTTTTACCATTTCAGTAACTAATTTCATGGCACTGTAATATTTTTCAATAAGAAATAATTTTTGTACAGATGATTGCAATTCTAAGGAATGAGTTTCGAAATACAGTTCCTGAATGCTCGTCTCTTTTCAATCTTTTAGTTACTCGAGAGTCTACCACCGCCTCCTCACGAATCTTCTACTTTCTAATTGTGTGTTGCGGCGTTGCACTTCGCGGAAGACAGTGGCAAAAACAAGCATAGCAGCACGTCCTTGCGTTGGCAGCTGCTAAAGGCTTTCTTTTCTTTGGCTGGTTTGCTGCTGCGTTGCGTTTTTATTTTCATCACTTTCGAGCGATAGAGTTTCTGTTGTCAGAGGGAAGTCATGAAAATTCGTTGGGGCCAGTTTAATAACGGTCAGGACACAGCAAAGTCATTTACAGTTAAGCTTTGTGTTTCAAAATTATTATCAGGTTCAATTCAGGTAAAGTTTAGAGCACATCTCATTTCTTGCGCAGACATTCTTAATTCTAACAGTACAGTGTTGCATTCGAGTGTGTATCCTTTAATGTTTGGAAGTTTATTTAGTCATTTCTGGTACGTAAATTTAAAGAGCATTTTCATAGAAGCATTTTGAACTTTTGTTGTTTCAAAGAACGATTCGTGGTTTTATGTAGAATTTTTATTCTGTTTGTTCTGTGTTGGAACTGCAAGTTATCGACCGTGACGTCACGCATGGTAGCACAGTTCACTGCACTGCACTTCACAATACAAAATTTAGTATACAGTTTTACGTTTTCCAAAAGTTAGCTGTAATATAGTTACACAGTTTCAGATTGATTTGGCGGCTCGTTCTATCAGGTAGCGTTTTCATGATCACACCGTCTGCATTGTTCAGGATCGCAGTACAGACACACACGAAGTTTAACAATAGGAAACCAGTTGAGCATAGAACACACAAAACAGACACAACAAGTTACGACATACTTCTGTGTTACCCCTATTTTATCTTGTGTCGATAATCGTGCGCTCACATGACCAGCTCTTCTGTTCCTCCTGCCACCGCACTTCACTAATTCCGCTATATATAACATCAACCTCTCTACTTCCCTCTTTAAATTTTCTAACCCACCCACAAGACCCGTAGAAAGCGTTTTGTTTTTTCTGATGACGACATCCTCCTGAATAGTCCCAGACTGATGGTTCTAATAGGGATCAATTTTAGCTCCAGAAAATTTTATTCATGAGAATGCAATCATCGTTAAACTGTATGTCCTGGAGAAATACAATAGCTGTAGGTTTACATTTCATTAACTCCATTAATTAAAACTTCCGGACTTAGAGGCCGTGGTCGAACAGTAGAAATTCTTCCCCCTGACGTTTCGGTGCCAACGGCGGGCAACATCATCTGAGGTGAGCAAACGACCCAGTCGTGACTCAGCCGTGACGAACGGAAGACGTCGCCCGCCGTTGGCAACGAAACGTCAGGAGGAAGAATTTCCGCAGTTCGACCATGGCCTCTTAGCCCGGAAGCTTTAATTAATGAAGACGCGGGCCGTGAAAGCCTACACGTAACGATTTCATTAACCCTTAACCGGAATCGTGGGTCATTTTCGACCCGCCGACAACAACAAAACCGTCTAACAATGGAAACGCGTGGATTTTCAGTTTCGCGCCACAGTGTAATCTCAGTACACTGTGAGGCGCACCAGGGACTGGGAGCTTGCGCTTGAAATTTACTGTAAGTGGAGGTAGTGCCATTCCTGGGTCCAATTTGACCCGCGATTCCAGATACGAGATTTTTTTTAGTCAGTGAATACTGGCTTATTTTGTGGTATTTCAGATGCTTTATTGCCACAATGCAGCGAGGTCTGACTGAAAAAGAAATATGTGAACTGTTATTAGACGAAAATTATTCAGACTCAGAATCTTTAAGCGATTTTCAACCTTGTGATGAAGAGAATATTAGTGATGATGACATAAGAGATGATGAAAATACACAACAAATTTCTTCTGATTCAAGTAATTCATCGTGTGATAATTCAGTAGAGAGAGATAGCCAGCTGTCAATAATGCATATTTTCGAGATAAAAATCGATTCAAGTGGTCTACTCATCCACCAGATAGGTCCAGAGTCAGAAGCCACTACATCATCACTCACCTGCCTGGTCTTATCGGTACAGCTCGTGGAAAACGGAACATGTCACGAATTGAATCATGACAGTTGCTGATATCAGATGAAATGATCGCACACTAATCATAAAATAACAGAATACTCAGAAAAAGTATAAAACTAATGCTACTTACACCAACCATGTTAGTATTATGGAAACTGAAGCATTCTTTGGGTTGTTGCTATTGTTGTTGCTGTGGTCTTCAGTCCTGAGAGTGGTTTGATGCAGCTCTCCATGCTACTCTATCCTTTGCAAGCTGCTTCATCTCCCAGTACGTACTGCAGCCTACATCCTTCTGAATCTGTTTAGTGTATTCATCTCTTGGTCTCCCTCTACGGTTTTTAACCCCCACGCTGCCCTCCAATACTAAATTGGTGATCCCTTGATGCCTCTGAACGTGTCCTACCAACCGATCCCTTCTTCTAGTCAAGTTGTGCCACAAACTCCTCTTCTCCCCCATTCCATTCAATACCTCCTCATTAGTTATGTGGTCTACCCATCTAATCTTCAGCATTCTTCTGTAGCACCACATTTCGAAAGCTTCTATTCTATTCTTGTCTAAACTATTTATCGTCCACGTTACACTCCACACAAATACTTTCAGAAACGATTTCCTGACACTTAAATCTATACTCGATGTTAACAAATTTCTCTTCTTCAGAAACGCTTTCCTTACCATTGCCAGTCTACATTTTATATCCTCTCTACTTCGACCATCATCAGTTATTTTGCTCCCCAAATAGCAAAACTCCTTTACTACTTTAAGCGTCTCATTTCCTAATCTAATTCCCTCAGCATCACCCGACTTAATTCTACTACATTCCATTATCCTTGTTTTGCTTTTGTTGATGTTCATCTTATACCCTCCTTTCAAGACACTGTCCATTCCGTTCAACTACTCTTCCAAGTCCTTTGCTGTCTCTGACAGAATCACAATGTCATCGGCGAACCTTAAAGTTTTTATTTCTTCTCCATGGATTTTAATACCTACTCCGAATTTTTCTTTTATTTCTTTTACTGCTTGCTCAATATACAAATTTGAATAACATTGGGGAGAGGCTACAACCCTGTCTCACTCCCTTCCCAACCACTGCTTCCCTTTCATGCCCCTCGACTCTTATAACTGCCATTTGGTTTCTGTACAAATTGTAAATAGCCTTTCGCTCCCTGTATTTTACCCCTGCCACCTTCAGAATTTGAAAGAGAGTATTCCAGTCAACATTGTCAAAAGCTTACTCTAAGTCTACAAATGCTAGAAACGTAGGTTTG
The DNA here is from genome assembly GCF_021461385.2 of Schistocerca piceifrons. NCBI lineage: Eukaryota > Metazoa > Arthropoda > Insecta > Orthoptera > Acrididae > Schistocerca > Schistocerca piceifrons. The sequence goes on along the minus strand of NC_060142.1, from coordinate 78,078,897 downwards.
CCTTTCCTTAATCTAGCTTCTAAGATAAGTCGTAGGGTCAGTATTGCCTCACGTGTTCCCATATTTCTACGGAATCCAAACTGATCTTCCCCGAGGTCAGCTTATATCAGTTTTTCCATTCGTCTGTAAAGAATTCGCGTTAGTATTTAGCAGCTGTGACTTATTAAACTGATAGTTCGGTAATTTTCACATCTGTCAACACCTGCTTTCTTTGGGATTGGAATTATTATATTCTTCTTGAAGTCTGAGGGTATTTCGCCTGTCTCATACACCTTTCTCACCAGATGGTAGAGTTTTGTTACGCCTGGCGCTCCCAAGGCTGTCAGTAGTTCTAATGGAATGTTGTCTACTCCCGGGGCCCTGTTTCGACTTAGGTCTCTTCACGCAGTATCGTATCTCCCATTTCATCTTCATCTACATCCTCTCCCATTTCCATAATATTGCCCTCAAGTACATCGCCCTTGTATAGACCCTCTATATACTCCTTCCACCTTTCTGCTTTCCCTTCTTTGCTTAGAACTGGGTTTCCATCTGAGCTCTTGATGTTCATACAAGTGGTTCTCTTATCTCCAAAGGTCTCTTTAATTTTCCTGTAGGCAGTATCTATCTTACCCCTAGTGAGATAAGCCTCTACATCCTTACATTTGTCCTCTAGCCATCCCTGCTTAGCCATTTTGCACTTCCTGTCGATCTCATTTTTGAGACGTTTGTATTCCTTTTTGCCTGCGTCATTTACTGCTTTTTTTATATTTTCTCCTTTCATCAATTAAATTCAGTATTTCTTCTGTCACCCAAGGATTTCTACTAGCCCTCGTCTTTTCACCTACTTGATCCTCTGCTACCTTCACTATTTCATCTCTCAAAGCTACCCATTCTTCTTCTACTGTATTTCTTTCCCCCATTCTTGTCAATTGTTCCCTTATGCTCTCCCTGAAACTCTGTACAACCTCTGGTTTAGTCAGTTTATCCAGGTCCTATCTCCTTAAATTCCCACCTCTTTGCAGTTTCTTCAGTTTTAATTTACAGTTCATAACCAATAGATTGTGGTCAGAGTCCACATCTGCCCCTGGAAATGTCCTACATCAGGTGTATTCAAATCTGGCCATGAAGATATAGAAAGTTTATGGGCAACTGATGGAACAGGCCGAGATATATTCAGAGTAACGATGTCAGTAAAGCGATTTATGTTGCTTTTATCTACTTTGAGATTTGATGATGTGAATTCTAGGGACTAAAGTAGAACTAATGATCGCTCTGCTCTCATCTCAGAAATATTTGAAAATTTCATTCAGAACTGCCAAAAAAAAAAAAACTACAGCTGCCCAGAATATTTGACAGTTGATGAAATGCTTTGCCATTTTAGAAGGAAATGTTTTTTTCAGGATATATATGAAATCGAAGCCTGCTAAATATGGAATCAAGGTTATATGCCTTTGCGACGCTGAAATACACTATTCATACAATGCTTTTATCTATACGGGCAAAGCAATCACTAATAAAACAAGCTAACTTTCAGTTCCAACAAAGAATGTACAGCAGCCTGCACAACCTTTATTTGGAACAAACAGAAATATAACTGCGGATAACTGGTTCTCTTCTGTGGAGCTGGTTGACAAATTAATTGAAAATGGTTTGACTTACGTCGGAATGGGGCTCAAAAATAAAAGGGAAATACCACCAGAATTTTTAGCCAATAAACAACGGGTAGTAGAATCTACGTTATTTGGTTTTGTGAAGGATAAAACATTGGCATCTTATGTCCCAAAAAAGAATTGAAGCGTAGTGGTGATCTCATCAATGTACCATGACAATGAAAAGAGTGGAAAACCTGAGATAATTGAGTTTTACAACAGAATAAAAGATGGTGTTGATACATTAGATCAGAAATGCACCAGTTATTCAATCTCTAGAAGAACTCAAAGATGGCCATGTGCAATTTTTTCAGCAATATTGAATGTTGCGAGTGCAGATGGATTCGTTTTATGGAAAGTGTCAAATGGTGGAAAAGGTATGAAACGTAATCATTACATGAAACAAATTGGACTAATTTTAATAAGGCCATTTATCACAAAAAGAAAGATGGAGTATTCTTCGTTTTCAGTTGATTTGAAGAGTAGGATGTATAATTTTCTAGTGGCGGCTGATGAACCACAAAATGACCTCACGAAAAAGAGGAAGATTTTATTTACGTGGTCTTAAAACTGACAGCAAACAATCACAAAATCGCGACAGATATTTTAAATTCATCGGTAAACGACATGCAAAAAAAAGTGTTGTGTACCCAAGTGCCATTCTTAGTTCAGGTACTTTTATAGATAACATTTGGACACTTCCATGTTCCGTTTTCATTATTTTTGTTTCTGATTGATGGGATAAAGACTCCTTATTTATTAAGGGTAAGTTATGAGAAACTTCATAGTATATCTAGGTTTTTTTAATCTAAGTCTTTTTTGTAATCATGTAGCATTCCAAAGTAAGGCACTAAAAATTCTTGTAAAATATGAAACATAGGACTTAAAGATAAAAAATAACACAATGTAAAATTTTTGCTCAATAAAAGGTGGTTTATATTTGAAATAAAACTTATTTTAAAACAATCATTACGCATTTAGATATTAATTATGTCTTTTATAGGTATTATGTTGAATTTTTATTCAAGGGTCCACTTGGATACGCGATTCCAGCTATGTTCGTCAAAATATAGATTCCGGTTAGGGGTTAACTCATTCGCATAACCACGGTAGTAATACCATGGTGTGGCTTATGTTACAGTGTGCATCAGTCGATCTTCCAGACTGTTGCTCCTGCAACTATTGAAAAAGCTGATGCTGCCATTCTTCAGGAACCATAACATACAGCGTCTCCCCACAGACGCACATCTAGTATCGTTGCACCTATGATGCGGCTGTCTGTACCGTTGAATAATGTAACCCACCGCTCAGCGACAAAGTCCCCATACAAGGTACCAACAGGAATATGTTGTCTCCTGTATGCCTCTGGTCTGTACCGTTGAATAATGTAACCCACCGCTCAGCGACAAAGTCCCCATACAAGGTACCAACAGGAATATGTTGTCTCCTGTATGCCTCTGGTCCCAAGCAAATCAGTGTTTGAGAATGGCTAAAATACGTGTCTTTTTAAAGTTGTCATAGCTCTAAACTGCTCTTTGAAGTTCACAATAATCCATATTTTCCGCATACAGTGCCTAGTTTGCGACGTATCACGTATGAATACCACAACAGCAATGCAGACGCAATTTAGATGCCAGTGGAGAGCTTGTTACTAGTGAAGTTCAAGTAAAGAGTTGTTACACCCACCCAACAATTTCTTCTTCTACCAACCCCCTCCTCCCCCCCCCCCCCCCCTCTCCCCACGACTCACATGATATGGTTGCCGAACCGTTCAAAAGAAATCTGATTGAGAACAAATATTCGTCTCAAGTAATTACAGTTCGTGGAAACTTCAGGGTACTCTCAATATTTTGGCGAAAGTACGTGTTTAAAGACAGTGGTAAGCATAAAACACCGCCCGAAAGGAGACTGAATGTTTGCTTTGATAATTATGTTGCGCAACTAGTTCCGGAGCCCACAAGAAGTGTAAACAGTTGTGATAACATGCTAGCCTCAGTTACTTGGGATATTTGTCTTAGTGATAAACAGTATGGCGTAAACAGAGAGCTTCATAATGGGTACAGGAATAATAGACCACACTGTCAAAACTAAACCGTCTGTCTAAATGTAATAGAATATGACAACACGTTCTGTTTGTATATGAAGTATATGAGGGGAAAGAGAAACTTGACGTCTACACTGCATGGTAAACATGTGCGTTACAAATGACAGCACTATTTAAAACAAAATTATTGAACAATGATTTTCTAAATTCTTTCACCAAAGAAAACTGAGTAAATATTTCAGAATTCCATTCAAGGACATCAGAGACCACGAATAATTTAAAAGTAGATGGTTTGGACAAAAATATGGAAACCTCAAAAAACAGGGCACTTTGCAATTCACAATACGGTGTAGGAAACTCGTTGGCACTCAAAAATGCTTCCAGTCGTCTCGGAATGGATAACTGCACGTCTAGTATGGTTTTAGAGGGAATCTTACACCATTCTCCCTGCAAAGTAGTGGAACGTTCGGATAAGGGTGATGGAGGTGGATAGCGATCGTGCACCCTTCTCTCTATTGTAGACCACAATGGCTCAACATTATTGAGATCTAGTGACTGTGGTGGCTAGGGCAGACACGAAAATTCATGCTCGTGCTCACAAAACCACTTCTGGACGATGCGAGCTGTTTGAACAGGGCACATGTGGTCTTGGAACCCAGCGTCACTATTGAGGAACAAACACTGTACCATCGGACGTAGCAGATCAGCCAAAATGGGCAGTAATCCTTCCCAATTTTGAGATCTTGCAGGACAACGTTGGCACCGAAAAACCGCCATGCCAGGTAAACTCGGGCAGAAGTTGGAAACACTGCGAAACAATAGTCACTGGACCAAATGAGTTTGTTCCATTGCTCCATAGATCAGGTATTATGGCTTCAGCACCACGTTTTCCTGTTACAGGTACTTGCATCACTGATGAGTGGTTCCGGAATTCCAGCTAGTCCTGTAAATCCCAGGTTATGGAGCATCATTCGTGTTGTTTTGGTGCTGACATGGTTCGAGAGTGCGAAATTCAGTTCTGAAGGTGGCAGGGGTAAAATACAGGGAACGAAAGGCTATTTACAATTTGTACAGAAACCAGATGGCAGTTATAAGAGTCGAGGGCCATGAAAGGGAAGCAGTGGTTGGGAAGGGAGTGAGACAGGGTTGTAGCCTCTCCCCGATGTTATTCAATCTGAATATTGAGCAAGCAGTAAAGGAAACAAAAGAAAAAATCGGAGTAGGTATTAAAATCCATGGAGAAGAAGTAAAAACTTTGAGGTTCGCCGATGACATTGTAATTCTGTCAGAGACAGCAAAGGACTTGGAAGAGCAGTTGAACGGAATGGACAGTGTCTTGAAAGGAGGATATAAGATGAACATCAACAAAAGCAAAACGAGGATAATGGAATGTAGTCAAATTAAATCAGGTGATGCTGAGGGAATTAGATTAGGAAATGAGACACTTAAAGTAGTAAAGGAGTTTAGCTATATAGGGAGCAAAATAACTGAAGATGGTCGAAGTAGAGAGGATATAAAATGTAGACTGGCAATGGGAAGGAAAGCGTTTCTGAAGAAGAGAAATTTGTTAACATCGAGTATAGATTTAAGTGTCAGGAAGTCGTTTCTGAAAGTATTTGTATGGAGTGGAGCCATGTATGGAAGTGAAACATGGACGATAACTAGTTTGGACAAGAAGAGAATAGAAGCTTTCGAAATGTGGTGCTACAGAAGAATGCTGAAGATAAGGTGGGTAGATCACGTAACTAATGAGGAGGTATTGAATAGAATTTGTGGCACAACTTGACTAGAAGAAGGGATCGGTTGGTAGGACATGTTTTGAGGCATCAAGGGATCACAAATTTCGCATTGGAGGGCAGGGTGGAGGGTAAAAATCGTAGAGGGAGACCAAGAGATGAATACACTAAGCAGATTCAGAAGGATGTAGGTTGCAGTAGGTACTGGGAGATGAAGAAGCTTGCACAGGATAGAGTATCATGGAGAGCTGCATCAAACCAGTCTCAGGACTGAAGACCACAACAACAGTGATTTTTACAGCCGTCGACCTTTTATTTTTCGTCCAATCCTCTTCAATGACCGTCTGTCACGATCACTCAACACTCAGTTTCGCCCGCGTCGTGACTTGGCGTGTGATGTTTCTCCACGTTCTCTGTATGCGGTATAAATGTTCGATACGGTGTTTCTCGAAATACCAAACACTTCGGCCACCTTGGTTACGAATTAATCCACCATACAAGCACAAACAATTTGCCCACGTTCAGTTTCACGTAGCCCCATCATAATGCCCGCTCCTACACAACACTGTTCTGCCCAGAACTGACACTTCAAACGTATTGAGAACGTTGTACAGGCGCCGTTCGTTGTCAAATCCAACAACAGCGCAGCAACTTCTCACGGTTGAAGGTTCGAGTCCTCCCTCGGGCATGGGTGTGTGTGTGTTGTCCTGAGCGTAAAAAAAATGGCTCTGAGCACTATGGGACTTAACTTCTGAGGTCATCAGTCCCCTAGAACTTAGAACTGCTCAAACCTAACTAACCTAAGGACATCACACACATCCATGCCCGAGGTAGGATTCGAACCTGCGACCGTAGCGGTCGCACGGTTCCAGACTGTAGCGCCTAGAACCGCTCGGTCACACCGGCCGGCCTCCTGAGCGTAATTTAGTGTAAGTTAGATTAAGTAGTGTGTAAGCCTAGGGACCTATGACCTCAGCAGTTTGGTCCCACAGGAACTTACCACTAATTTCCAATTAGAACAGCACAACCCGGAGGCTTTTATGCTCAAGCATGCGTTTCTAGCGGTGTTTCCAAACTTTCGTCCAACCCCTATAGGTCTGCTTGGTATAGCCAAATATCTTGCTTAATATAGGAATTTCTTCTGGCCTAGTACGTGTACTAGTTAGTTTTCATTCTCAATATGCTGATGAAGTAGATCCATTTTCAGCAATCGTTTCTGTTAGCTCGACGAAAGACAGCAAAGCGGCACGAGTAACACCAATAGACATAGCATTACACAGAAGCAGTCTGCAAAACTATAGATCCGTCTCATTAAGGTGGACTTTTAGTAGCATTTCGGAACATACAGGCTGATTCAGCTGCCCCTGTCGTAGGGCTTTACGAGTATGTAGCCTGAAGCGCCCTAAAATACCACGTGCAAATTTTTCATATTCTCTTGCTCACTGCGTGCAATCTATAAGTCCTACAGAAAATATGAACAGAACCTTTTTGTAGGAAATTTAATGTAGTTAAATTGTGGTCTTGGTATACGTTTTCACCGGAGGTCACGGGTTTCGAGTTATTCAAGAAAAACGCATGTGAAGGTCACTTTTGTACATTTTTAAAAATAATTCCAAGGAAAACATATCCCAGTACAGAATTTAACTGCATTAAGTTTCCTACAAAAGGTTCTTTTCATTTCTCTGCAGAACTAATAATCGGCTCGAAGTGAGTGAGAAAATACGAAAATCTTGTGCGTGGTATTTGAAGATGCTGTGTATTGCATAAAACGCAGCAGTTGGGGAATCTGTACATTGTAATCAAACGTCTACCAGCGATCATCTACTCCCATATTCTGCGTACTACTGTGAAGTGCAGAGCAGAGCACGCTTACGATTCTACCGTCTCTGGGGTTTCTTCTTCATCCGTTTACTTACGGAGTGGGGGAAGAATGGTTGCCCAAATGTCTCAGTGTCTACCGTAATTAGTCTGATCTAATCTTCACGGTTCCTACGAGAGAGACACTTAGGGGAAGGAAAATACCTGTATATTCCACGGTTAATACTGCTGCTTCAAATTTTCAAAGCACGCTTTCACATGGCAGTTTGGGTCTAACTTCAGGCGTCTGTCAGTTCAGGTATATCAACTTCCCCGTGACGTTCTCTCAAGGGAAACACAGCAATGACCATTCTTGATGCCCCCCCCCCCATTTTTGTACCTTCAACATCTGCTGTTAAGCCTGTCTGGTATGGGTCCCACACACTTAAGCAATATTTTAAGATGGGATGCACAAGTGTTATGTAAACAATTTCCTTTACAGAGTAATTACGTTTCACCAGCATCTGAGCAATGAATCCAAGTCGACTACCTGCATTACTTGCGACTTCAGGAAGCTATAGGGGCTGACGCGGGAACAGTACACGATGTCCCACAACAAATTCCGCATTTTTTTCAATTGTTCGAGAAGAAAAATGTATGATATTACTTATTGGACGCCCCACATCCATGTTACATGTGTGCAGCCCCGGTACGCATTGCAACTCCCACGCCAGAGTAACATATCACACTGCAATTTACTGATGAAGAGAGCTATCTTACGGTATTTCGTTTTCTGTAATTGAAACATAACAAAAAAAAACACTGCAATGGTCCATGCTGAGTTGGTGCAAGTGTACAGTAGCAATGCACCACCATACAACACAATGGTAAGTTGGAGCAGGCGCTTCCAGTGTCGACAGACGATGAACGAGTGGCAGACCGTGTCTCTGTGAAGAACTGGGACTCGCCAAGAGTGGTTATCGAATCACAGTCGAGGCCTCGTGGATCAGTTTAAACATTTTACACGACATTTTTAAAATATGTAAGGTCGTTGACCACTGGGTTCTGCAACTGCTCATTCAAAAGTTCTGCCGAACCGACGCACCGGCGGAAACGTGGCAGCTGTGTGACGCAAATCCAGATGGCTCCCTTTGCCGACTGCTCGCTGTACACGAGTGCTGGGTGCATCGCTATGACACTGGAGTAAAGGGGCAAAGCAAGCAGTGTAGAAACATGTGGATTTACCACCATCGAATGAGGCAGAACCCAACCTACATGGGCAAGCTAATGCTCAATGTTCTCTAGGAGTACTGTGGTGTGGCGCTAAACAGATTACTCTTGTAAGGTGCAAACCGTCAAAGGAGTATGTGACCGAAATCTTCTGACACGGTTATGGGAGTCTGTCAAGACGAAGTGTCATGTTAAACTGCACACGGCAACACCCTCGGTCATTCTGCGCAGCCTAACAGCTCATATTCTCCTGACTTTGAACCCAGTGACTTCTTGCTCTTTCCCCAGATAGAGAAAACCTCGTGTTCCAGACAATGCCAAAACGGCAGAGTAAACTGAGGCAGACGACGCGTTGTGTAGCCCTGACTTTAAACTCATGTCCTAACCTAACCACAAGCTCGTGATGTGCGAAGTATCCGAGAAAACGGCGGACACCAATCTGCAGCAGAACTAAAACCACGATCGCTTTGTTCATGGCGATTAAAGCTCACTTCTACGAGCAAAGTCAACACAGAAAAAATTCAATTTAAGCGCTAAGGGCAAAGTGTAATTTCCCACTATCATTGGCTACCTGAAACTATCCTTACACTGGATGCATGAGCTGCTACGTTACCAACCGATGAGTAGCGCTGGTTGCCACTTAGTTGCAGATTATAGGCGATAAAAGCAGACTCGATACGAAAAAAGAATGGTAGGGAGAAAAATAAGAACAAATGAAAGAAAGTCAACATGTATTAGAAATAAAAAAAAGTTACATTTAAACCAATTAATTGAATAAAAATTATAATCAAAGACATTTGATGCAATTTAGAAATTTAAAAAAAAATCGATGTCTTTGACAAAATTCGAACCTTTGACTTTCTACAAAAATGGTTCAAATGGCTCTGAGCACTATGGGACTCAACATCTGAGGTCATCATTCCCCTAGAACTTAGAACTACTTAAACCTAACTAACCTAAGGACATCACACACATCCATGCCCGAGGCAGGATTCGAACCTGCGACCGTAGCGGTCGCGCGGTCCCAGACTGAAGTGCCTAGAACCGCTCGGCCACCCCGGCCAGCGACTTTCTACAATTCAGATCTATACGCTAACAACTGCGTTAAGCCATTACACTGCAATGAATTGTGTGTGTGTGTGTGTGTGTGTGTGTGTGTGTGTGTGTGCGTGTGTTTCTGTTGCGGCTGTCGTGAATACGAAGTTAAAGGGGCAGAACAAGGATTCGTGATCAAAACACACAAAAAAAGAAAGCTAGAAAAGGAACTGAAAGCGAACTGACCAATTGTTGTGTCAGTGTGACAATAGCGAACGGCTTGAGCGTAACACTGAGCGCTCTGTTTGGTGAAAACGAGCTACAAAGCTTGAAGTGTCAACTATCAAGTAATTGTAATTTGATTACAGTACTATCAGTTTCCTGCTATAAACGTCACTGTGTGTAATAATCGATGAGAAATACTGTAGAGCAACTTAAATTATATCTGGCGCCCGCCCCCATGTGAAGTGTGATAAGCTCTTTCCCGTTGTTGGTACGAAAACCGTTATATAAATGGTCTAGCATGGCGCTACAGCATTGCCAGCTTGACCGCCAGCTGCGCCATAGGCTCAAACAGCTGACGTGAGTGCAGGCCGTCCACAACTACAGAAGGCGTGCGTCCACAAGGTGCCTTTTTTTGATTTTCACCTTCGCGCATGCTCATTTGTTTCTAACAGCGTAACTACGCATGCGCATTTGTGCGTGCATAATGCCCTTGAAATGGAGTTCATGCGTAAGGCGCATTGCTTCCCGACTCCGGTGGAAATCTCTATCTTTTTAGCAGCTGGGGCCCATGTGTGTTTGATTGCGTAATGTGTTGAGGTAATGATGTGAAGCGATTTATGTGCAATAATGTCTGTTGTCTCCAAAGGAAGCACGCTTGACAGACAAAGAAAAATCGTATGGAATGCCGCTTCTAAAGATTATTTGAATAAAACTTTTGGGTGTGATGCCCTGAGTGTAAGTTATTCAATAAAAAGTTTCCGACTATATTACCTTAAAGAATCTGATACCGTATGTTCCGAGGTAGTAAAACAGACAAGGATAAGTTAGAAATGTATGAAAAGTGTAGTATATGAAAACTATGTACGAATATTTATACTACGGCGATTTAATAGCACATCTGAGGAGCCTGACATTTGAACAAAAGAAATGATAGGGTATGTGTGGCTCCTCAAGAAGCTATTAGAAATAGACATGAAGGACGCTGATGACACAAAAAACACAGAGTTGGAAAACACAACCTCCGTTCCAGTGCGTCCTGGCGCCTATGACACTCCAAAATTTGTCGAATCTGAGGATGTTAATCTACTTATAATCTTTCATGATTACAGTTGTGTAAACAACTTTGTCTTTATAAAATAAAATACACATGACGCATTGATGTTTAGTTTACCCTCCTATAACGACTAAGAACCACCCTTATGTATTTCTGTTTCAGGAATAATCACTGAAGTGCTTTGTTTTGAAATACAAAATAAATAGTTTAAAGTTGTGTACAAGTCGCTGGCATGTAACGAAGCGTTATTGCCAGCCAGCCTTATACCTGCAGTTAACCAAGAAGAAAATACAAGAGCTCGCTCTTATCTTCTCCCGAAAGTTGCAAACAAAACGTTGTCACTTTCAATTTCTCGTGCCTCTTTTCTTTAGATACTTATTTACCTACAGTCACTTTAGCGTTTTCTTTTTCTTTCGCCTTTTCATCACACTAAACGCAACACAAGCTCCCAAGCAAAGAAAAGGATTCAGAACATAGTGCTCCAGCAACGAGACAAAGTGGACATGCGTACGTGCGTTCTTTCCACAAATTTTTGTGCTCGCCCTATTATTCCCGTGCATCTGCGACTGCACACGAGGAAAGAACCATCACATGAAGATACCTTTAACGGGATTCGCGGAGTTCCACGGAATCAGGTTCGTTTATACAACACACTAATCGACCACAGCGAGTGATCAGACTTTGTGTTGTTATGTATTGGCAGTAGCGGACAGTCCTTTCAAGGTCGAAGCGTCGGCTAGTGAGTAATCTGAAATAGGCTACGCTGTAGTCGACACAAGACCAAAACGAATTACAAATTGATACACCGAAGGTGGCTGAGTCATTCGAAAAGGGAGAACTGGCCTTCAGTAATAAATACTGGTGAGATCCTTTATATAAGTACTAAATGAATATCAATGTACGACCAAGCACACAGGACAAAAAAAAACCACGCTAATACCATGTAACACTGTCTCTTGCATTGTTTTTAATGCTATCATCTCGACGAGGAAACTAGCCCACAAATGTCTTCAAGTATGCCAAAAGCTACTCACTGTTGATTAGATTCCGTACAGCTAATAAACTGTGGGGATTTCGATTGCTGTGCTTCACACACTGTTCCAAATAGCCCCCAGTATTTTCTTTGGGATTAAGGTCGATTGATGTAGTAGGACAGGCGAGGTACAATAGAGTGTCTAAGTGTTGGTCATGCTTCCCGACCTTTGAAGATGGGTGTTGTCATCTTGGAAGTCGCAAGAATCCATAGCATACTCACCGCGAAACTGTAGAAAGAGTGCAAATTTCGTCACAAGAATGTTGAAATAAACATCCTAGTTAACGTTCGCGATAACTTGAATGAATGTGCCAAAGTATCATTTGAGCAACGCTCCCTTCCAGCCTAACTTTATCCTCTAAACACTACAGGTTGAAGACCTCATTGGTCCAGTGGTGTACGCGAGGCCTTACATCGTTTAAAAACAGACGAAATCGCGCCGAATCAGCTACTGTCCAGCTTGTGTGTGCTTAGGCTAGGCGAAGACCTGTAGCATCATGTGCTGTGAGCAACAGACTTTTGCGAGCTACTGGAAGCCAAGAGTCAATTGCATGCAGTTTCCTTCACGATGTCTGCTTGGAAACTGACTATTGTGGACCTCCATTCACTGACAGTGGCAGTTCCTGTAGGTTTTGTGTGTTATACTACTTCTTACACAACGGTAAGGAGGGGTGAGCTACGGAGCCGTCGTCGTAGGGAAGCGGGACACGAGCACAAATTATTAGCGAACATGCAGATACAGTATACAGAAGTTATACTTAACTTGTAGCTTTCTCCAAGCGTTGCAAAAAAACTTCACAAAAGAACAAAGAGCAATAAATCCCAGCTATTACAAGAAGCAAACTAAAGAGTGGCACGCAGTGTGAGGTTCCCAATGTTGATCCACAGGCCAACTGTCGAAGGCTAACTGCAGACTGTCGAAGACTGGCCGTTTAGCTGCCGCCGGCCATCCTCTATCCCAGTGGGAGAGGGCGAGCGTAGTTGGAGCTGTTGAAGGCATGGCTAAGCGGACACGCATCATTGGATCCACGGGGTACCCACGCGACTGCTGTCGGCATATGTCAGAAACGTGCATTTCCGTTGCCAACTAAGAGGCATCGGTGAGGTTGGTACCAATCTATGATATCACAGTTTGAAATCGATTGTCACTGGTAAAGCATGACACTGGTCTCCAGACCTTCCGGTTAGGAGCATTTTCGATCACTGACCTTGTGCGACATTACATTGTTGCGAGACGAATCCCACTTTCTATAGACGCATTGGACGATCCTCACTGAGATACCAACAAATTGGGCTGCATCATTCGTGGTATGGTCATGCCAACCATCTGACGCGGTATCGCCTTCCTGCCATTCTATCACGTCTCCACGTCGACTTATTTTATGAGTGGTTCCCACTGACGCGATACAGTATGCCATATGATATGCGATGCTACGTGCGATATAATGCAGAAGCAACCCGTATTGGTGGAGCACGTAAAAAAGTAATTAGAGCAACTTAACTGCTTCATACTGGGACGACAGCGATATGACACCAACATGATCTATATTGTATTGACCGGCGCAACAGGGAGTGCAGACTGCAGCATGCAGTTGTGTCGTGCGATACATGTGTCGAGTCATCAGATGTATCTCGAAAAAATAATTGTTTAATATAAATGAAACAAAGCTACATTGTCTCTCTACTTAGTTTCTGAGTAAAGCTTTTGCACAAAAAATTAAAAACCACGATCATTAGATTTGCATGTTGTAAGGGGTCAACTGCCCCTTACGTATTTAGAACAATATATCTTTGCCGTCCGCAGTTGGTGGTCTCGCGGTAGCGTTCTCGCTTCCCGAGCACGGGGTCCCGAGTTCGATTCCCGGCGAGGTCAGGGATTTTCACCTGCCTCGAGATGACTGGGTGTTGTGTCGTCTTTATCATCATCATTCATCCCCATTACAGTCGGAGGAAGGCAATGACAAACCATCTCCATTAGGACCTTGCCTAGTACGGCGAGGAGGATCTCCCGCATCGTTCCCCTACGTTCTGTCAAAGAGTATGGGACTTCATCGTCACGCAGGTCGCAGTAGGTACTATCGATAGTCGAGTGTCCAGTGCGCCAGAGAGGAGTCAGTGTTGAGACTCCGAGCGAGTAAGTTGTTGGCTGCTAAGCGAGCAGAGCGAATTGCGGCCGGCCGCGTTTACAATTGTTTAACGGCTGTGTGTGTCACCCAAGCCGTGGACCTGACCTCCAGCAAATACGTAAATGGCGTTAACTGAGTGATTTGATTGATGTGTTTAAATGTTTATTTGTGCGCCATGATTACGCGACAACCGCGCCGGACGCTCATGATTTGGATTGCAGTGCTATTTATTTTTATTTTTTTCACAACTTCATGAACTGTCGATCCAGTCATTGAAATGTTTGTTCTTTTTCTGTAGTCTTGGCAATTGTCATACTACACATTGGTTATAGAACATAATTCATGTGGTAAGAATACGTTACCGTCGATAGGAAATGTGATCAAATGTGAGAGCAGGCGAGATACCACATAGACGTCTCACAGAAATGAAAGCTCGTGGTCTAGTAGCTAGCGTTGCTGCCGCTGGATCACGGGGTCCTGGGTTCAATTCCCGGCCAGTTTGCGGATTATCTCTGCCAGGGGACTGGGTGTTTGTGTTGTCCTCTCATTTCATCATCCTCATCATCATTTGTGATAGTGACTAGATTGGATTGTGAAAAAAAATGGACTGTGCAAAAATTGGAACTTTGTACGGGCGCTGATGACCGCGCAGTTGAGCGCTCCACAAACCAAACATCGTCACCATTTCCTTGGGAGTGATCACATTCACACTCATACAATCACCTAAATCGGGCAAAGAGAAATACTTCACTCAATCACCAAGCGTACAAATTAGGTCATATCATATGGCACACGTGTTGTCACTAATGCCGTGCATGACGCACCAGATATGTTTTCCGGTGGAGGATTCTGTTGACTTGTCGTCTTGTCATCAAAAGTTTGCGGTTTCCATTGGTTTCGCCTGCTAATGTAGTAGTTGTGCAGAATCGAAGTACGTTGTGCGTCTCTGCCTTACATCTTGCTGTTGCAAACGGAAAAAAGAGGTTCAAATGGTCCAAATGGCTCTGAGCACTATGGGACTTAACTGCTAAGGTCATCAGTCCCCTAGAACTTAGAAGTACTTAAAGCTAACTAACCTCAGGACATAACACACATCCATGCCCGAGGCAGGATTCGAACCTGCGACCGTAGCGGTCGCGCAGCTCCAGACTGAAGGGCCTAGACCGCTCGGCCACATCGGCCGGCTGAAAAAAGAGGCACGAGCGAGGTTTTTACACTGCTCGGCGCTTTATATTCCAAACTTGTGTTCACCTACCCACGACGCAATTAGTTCTTTCATTCGCTCACTGTTCCAGTTGTTAAGCTTGAGCCATTCGCTGCTTCTATTTTGCTTTTTTCGCAGTCCAATTCACCTTCTTCCTGTCGTCATGCTTGATCTTCGTTTAGCTTACGACTGGCTGTACTACCACTAAATCTGAGGGGGGAGCGATGGGGAGTTTCCCTTGTGAGTCACGTGCCCGCAACACCACCAGGAGGCATTCAACCTCGCAGTGGGCAGTGGTCATAATGTTTCGGCTCATAGGTGTATGTACCGCCGCACTGAATAAAGCGCCGTAGTAAGTGTTCTTACTACACTACTGGCCATTAAAATTGCTACACCACGAAGATGACGTGCTACAGACACGAAATTTAACCGACAGGAAGAAGATGCTGTGATATGCAAATGATTAGCTTTTCAGAGCATTCACATAAGGATGGCGCCGGTGGCGACACCTACAACGTGCTCACATGAGGAAAGTTTCCAACCGATTTCTCATACACAAACAGCAGTTGACCGGCGTTGCCTGGTGAAATGTTGTTGTGATGCCTCGTGTAAGGAGGAGAAATGCGTACCATCACGTTTCCGACTCTGATAAAGGTCGGATTGTATGTAGCCTATCGCGATTGCGGTTTATCGTATCGCGACATTGCTGCTCGCGTTGGTCGACATCCAATGACTGTTAGCAGAACATGGAATCGTTGGGTTCAGGAGGGTAATACGGAATGCCGTGCTGGATCCCAACAGCCTCGTATCACGAGCAGTCGAGATGACAGGCATCTTATCGGCATGGCTGCAACAGATCGTGCAGCCACGTCTCGATCCCTGAATCAACACTTGGGGACGTTTGCAAGACAACAACCATCTGCACGAACAGTTCGACGACGTTTGCAGCAGCATGGACTACCAGCTCGGAGACCACGGCTGCGGTTAACCTTGACGCTGCATCACAGACAGGAGCGCCTGCGATGGTGTACTCAACGACTAACCTGGGTGCACGAATGGAAAAACGTCATATTTTCGGATGAATCCAGGTTGTGTTTACAGCATCATGATGGTCGCATTCGTGTTAGGCGACATCGCGGTGAACTCACGTTGGAAGAGTGTATTCGTCATCGCCATACTGGCGTATCACCCGGCGTGATGGTATGGGGTGCCATTGGTTACACGTCTCGGTCACCTCCTGTTCGCATTGACGGCACTTTGAACAGTGGACGTTACATTTCACATATGTTACGACCCGTGACTCTACCCTTCATTCGATCCCTGCGAAACCCTACTTTTCTGCAGGATAATGCACGATCGCATGTTGCAGGTCCTGTACGGGCCTTTCTGGATACAGAAAATGTTCGACTGCTGCCCTGGCCAGCACATTCTCCAGATCCCTCACCAATTGAAAACGTCTGGTCAATGGTGGCTGAGCAACTGGCTCGTCACAATACGCCAGTCACTACTCTTGATGAACTGTGGTATCGTGTTGAAGCTGCATGGGCAGCTGTACCTGTAGACGCCATCCAAGCTTTGTTTGACTCAATGCCCAGGCATATCAAGGCTGTTATTACGGCCAGAGGTGACTGTTCTCGGTACTGATTTCTCAGAACCTATACACGCAAATTGCGTGAAAATTTAATCACATGTCAGTTCTAGTATAATATATTTGTCGAGTGAATACCCGTTAATCATCTGCCTTTCTTCTTGGTTTAGCAATTTTAATGGCCAGTAGTGTAAAAATACACCTTTCTTAGTGATACTTTTAACGTCATTCACATACTAGTACCCACTTATATTAATGTAATGAGCAGCTTCTGTGAAGGTGAAATGATAAGTCGAAATTTTGTACAAGGATTTGTCGGAGTAACAATTTTGGAAAGACTGAAGCGCCTATAACCGAAGGCCACTAAGTTGTGGTAAGTTCCTATGGGAGCAAACTGCTGAGTTCATCGGTCCCTAGGCTTACACACTACTTAATCTAACTTAGACTTATGCTAAGGACAACACTCACACCCGTGCCCGAGGGAGGACTCGAACCTCCGAAAGGGGGGGGGGGGGGGGGAGTCGCTCGAACGGTTACAAGGCGCCTGAGACCGCGCGTCTTGTCGGAGTAGCTGATACTAGTTGGTCCAGAAACTGGAAACTGTCTGGATTTACTCGATAGAATTGGTGGAATATTGCGTTCGTCTTGAGGAAGCTCTCCAGAAACTGCAGCCGAAATATGATATTTAGACGGCTGGTCCCGACGGAGGTTCGAGTCCTCCCTCAGGCATGGGTGTGTGTGTTTTTCCTTAGGATAATTTAGTTTAAGTAGTGTGTAAGCTTAGGGAGTGATAATCTTAGCAGTTAAGTCCCATAGGATTTCACACACATTTTGAACATTTTTTATGATATTTAGAACATTCAAATGGGCACACCGACAGACGTCCTTTCCTTTTCAGTTTTCTGAGCCTTCAATAATGATAAGCGACAAGAACGTACACTTAAGAAGTGAGCTCGTGGCAGCAACTGAGGCAGAAACGTCACTCGTGCTGCCTTATTGCTTGTCGTGTCGCACCAGTGGGGATGCGAGTGTCGCACCGATTAGGGTCGTGTCGCGCGACCTTTATTGCGGCGTGTCGTGTCGCGTATCGTATCGTTTCAGTGTGTTTGCGCCCCACTGCGCTGATTTCATGTAGCGGGCTGGCACATAACCCGCCATTTCACTGCCATGACCTGACGTCAGCAGTGGAGGGTCGCATGACCATGTGTACCAGTTCTAAAGTAGGCTGACAAAAAGTCATGGGGTAGCGAAATGCACATGTTCAGATGTCGGTTGTATCGCTTACATATTGGCGGAGCTGTCACTTGTACTAAGGTCATCCATGTGAAAACGTTTCCGACGTGATTGTAGCCGCATGGCGGGAAGTAACAGACTTTGAAAGCGGAATGGTAGCTGGAGCTAGACGCATCGGACATTCCGTTTCGGAAATCATTAGGGCATTCAATATTCCGAAATCTATAGTGCCGAGAGCACCAAATTTCAGGCTTACCCCTCTCCACGGACATCACTGTGGCCGACGGCCTTCACTTAACGACCCACAGTAGCGGCGTTTGAGTAGAGTTGTCAGTGCTAACAGACAAGCAACACTGCGTGAAATAGCCACAGAAATCAATGTGGAACATACGATCAATGTATCCGTTAGCACAGTGCGGCGAAATTCAGCGTTAAAGGTTTATGGCAGCAGACGACCGATGCGAGTGCCTTTGCTAGCAGCTCGTGACCGTATCGGTTGGACCCTAGACGACTGGAAAATCGCGGCGTGGTCAGATGAGTCCCAATTTCAGTTTGTAAGAGCCGATCGTAGGATTCGAGACTGTCGCAGACCCGACGAAGCCATAGATCCAAGATTTTTTATAATGACGAGGCAACAAGGCAACATGTCACCAGGCTACAATTGTTCGCGATTGGTGTGAAGAATATTCCGCACAATTCGAGTGAATGACCTGGCAACCCATCGAACATTTATGGGACATCATAGAGAAATTAAATATTTGTAAAAACTTATCTGAAACTGCCTCGGCTCCACTTCGCGACCGCGATGCGGCAGCCACGAGTGCTGATCCAGTACAGCAGTCGCGAAGTGGAGCCGAGGCAGTTTCAGATAAGTTTTTACAGTCTGACGATAATTTATGCATTTGTAGTTACAGCTTGACAATGTCCACTATGGACAAACGGTAGTTACCTTTATTCTGAAGAAGGTTGTGTTATCCCGACTGGTACTTAGGTAAACGGTGCAACTGAGGCTGTTGGTTATTAAAATTAAAATTGACATAATAGAGAGCTTAGTTCGTGCACAAAATTCAGCACCAGCGACGCTGTCGGAATTATGAACGGCTGTAGACGCAATATAGCTCAATATTTCTGCAGGGAACTTCCAACGACTTGTTGAGTCCATGCCACGTCGAGTTGCTACACTACCCAGAGCAAGAAGGGGTCGACACATTACGAGGTATCAGACGAGCAAAGCGACTAGTATCCGTTTTTTTATTAAAAGAAGGAAAGGGGAAACTAACATTTTTTTTTTCATGAAGAGCTTATTGATGTTAGAAGATAAATATCACTGATTTATAGGTTGTCTATTCAGTCAAACATGTAGAGTGTACAGTAGTCAACAACCTGAACAGGAATGACAAACTGAAAACGCAGGAAAGGCGAATTAAAGACTGCCTTTTATTGGCAGAAGGTGTAACAGATTTGATAAGCAACTTGGCATGG
Organism: Schistocerca piceifrons; assembly: GCF_021461385.2. NCBI lineage: Eukaryota > Metazoa > Arthropoda > Insecta > Orthoptera > Acrididae > Schistocerca > Schistocerca piceifrons. The sequence continues at coordinate 78,059,479 of NC_060142.1, read as the reverse complement.
CTGTCATTAAAATTACGTCGGTTTTAATTTCGGCGCGGCCGCGTGGGATTAGCCGGTCAGTCTAAGGCGCTGCAGTCAGAGACTGTGCGGCTGGTCCCGGCGGAGGTTCGAGTCCTCCTTCGGGCATGGGTGTGTCTGTTTGTCCTTAGGATAATTTAGGTTAGGTAGTGTGTAAGCTTAGAGACTGATGACCTTAGCAGTTAAGTCTCATAAGATTTCACACACATTTGAACATTTTTAATTTCGGCAAAATCTTTTTGCCGAGTTTTGATCAATATTTTACTCCTCAGAATTGCAAAATATCTTTTTCTTCTGAGAAGCAAATTTAATGCGCTTTGAGAAACGCCGGCCACTATGGCCGAGCGGTTCTAGGCGCTTCAGTCCGGAACCGCGCGACCGCTACGGTTGCAGGTTCGAATCCTGCCTCGGGCATGGATGTGTGTGATGTCCTTAGGTTAGTTAGATTTAAGTAGTTCTAAGTTCTAGGGGACCGATGACCTCAGAAGTTAAGTCCCATAATGCTCAGAGCCATTAGAACCATTTTGAGAAAGAATCATGTAGATATACTCTGGTAAAGAATGGCATGGATTGCTTTGAAATAGGTAACCACAACTCAGGTTTCTTGGATTTTATGTTATCATAGTACTGAGAACAAGTGAGATGTTTATAGTTGTAACTGACGATCAACAGTTTATTTACACACTGTAAAGAATTTCCATTTCTTTCATCACTCCCACTTGTAGCCTTTCCGTCCCTGGTAGCTGAGTGGTCAGCGCGACGGAATGTCATGCCTAACAGCCCGGGTTCGATTCCCGGCTGGGTCGGAGATTTTCTCCGCTCAGGGACTGTATGTTGTGTTGTCCTTATTATCATCATTTCATCCCCATCGACACACAAGTCGCCGAAGTGGCGTCAACTCGAAAGACTTGCACCAGGCGAACGGTCTATCCGACGGGAGGCCCTAGTCACACGGTATTTCCATTTTACTTATAACCTGTTTCGTAAGGAAAACATTCTTACCACAGCTGAATTGTGGATAGGGACTGCAAAGAAGTATCGTACAGTTTTCAAAAGTTCTGAATATTCATTTCCAGAACGATTGTTCGTGAAAGCACACCACCTATCAGATGCACTTTTCTCTGAAATGTTGATGAGGTTTCCGATTTGAGCTGTTCACTTACAAACATTTCTAGGTCTTTTACTTGAACATCAAGCTTTTTGCCTCGTGTACTGCTCTTTCTTTCGTAGAAATGGAAATTCATTTTTGTAATTTTTCCTAAATTTGCATTTACAGTTATCATATTCGAAACGTTCTCTACGAACGCAATAGCTAACGTCCATGACGATTTCACAACTACGACCGACGCGGTACGTTAATCTAGAGGTGGGAAGCTGATGACCCGAGTCGCCATGCCAAACAGTCGACGATCGCCTGAAGTGTTGCCAACCTTCATTTATCTGTCGCAGTTTCTGCCTGGTTGCAATTACAGTCCGCCATTTGATACCTGACATCACAGAACAACAACCCGACAAGGAAGTTCAAGAATCTTATATATATATATATATATATATATATATATATATATATATATATATATATATATATATATATATATATATATACTGGGGATTGAAGTAGAGCATTATATAGAGCATTGAAGCCGCGTGGAATCCGGATGAAGCGGCTGCTTTGTTAATCGCAGTTTCACTACTGTTGGCGCTGGTCGCGGTTCCAAATACAAAAACAGGTTGTTGTTCTCGCTACCGCAGGTTTAATGAATCGGTATTATTCCGTGACTGCTGGGAGCTGTCGGAGATGGGCGAGCATAAACGCATCCTGCGTCAAATGGAACAACGCGAAAAGTCTTTTTACAAGAGGGGGGGGGGGGGGTGTCAGTGGAACAGAAGCCGCGGGTTGTTAACGTACGTACAACCTGTTTAAACACTTTGGTACGAATGGCGAGTCGTTGATGATGTACCATGTTCAGGGTGACGGTCAATAAGCGTAACGACTGGCAACATTGAGCGAACGCGACAGATGCCTGCACAAAATAGGCCACTGAGTTTGACATCGACATCAGAGCCTACAACACATTTTAACTATTTGTCTGGCCTCTGGATAAAGTTACGGTTTTTTAGTTGTCATGGTTAAAGGCAATAAGAACATGAAAATAAAAATTTCCTACCACATACCGTTTTCCAAAAGTAGAGATTTCATTACTTATAAAAATACATTCTCCTGATGAAAACGCTTCCCGTGTTTTTCGCTCGTATCCCCTAATTCCTAAGGGAGAAAGTCAAGAAGATAATCAAGGAAATGTAACTTTGGTGACACACGCTGGAAATATCTTTTCTTGTTATTCACAATCTCTTTATAGTCATCAGAGTTGTGATTCCCAAGAAAGTGCGTACATACTGACATGAAGGCATTCCATGCATCGTTTTCGGTCTCACTTAACGAGTTGGGTAAATCGATATATTACACTATCTGTCGTAGTTTGGGGCCAATAGATACTCTATCTTTAATCTTTCCACCGCTGATGTAGTGGAACTTTATCTTGAGGTCTGCAAAACCTTCCCCTTCTCAGTCTGGAGATTTTGAAAATGCCCTCATTAACCTTAAAGTTTTAAACATGGCTGGTTGTTCAGTGACCGTTTACAAATTAAAGTTAAAGAAATTACCGACCTCGGTCACAAAATTTAAATCTTTGGACCAGGTTTCAACACTTCTACGAGTGCCTTCATCAGAAATTAAATACTCAAATTGGCCGATTGTCGCGAATGGTTCGCGGATGTGGGTAGAAATGCATAAGATTGCATAAGATGAACGTGTAGGAAAGCAACCTAACGTCAGCCAGGGCGCTGGGAAGCAGGAGAGGTTGCGTTTTTGTGGTGAAAATATCAGCAAGAATACCAGCTAACGGATTTCCCATAGCGAGACCGTCGGATTGCTGGTACAATTGTTCATTAAATTCAAAATAGTTGTATTTGACTACGACTGTGATGAGATTCATGAAGTCAGTGATTTTATTCATCTGAAAGATCTTTTTTGAAATGACTAAATCTTTTTCTACGCTTGTAGGCGTTTCTTGTATGGGAACGTTAGTATAAAGATTTTTGATGTCTAATGAAAACAACTTGATATCTGAAGTGCGTTCTAAATCTTTTATTTTATGGACTAAGGCGTGACTATTAGGAATGGAATAATTGTTCTCGAAAAAGGATGATTTTTTTAGAGTTTCATGCAGAAATTTGGCTAAAACATGGTTCGCGCTATTCATAATATTAGATATCGGCCGTATCGGATGGTTAGGTTAGCGAATTTTAAACTGAGACCGAAATTTTGGGGGCTGAGGGTTCATGTTCATAAGCATTTTCTTCTGAAAAAGTTTGATTAGAAATTTTGCGTTATTGATGGCTGACCTGACTTCTTTTTGTATTTCTGGAGTCGGATCCTCATCCAGTTCAGAAATATTATTTTCGCTAAAAAATCTAATATTTTGGAAATATATTCAGAATTGTAGGCAACAACTAAAGAGCAACCTTTGTCAGACTTAGCTATTAAAGTATCAGCTTTTTAAAGTTTATTATTAATGGAATTAACCAATTTTCTATCGTTATGCATAACATTATGAAGAGAGGCTGTGTTTTTACTGACAATGTTAGCTATATCATAAGCAGTTGTAGTTTTACATGACTTATCTATTTTTTCACAACCAAGAACAATTTTTAGATCGACAAGGATTTTCTCTATTACATTTTTGTCTGACAGGTTTGGCATGACATTGTACTTCTTCCCTTTTTCAAGCAAGACAGTTTCATTCCGTGTAAAAGTAATGTTAGTTTTATTTAACCCTATTTTAATATGCAGGGGTGGGAGCTGTACCTCTTGAGGTTTTACAAACGGCTCATACAACACACTCATTTTACCTGGAATGTTAGTGTTTCACTAAGGCCACTCTTCACGCAGTAATGCTGTTCCTTGTTTGACTGTCCCACTTGCACAGAAAGTAGCAGTACATTCTGTAATCTGGTACCTTACCAATCAGGCAACAAACTGCTTGCAGCTCTGCACACAATTTGCAGTCACACATACAATACTGTAAGAAACTGAGTAAATCTCGCATAGTTTCATAAGTGTCCTTCTATTTAACCGGGTATCTGACTGGAACTGAGAGATATTTATTACAATTATGAAGAAAAACTGCTTTTAAACATGATTTCAGGGAACCAGTAAAGAGTCTCTATTCCTCAGGGCTGTAAATATGATGCACATCTCCATACAAATCACTGATGTCCCAAACTCATTGTAGGAAAAGGTTTCAAACTCACTCTGGTGCCTCCTACATGAAGACACTTTAACACCCAGAGCGAGCAAATTTCATCCTCGCAATGGCGAAGCCAGAGACCCAGGCTCAAGTTCCTACTGGGTCGTTCCTATAGGGGTCGTTAAGTTCTACGTGAGTAATACGACGAGGCGATGTTGATTGTTGTGGCAGATACTTTGGATATGTACCAACACGTGTTCTGCTAGTTGTTGCTGCTGCTTCTTTTGCACCGCTGTCGGATAGCATCTCTGTACGTTGCTTATCAATGATACATTGGCTTGGTGGCTTAGGAGATGGACATGCATCATGAGGAACTAGCTACATGGCTGAGAGCAGGTTTGGATATTGAATAACATGTTCTAGTTTGGCAGAGTACCCTTTCAGTTTGGTCAAGCAAAAATAGCAATCATTGGCATGATCCTTCTTTTCGCGCCATACCATTGGTACCATAAATGGGACTGACGCTAGAGAACCCTGCAACCACTCAAGCAAGTTACTTGCACATGTACCACAACAAAGATGTGGGGCAAAAGCCTTACCTTGGTCCCCAACTCTGCAGCCAAATTAGAACTCGTGAACTTTATTAAGTGTAGGAGTAAGATTCTGCCTTTGGTTTTTCACTGTACATATCCCACGCATTTAACAAAAACGTAATGGGGTTATTAACATGTTGTGTAGGCATTTTGTACACAAGATTCTGATAGAATATACTCGTATATCACAAACTCGTAAACACAACATACAGTTCAATAGTAACTGCTATTACAATATAGCACCAATACCCTTTCTTCGAAGTGGCACGGAAACGCACCAGGCGGTGGAACAAGGCAAAATTGTGACTTTTGTTTATGGAAGCTAAACTAGATGGACAAACGCAGAGACCAAAATACACATAGAGACGGAAGTTTCCCCCTTGCATGTGAATTGGAAGTTATTTCAATTAAATTAAAGTATATTTCTGCAAAAGAGAAACAAGAGGTACCCTGAAGAAACTGTACGTGACGGAGAAAAAGTAACGAAAAGTAGTCATGATCACCCATTTTCACGCAGAGAGTAAGGAGTGTTGTGCGGTGGAATCGTCGAGCCCAAAAGCTCACGGAACGTTTCCGTAACACTTTCATTCTGATCAAACCGACCGGTAACAAATAGAGCTGCACGCCTTTCAGGCGCGTCGATGTCTTCGGTTTAATCTGATCTGGTCGGGTTTCCAAACACGCGAACAGTACTCAAGAATGGGTCGCATAAGCGTTTTGTTGGCGGTCTCCCTCGCCGGTGCGCGACACTTTCCTAGAATCTCCCAATAAACCGTAGTTCCAGTACAGTTGACCTTAGGGGTCCGTTCCATTAAGTATGTAATTGAAGCGACTTACAATGGCACCTTCTGTTCTGACTCTCTTTAGCTTTCTTCATACTTGTAAGACTTGGAAGTTCATTTCGTGGACATCTACTTCCTAAAGGAATACGATGAAATTGTCAAAAAAAAAAAAAAACTGGGAAATCTAGTTTGAAAATCTGAATATTTCTAGCACTGCTAAATTTAAAATACAGGGTGTCTAAAAAAATCGGCCAGGTGCGAGTACGAATTCCCTACATATTTAATTTTGTGTATAAACAGTTCACGGGCACGTAAACGGACATACGGCCGGGAGAGCGGTGTGCTGACAACATGCTCTTCCGTATCCGCATTCAGTGACGTCTGTGGGCTGAAGATGACACGGTGGCCCCTTCGGTACCGTTGGGCCTCCATGGCCTGTTCGAGCGGGGTTTAGTTTCTTATATAGACACTTCATCCATTCTGGGATCCGGAAATCTCGACCATTTTTGCCTGTCATTCATATTGATACTGGCAACACATCGATCCCAGGGATTTCAAGATTTTCGTGAATGTTTTCTTCAAGCCTGACGCCGGATAACAAAAGACAAAAGAAATATTTTTTCGTGTGGTGTAGGGTGTGATTCAAAAGTTTCATGACTTAGTTCAGAACTTGAAATTTATTGGACTTTTAACTACAGCGGACTAAAATTCCTCAAAATATGATCCTTCAGCATCAACACAACGCTGCCAGCGCGTCTTCCACTGTTCGTATCCCTTCTGGAAGGCCTCGGGCGTCATGCTATCAAGGGCTCTCGTCGAAGCTTGCTGGATGGCATCGACGGAGTCGAATCGCTTCCCTTTTAGGCCTGTCCCGATCCGGGGGAAGAGGAAAAAGTCATTTGGAGGCAACTCGGGGCTGTAGGGTGGCTGCGGCATTGTTGTCACGTTGAACTTGACCAAAACTTCGGCGGCGTCGCGCAACGTGTGAGCGGGCACGTTATTATTGTCGAGAATCCAATCGCCCTTGATTGCAGGGCGGACGCGGCCAACTCGATCCCTCAAGCGGCGAAGCACTCACACTAATTGTAAGACGACGGTTACTGTTTAAAACCTCCCACACTCTCTCCACATTTTGATCCATTCGGCTTGATGATGGCCTCCCAGAGCGGTCTTCGTCTTCAACATTCCCGCGGCCGTCTTTGAAACGTTTGGGCCACGTGAAAACCGTTGCACGGGACGTGGCTTCTTCCTTAAAGGCCTTTGGTCTCCGTGGCGTTTTTGTTCAGTTGCACGCAAAACTTAATCGCATAACGCTGCTCCAAGTGCTGCTCCATTTCCGCCTCTCCCACTTTTCGATCGAGGTCACTGACACGCTGCAAGCGAAGCGCACTTCCAGGGTTCTGGAGGCAACTGCCGCAGGAGCAGTTCGTTCCCTGAGACTCCCCCACTACTTCCCCCACCCGACGGAAACGGTCCGCGCGCGCTCCCCTACTCAGAAATGAATCAGTCTTGAAACTTCTGAATCACACCATGTATAATAACAAAATGACAATTTTCGGATTCTTTTCCCTATATTCGTTCTGTGAAACCTTGCTTCTCGCCAAATTTCGTGATTACAAGTCAACGGAAAGTATCCTACAGTTTCTGATGAGTACGTTTAGGGAAGTGTCATAATATGTGACGTAAATGACTGTATCTTTTCACTGCATTGACTTGGAAGCTTCAATTTCTTCCAGCGCCAAGGCACCACAGACCTTAGTATGTGACGTAAATTTGAACTTGATACATACACGAAAGGAGTCTTAACATATGGACGGACAGAGAGACAATCAGCTAATAAATGACAAAACACGTTTTTCTGTGTGATATGGTCACAGATTGACCATTTTCGGATTTTTTCATTAACTTTTACTGTGAAACCTTTCTTCTTGTCAAATTTCATGGTTCTAGACGAACGGGAAGTACAGCATAGGTTTCGATGTGTGACTTTACGAGTATCAAAATATGTGACAGAAATTGCCGTACCTATTGAGTACATTGACTTAGAAGCTTCTATTTTTTACACCGCCAAAGGGCCGTAGGCCTTAGTATGTAATATACGTTTCAGCTTGGTACGTCCATCCATTTATGGGAGAAAAAAGTCGAACAGATAGACAAACGGACAATAAAGTGATCTTCAAAGGGTTTCGTTTTTATCGATTAATGTTCAGATCCCTAAAACGTGTCACATATACCTACAGGATGTAGTACTGGTCGAAGCTAGAAGAAAAGCTCTGATAATGAGGAGTCAGGAAACATGAACCTGCTGAGATTTTGGCCGTTGAGGACGCGCAGTTCACAGCCTGCATTTTGTTTACGAAAGATGAGGCAGGATTCAAAACACATGGCCTAATACCACAATCTGCTAGTGTCATCAGATGCAAATCCTCGAGTAATCATGAAAGTGAGGCATTAGGATCTCTTCAGTATTACGACATTGTAGTGCCTTTGTTATTCCAGTTTAGGTTCAAATGGCTCTGAGCAGTATGGGACTTAACATTTCAGGTCATCAGTCCCCTAGAACTTAGAACTACTTAAAGCTAACTAACCTACGGACATCACACACATCCATGCCCGAGGCAGGATTCGAACCTGCGACCGTAGCGGTCGCGCGGTTCCAGACTGAAGCGCCTAGAACCGCACGGCCACTCCGGCCGGCCAACTTGCATTTTTATGGAAATCCATAACTAATTGTGAATATTCTTTCGCTGCGCCTATCGGCGATTACATGTCACTACCATTCTTCCGAGGAAAACTGGCAAGGAGTGAAACGGCAGAGTGCCTCCCGACACAGAACCAACTCTACTTATGCCCTTCCAATAGTCGCCTCTTGCAATGTGCTTCGTTACGTGTGGTACATCGCGCAATCGTGTGGGGACCGAGAACCGTTCATGAGTATAAACCGATGCGTTTTACGATAGACACACTGAAAAAACCACACACTTGCAAAAATTCGGCGTTCATTACATGTGCTGTTACAATTGGTAGTAATTATTGTTTTCCATGTTTCTACGATCAGTGTCATCCTGATTAGTGCAGCGCTCCATGCGTTACACACTATACTTGTGGGAAATATAGTTACAATAATACAAATAAAACGACTTTACTGATTTGATGTATTATTGTTGTGGTCTCCAGTCCAGAGACTGGTTTGATGCAGCTCTCCATGCTACTCTATCTTGTGCAAGCTTCTTCATCTCCCAGTACCTACTGCAACCTACATCCTTCTGAATCTCTTTAGTGTATTCATCTCTTGGTCTCCCTCTACGACTTTTACTCTCCACGCTGCCCTCCAATACTAAATTGCTGATTCCTTGATGATTCAGAACATGCCCTACCAACCGATCCCTTCTTCTAGTCAAGTTGTGCCACAAATTTCTCTTCTCTCCAATTCTATTCAATACCTCATTAGTTATGTGATCTACCCATCTAATCTTCAGCATTCTTCTGTAGCACCACATTTCAAAAGCTTCTATTCTCTTCTTGTCTAAATTATTTATCGTCCATGTTTCACTTCCATACAATCCTACACTCGATACAAATACTTTCAGAAACGACTTCCTGACACTTACATCGATACTCGATGTTAATAAATTTCTCTTCTTCAGAAACGCTTTCCTTGCCATTGCCAGTCTACATTTTATATCCTCTCTACTTTGACCATCATCAGTATTTTGCTCCCCAAATAGCAAAACTCATTTACTACTTTAAGCGTCTCATTTCCTAATCTAATTCCCGCAGCATCACCCGATTTAATTCGACTACATTCCATTATTCTCGTTTTGCTTTTGTTGATGTTCATCTTATATCCTCCTTTCAAGACACTGTCCATTCCGTTCAACTGCTCTTCCAGATCCTTCGCTGTCTCTGACAG